>NC_090329.1:129443825-129743825 GCF_035084215.1 Heptranchias perlo
AACAAGCTGACAAGTGAGAGGCCCCATCACCCGAAAAGCGAAAAGGAAAAACCCAACTAACAGCAAAAATGTGTAGTCATGTAGTCTCAAGGAACCAAATTTATCTGTCTGGTTGGCACAGGAGGAATAGGAGAGATTCAGACCACATGGAGGGTTTTATTTGAAGAATGACAGTCAAACCACATTCAAAGGTGGTGAATGGAACAAATTTCACACTGCTTGAATTGCACTGAAATTGCAAAGAACATCCCATAGTGCCAAACCTCTAGAGTAAAAAAGGAACACATCCCATACAATCTGGAGAGATCAATTATGTGGGATAAAGTGAACTTCTCATTCAGAAGAAACACTGAGGATTCCCCATGCGTTGAGCCCACATTTAGATAAATTGGGAGACCTGCCTTATCTACATGGGTGTTATCATGAAATACAAGAAGCATAATATAGTTGATGGATGAGCTTTGATGGTCCAAATGATCTGTTCCCAGCCCTCAACTTTTCTTACACTCTTGTATGGTATGTATCAGTAGCCCTTACAGGGAAATGAAAACTATCCCCAGGAGTTAGAGAACTGCCTAAAGTGCTTTTACATTTGGTGCTTGTTTACTTTGTATTGCAGGAGAGTGACACTTGTGCGTCCTTCATTTACGTAGTTAAAATTGGCTCATTTATCCCTGTGGCTGATTCATAGACCCAGAAAATGCTTTAGGCAATATAAATGCAGGAAGCTAGAGCACAAAGCACCAAATGTAGGAGCGCCTTTTAGATATCAAGTGTCTAATTAACTAGTGTGTCCAAGTGCTAGAATTGAGAAGTGGCATAATCATATTTAAATAGCAATAAATATTATGTTTTTGAATCACTCAGATCTAATCCTTTATGAAGTTAAATATAAAATTAGAATTTTTTGGAGGCAATTGTTATAAATTTTTAATTAAGATTAAGTTGAACATGGCTGTAAAAAATCCACCGCTGCTTTTAAACCAGGGCTGCAAAATACTCGGTAAATGCTCAGTATTCAGTGTCACATTAAATGTCACTGTGGGGGTGGTGCAGAAGTACTCACCATCCCTCTCGTAGAAGGATATAGGTTTGAGTTCTGCTCAGCTCCTGATCGCAGTTACTTCCAGTGGCAGACGCCAGTCGGAGACAGCTAGGCCTCCCTGCAGGAAATTCGGGGGGGGGGGCGGGGGGGGATGTGGGGGTGGAGTGTCTGTTGCACCTTTTGGTAGTTGACTTCAGTGGGGGCATTGCAGTAGCTTGGGAGCACTGTGCATCCATTTTCTCAGCTATATCATTGATACTTCAGAGATCAATATTTGGGCCTTACTCAGTGTGCCACCTCTATCTAATTGGCCCATCAATGAATGGATCAGTAATTCTACTGATTAGTGGCTGTGGGTTTCAAAGGCCGCAGCAACACATCAAGGCAGTCAGTTAAGCCACAGGAGCTGCAGCACTGAGAATTAGCGCTGCTTTTAGACTGCTCTAGTGCAGTCACCTCCTAACACACGGGCCCTCATGCAGGCAACGACACCACCAAAGTACCCTTGCCAAATTCTTTAAGACCAAAAGATGGTCTTACCAGCCACTGGCCTTAGTGAGGGTTGGCTGTGTAGGAGCTGTGCATCGGGAGCCAGTCAGTGACCCTAGCAAGACACTAAGTTCTATATAAAAGCAACTGTAAGTGCTGACATTTTACTGTACCCTGCTGCACAAGTTGATTCCTTTTATGCTCTGACCAGCCCTTGGCTCATGAGTTATACAGCCCTGTACCAACTGGCAGACATTTCTACAAACCTAACTTCTAGTTGATATATTTTCACATTTTTCTCCCCTCCACCCCCCAGATTCCTCACACCAACCTTAACCAAGTGAACAGGTGGGCAACCTATGCCTTTGTTTCTGCGACGACACTCAATTGGCATAATTGGCGTAAGTAAGTCTAGAGCAACTGTCCCTCACACTCAAGCCTCCATCTCCCCACAAAGGAGGTCATGAAACCACTGCTTGGGGTTTATTGCAGCATGTCTACTACTCCATGTCATCATACACCCCAAATCGATGTTCATTTTTTAAGAAAATCAATGAGTGCTAATGTGCTTTATGGCATGTGCTTGTTCTTTCACACAACACGTGCCAAGATCTTGACAGAAGAGTTAAAACAATTTTTTCTGAGCTGAAAGTGTTGATCATTCCTATTGAAAGCTATGCAAGTATTTCAAAAGAGCAGCATTCACGAGGCATATCCTCAGAGCAGTATTGCCGAGCCTTCCTATAAAAGCTGTGCAGAAAAGACCATTACACCCAAAATTAGCCCAATACTGTAATTTCAATGGATTCCTTTTGGCCGCTTAGTATAATGCATCAGGAATGCTTGGGTTGTATTCAGGGTAATTTGCCCGAGCACCCACCATCTGTGTCCCACGATTAATGAACCTGGAAACAAGAGAGCTTTATTCAGGTGATAATGTTCTGCTAGAGCTCCAGTCCACAGAAGTCTACTACTCACTGCTCCCAGTTTAAACAAACAGTGAGAAACATTAGGATGAACATATCGACTATTCCAGAATGTTGATCAATTTCTCAGCAACTCAAACTGTAAAAGCTCAAGGCATGGCAACAATCGGGTGCCAAACAAGGCTAGCATTTCTAGCACATTCCTCAGATTGAACTATTGTCACTTAGGGATCTGGATGAAGGCGTTGTCCAATGGCATCTTCCAAAGACAGCAAAAAAAAAGCTCACCCATCATCACCCGTGCAATTTGTGGACAATTGTGGTCTAACTTGAACCATTAATATCAATTTGTGGCAGACTACATCAAAATAAAACTTAAAACACATGCCAGGAAGAGAAGGCTGGCACTACAGCCAAGCACACTACACTGCCATCAGTGGGAGATATTTATGTCTGCTTGCATTGATAAACTGAAGACAATTTTTTTTTTTTTTACACAGCGAGTTATGATTTGGAATGCATTGCCTGAATGGGTGGTGGAAACAGATTCAATAATAACTTTCAAAAGGGAATTGGATAAATACCTGAAGAGGAAAAATTTGCAGGGCAATGGGGAAAGAGCGGGAGAGCAAGACTAATTGGATAGCTCTTTTAAAGAGCCAGCACAGGCACGATGGACCGAATGGCCTCCTTCTGTGCTGTATCATTCTACGATTCTATGACCATACCTACAGCAGAGATGATTCTCACATTTAACATTTTTTTTCTAACTTGCAAAATGGAAAATGCCAGTTTTGTTTTGTATTTCTTCTCAGGATATGGGTAACACTGGCACGGCTAAATTTATTCCCAATCCCTGCAACTGGGTGGCTTGTAGGTAACTTCAGAGGACACCAAGAGTCAAGCACATAGTCACATGTAGGCCATGCCATGTAGGGGTGGCAGGTTCACAGAACAGGCCAACAATACCACACCAACTCCAGTCAAACCTTCTCTGGAAGAGCAACTCCGATTTAAAGTTTCAAGTAAAATGAACTTACCAATTGACCCATAAGCCTCCTCAAAAAAGAAACACACCTAACCCTAAATGAGAGGTTGCTGAGTGAAGTGACGACACAGCCGGAAAACAGGTGACTTCTAGCCACCCGCACAAACAAGGGCTTAAAAAGCTGATGTCTGCACAAAAAGTGGATGGTTGGTGACTATGAATATAACTGATGCAATATTGGGTATCACTGCAACTTAAGTCATGACAAGTTTGTGTCCCACTGCACTCTTCTTATAACTACTTCTTTTCGTACATCGTATGCAAGGCCATTAGGTTTCACAGAAAAACAAACTGAATTGCAGGATGTGATGCCAAAACACTAATCAAAATCCTGAAATCCAATGTAATAAAAAGTAATTTCACTTATTTAGTCATTTTGAAGCAGTGGCCTTAGTCTCAGGCCTTTATTCAGGGCTATTTTTCAGTTCTATGTTGTTTTTTTAATGAGTTGTCAGCTTTCGTGATGCTGTTGTTCAGCTTTTCAGAGTTTGTGAGGACAGCACGTATGAGTTATTTATCCATCACTGCCCTCCAGACAACATCCCCCAGAGAGGCACCATGGTGTCCCAAGCAGTATTTGATCAAGGAAGATCCTCTCGATTCTAAGCTCCAACTTCAGAGATCTCCTCTAGCCATGCATCCCCGCACCGGATATTATTCTGACACCAGACTCCGCCTGGTTTTCATCTCCATCATTCATGGATTCTCTTTCAGCTCTTACACCCTTGCCCTCTGGAACATTCTCCCTAAATATCTTGATGGGCACTATAGAAAGTTAGAAAATTTATCATTTTTTGGGTTGCATGACTTTGGGTGTTATGGATAAGCTTGAGGGGCAGCAGGGGAGGGTCTCTGCATGCTGTCACAGTTAAGGAACAAGAAACTTTACAGGATTCATCATCAAAAATCTACAGGAAAGTGTTCTTGCATAACAGAAAATGTATTTGGAAAAATCTAAAACATTCAGACTCCAACGTTGGAAGACTGCTGACTTGGAATCGATGTGTACAGTTTGGAAATCCATTTTCAGTCCAAACCGCTAGTCACATCACTTCTAAATTTAGATCAAATCAATGCACCTCAAAGAGTTTTCGGCAATACTCCATCTCCTGTGCTATGGGTCAACCTAATGATGCAAGAACTTTCCTTTATTTAGCAAATAGCAGAGCAATTAAACTTCAGTTCTGTCTTCACAGAAGACGACACAAATAACTTCCCAGAAATGCTAGGGAACCAAGGGACTAGTGAGAAGGAGGAATTAAAGGAAATTAGTATTAGTAAAAAAAAGTGCCGGAGAAATTAATGGGACTGAAAGCTGATAAATCCCCAGGGCCTGATAATCTGCATCCCAGAGTACTAAAAGAGGTAGCCATGGAAATAGTGGATGCATTGGTTGTCATCTTCCAAAATTCTATAGATTATGGAACAGTTCCTGCAGATTGGAGTGTGGCACATGTACCCCCACTATTTAAAAAAGGAGGGAGAGAGAAAACAGGGAACTACAGACTGGTTAGCCTAACATCAGGAGTAGGGAAAATGCTAGAGTCTATTATAAAGGATGTGATAACAAGACACTTAGAAAATATCAATGGGATTAGACAGTCAACATGGATTTATGAAAGAGAAATCATGTTTGACAAACCTACTGGAGTTTTTTGAGGATGTAACTAATAGAATAAACAAGGGAGAGCCAGTGGATGTAGTTTATTTGGATTTTCAGAAGGCCTTTGATAAAGTCCCACATAAAGGGTTAGTGTGCAAAATTAAAGCACATGGGACTGGGGGTAATATACTGGCATGGATTGAAAATTGGTTAACAGACAGGAAACAGAGAGTAGGAATAAATGGGTCTTTTTCGGGGTGGCAGGCAGTGACTAGTGGGGTACCGCAGGGATCAGTGCTTGGGCCCCAGCTATTCACAATATATATCAATGATTTGGATGAGGGAACCAAATGTAATATTTCCAAGTTTGTTGATGACACAAAACTAGGTGGGATCATGAGTTGTGAGGAGGATGCAAAGAGGCTTCAAGGCGATTTAGACAAGTTGAGTGAGTGGGCAAATACATGGCAGATGCAGTATAATGTGGATAAATGTGACGTTATTCACTTCGGAAGGAAAAACAGAAAGGCAATGGTGATAGATTGGGAAATGTTGGGTGTCCTTGTACACCGGTCACTGAAAGTAAACATGCAGGTGCAGCAAGCAGTTAGGAAGGCAAATGGTATGTTGGCCTTCATTGCAAGAGGATTTGAGTGAGGATGTCTTCCTGCAGTTATACAGGGCCTTCATGAGACCACACCTGGAGTACTGTGTGTAGTTTTGGTCCCCTTACCTAAGAAAGGATGTATTTGCCATAGAAGGAGTGCAGCGAAGATTCACCAGACTGATTCCTGGGATGGCAGTATGAGGCGAGATTGGGTCGAGTTCACTCGAGTTTAGAAGAATGAGAGGGGATCTCATTGAAACATATAAAATTCTGACAGGGCTAGACAGACTAGATGCAGGGAGGATATTTCCCCTGGCTGGGGGGTCCAGAATGAGGGGTCACAGTCTCAGGATACGAGGCATTTAGGACTGAGATGAGGAGAAATTTCTTCACTCAGAGGGTGGTGAATCTTTGGAATTCTCGACCCCAGTGACTTTTTTATTCATTCATGGAATGTGGGCGTTGCTGGCGAGGCCAGCATTTATTGCCCATCCCTAATTGCCCTCGAGAAAGTGGTGGTGAGCCGCCTTCTTGAACCGCCGCAGTCTGTGTAGTGAAGGTTCTCCCACAGTGCTGTTAGGAAGGGAGTTCCAGGATTTTGACCCAGCGACGATGAAGGAACGGTGATATATTTCCAAGTCGGGATGGTGTGTGACTTGGAGGGGAACGTGCAGGTGGCGTTGTTCCCATGTACGTGCTGCCCTTGTCCTTCTAGGTAGTAGAGGTCGCGGATATGGAAGGTGCTGTCGAAGAAGCCTTGGCGAGTTGCTGCAGTGCATCCTGTAGATGGTACACACTGCAGCCACTGTGCGCCGGTGGTGAAGGGAGTGAATGTTTAGGGTGGTGGATGGGGTGCCAATCAAGCGGACTGCTTTGTCCTTGTTTCTAGACACAAAAGGCGTCAAGGGGTATGGGGAGAGAGCGGGAATATGGTATTGAGATAGAGGATCAGCCACGATCATATTGAATGGCAGAGCGGGCTCAAAGGGCCAAATGGCCTACTCCTGCTCCTATTTTCTATGTTTTCTGTTATGAGGAAGAGTGAAAATATGCTGCCTTAGCAGTGGTAACTCTGCTTCTGATAGTATGAAGTCTCAACAGTAGACGTCATTAAACTCACATTACCACCGCCAAGCTTATCCACAACATAGTTAATGAGGTTGTATTGGTTAACCCAAATATCATCCAAGTTTTCTATCCTTACAACGCACCGGATTTATTGAGCCTTTCAGCAACCGACTGCTAAATAATGTCCAGCACGGAATCGGAAATCCATAGTCAGGTGCCCAGGGCAAGAACAAAAATATTAGGTTAGGCAGCAATCAATATAAATATCATATCGTGACAGGTCACAGCAGGTGTATGAAGCAGAGTATGCTCCAATCCCTCAGTTTGAACTAGTATCACTATTCAACATCATTTCAGCAATAATCCCTCCATCGCCTTTCCAAATTCTAGACAATTTTTTTAATGGTACATTTTTCTCTTACAAACTCCTTTACCCCATTGAAAGATACCAACTCATGAGTAAGAACATGAGAAATAGGAGCAGGAGTGGGCCATACGGCCCCTTGAGCCTACTCCGCCATTTAATAAGATCATGGCTGATCTTTGACCTCAACTCTACTTTCCCGCCGGATCCCCATATCCCTTGATTCCCCTAGAGTCCAAAAATCTATTGATCTCAGCCTTGAATATACTCAACGACTCAGCATCCACAGCCCTCTGGGGTAGAGAATTCCAAAGATTCACAACCCTCTGAGTGAAAAAATTTCTCCTCATCTCAGCCCTAAATAGCCCACCCCTTATCCTGAGACTATGCCCCCTAGTTCTAGACTCTTCAGCCAGGGGAAACAGCCTCTCAGCATTCACCCTGTCAAGCCCTCTCAGAATCTTGTATGTTTCAATGAGATCATCTCTCATTCTTCTAAACTCCAGAGAGTATAGGCCCATTCTACTCAATCTCTCTTCATAGGACAACCCTCTGATCCCAGGAATCAATCTAGTGAACCTTCATTGCACCACCTCTAAGGCAAGTATATCCTTCCTTAGGCAAGGAAACCAAAACTGTACACAGTACTCCAGGTATATTCTCACCAAAGCCCTGTACAATTGCAGCAAGACTTCCTTAGTCCTGTATTCCAACTCCCTTGCACTAAAGGGCAACATACGTTTTCCTTCCTAATTGCTTACCTGCATGTTAACTTTCTGTGTTTCGTGTACAAGAACACCCAAATCCCTCTGAACACCAACATTTAATAGTTTCTCACCATTTAAAAAATATTCTGTTTTTCTATTCTCCCTACCGAAGTGAATGACACATTATACTCCATCTGCCACCTTCTTGCCCAATCGCTTAACCTGTCTATATCCCTTTACAAACTGTGTTCCCACCTAGCTTTGTATCGTCAACAAACATGAAAACATTACACTCTGTCCCTTCATCTAAGTCATTAATAATAGCCGAGGCCCCAGCATTGACCCCTGCGGCACCCCAGTAGCAACAGTCTGCCAACCTGAAAATGACTTGTTTATTCCTACTCTCCGTTTTTTGTCAGTTAACGGATCCTCTACCCATGCTAATATATTACCCCCAACCCCATGAACCCTTATCTTGTGTAACAACCTTTCGCATTGCACCTTATCAAATGCCTTTTGAATATCCAAATATACTACATCCAATGGTTCCCCTTTATCTACCATGCTAGTTACATCCTCAAAAAACTCTAATAGATTTGTCAAACACGATTTCTCATTCATGAAACCATGTTGACTCTGCCGAATCACATTATGATTTTCCAAGTGCCCTGTTATCATTTCCTTAATAATGGATTCCAGCATTTCCCTACTACTGATGTCAGGCTAACTGGCTTGTAGTTCCCTGTTTTCTCTATCCCTCCTTTCTTGAATAGCGGTGTTATATTTTCTACCTTCTAATCCACTGGGCCCGTTCTAGAATCTAGGGAAGTTTGGAAGATCACAACCAAAGCATCCACTATTTCTGCAGTCACCTCTTTTAAATGTAGGCCATCAGGTCCAGGAGTCCCATTAATTACTTTAAGTTCCTCACTCTCATTTGCCCCTTGGTTCCCCACTATTTCTGGTTTTATTTTTGTGTCTTCTACTGTGAAGAGAGATACAAATATTTGTTTAATATCTCTGCCATTTCCTTATTCCCCATTATAATTTCTCCTGTCTCAGCCTCTAAGGGACTCACATTTACTCTTTTTACATTCTTCTAGAAGCTCTTACAATCTGTTTTTATATTTCTTGCTAGTTTACTTTCATATTCTATTTTCTCCCTCTATCAATTTTTTGGTCATCCTTTGCTGGTTTCTAAAACTCTCCCAATCCTCAGGCTTACTACTCCAATTCGTAACATTGTAAGCCTCTTCTTTTAATTTAATACTATCCTTAACTTCTTTAGTTAGCCATGGGTGGATCACTTTCCCTGTGGAGTTTTTATTTCTCAATAGAATGTATATTTGTTGAGAATTATAAAATATTTTGTTAAATGTTCACCATTGCTTATCTTTTAAACTAATTTCCCAATCTACCTTCGCCAGCTCACCCCTCATACCTACATAATTGGCTTTGTTTAAGTTTAAGCCTTTTGTTTTGGACTTAAGTACAACACTCTCGAATTCAATGTGAAATTCTATCATATTATGAATATTCTTCCCTAGGGGATCCCTTACTATGAGATTATTAATTAACCCTGTGTCATTACAGAAGACAAGATCTAAAATAGCCTGTTCCCTGGTTGGCTCCATGGCATAATGTTCCAGGAAACTGTCACAAATGCATTCCATGAACTCGTTCCCCCAAACTACTTTTGCCAATTTGGTTTGCCCTGTCTATATGAAGATTAAAATCCCCCATGATTATTGCATTACCCTTGTTACAAGCTCCTCTTATGTCTTGATTAATACCCTGTGTAACTACTGTTAGGAGGCCTATAAATTACTCCCACCAGTTTTCTGCCCCTTGTTATTTCTTATCTCCACCCATACTGATTCGACTTCCTGATCTTCCAAGCCAAGATCCTTACTGTTCTTATGTCATTCTTTATTATCAGGCAACCCCCCTCCTCCCTCCCCCCACTCCTCATTCCTTTTCCATTTTGTCTGTCTTTTCGAAAAGTCAAGTACGCTGGAATATTTAGTTCCCAACCTTGGTCACCTTGCAACCATAGCAGTGTGAGCCTACACAGACTGTACAATCAAGGGTGGCATTGTAAGCTCGATCCCAACTTCACCTGATGTCCACAAAAGAGCAGTTTCCAGATGTGGTCACTGGCTAGCAATTCTAAGCAGAAATCCTAGTTGGCTTTTCTCTCCCTTGACCTAGGAGCACTGAGGCCAATTGTAGTCAGCCTACTGATAACCTGGCTGAGATCAACTAACTCAGCACAGACTCAGGAACATAGCTGGGACCTACCTGGTTTGTATGGCTCAGCTTTATAATAGATAGAGCATTTATCAACTAAAGCATCAGGTAACAGTACTTCTTTGTGTCAGCTTGACTCAGTTAGTAATACTCTCACCCAAGTCAGAAGATTGTAGATTCAAGTGCTGCTTCAGGGCTTGAGTTCATAATTGAGGGGGACACTTCACTGCAGTACTGAGGGTGTGCTGCAATGTTGGAGGTGCCATTTTTCAGATGCATTGTTAAACTGGGGCCAACTATTCAAGTGAATGTAAAAGATACCACGGCACTATTAGAAGAGGAGCAGTGAGTTCACCTGGTGTCCTGGCCCACATTCCTCCCTCAACTAACACCACCCAAAAAAACAGAACAACAAGTCATTCATCTCATTTGCTTTTAGTGGGACCTTGCTGTGCCCGAATTGGCTATTGATTTTGCCTCTATGGCAAGAGAGTGACTGCAATTCCATTCATTGGTTTGGAACTGATATGAAATGTCCTGTGAGCATGATCAGGCATTATATCTTTCTTTTTTGAAAGTGAGCATGCAAAACAGTTGTCATAAAGATTTACCAGTTATGGATGGCCACTTGGATCAGCAAACTCAACTCCTTGGAGTAGGGCATCGTAAAATCTGTAGTTGGATGCAATCTTCCCAACTTTTTAAATCTCCTGACAGAGATGAGTAGTCACAGTTTAAACTTCCAAGAAGGGAAACCTTTCCACAACCCTTAAAAATAATTAAATAAGATGTTGAGGATATTGATCAGACGTTCATTTGATACATGCGTCAACCCTGACCATCTGCATTCCACACGTGACACTCCCACTGTCAACAGGAATACAGCCCATATTCCATACAGTATTTAGTCATCTACTCTTCAGTTCCATGCTGGATCAAATATTAATAAAGCTGCTTTTTAATGGGAGATACTTCTGATGGGGGTCACTTCTACAAGTCTGCAGGGAACGAAATCAACCTCACTAAAGGCTTGCTGATTTTGCAGTCAAGGCTTCTAGTCCTGAGATCACCATTCCAAGTTAAATAGCCTGATCACATCCATGTTACCCATGCCTTTAAGAGTTTTAAAGACACTGAATAACATCCCCTGAATGTGAAGCGTGGTGTTATTCCTCAGAAATCAGCATTTTCACTACCTCTGGGACTTTTTATGCAAAATTCTGGTACTCGGGCAACACGTTACATCGTGTGCATAAGAGGGAACATTTACAAGATGTTGCACCAAAATTTGCCCTAATCATATGCCCTAGCTCTCTTTGGAAAGAAACAGTTTAACTCTCCTTTGCTACTGTGTAGGGTTTTGGGTGTTCTATAATATTTAAAACTGCTTTTCCTGGTTTTTATCTGATGTTCAGGATGCTCTGTAGTAACTAATAGATTCAATCACCACCACCACATTGCACCATTTTTATTTCCTCACCATAACATTTCATTGAATTTTTATTTATTTGATGGCATTAAGTGGTCTGATAGATTTACGCTTTCCACTCCTCTAGTTACACTAGTTTTGTTTAAAATAATTCCCAAATCCCATCTCTAGAGAACTGGGATCACAAGATAATTACAGATGAGGAAGGCCGTTTGGCTCACCTTAGTTCATCCATCTGGAAAGAAGTACAGACCCTCCACTGCAGCATTTAAGTAGTTGTAAACAATTTTACAACACCAAGTTATAGTCCAGCAATTTTATTTTAAATTCACAAGCTTTCGGAGGCTTCCTCCTTCGTCAGGTGAACGATGTGAAATGAAATCCTCATTTCACATCGTTGACCTGACGAAGGGGGAAGCCTCCGAAAGCTTGTGAGTTTAAAATAAAATTGCTGGACTATAACTTGGTGTTGTAAAATTGTTTACAATTGTCAACCCCAGTCCATCACCGGCATCTCCACATCACGCATTTAAGTAGGATAGGGTTAGATGAAGTGGGGTGAGCGGAGGCTCGTGTGGGGCATAAACACCGGCATAGACCAGTTGGACTGAATGGCCTGTTTCTGTGCTGTACATTCAATGTCATTTTTCCTCATAATTGCAGGGTTTGCACTTCCGTTACTCTACCAGGTACTGATCACTCGGTGGAGAACGTCCCGATATCAGTCATAACTTTATAACGGAGATGTCTGATGCTAGGAATTAGTCTCGTAGCTCTTCTCTGAATTGTCTCTCTATCATGTCTTGGTGACTAGAACTGGATACACTGCTCAAGATACTGATACTTCTATCTGCCTTCTGTCATCATCACCAAGAACCAATTTACCATGTCTGATTGCAGAGGGATGGGTAATGATACAATAAGGGATGCTATAACATTGCATTATTGATCACTTCTGCTGCTATTATAGTTTCCGTAAAAATAGAAACCCTCGTGAAAGCAGATAAAGAGGGTCCAGACTGAAATATCGGCTAACAAGCGGTGTTTGAATGGAAGTTTCTGAGATAGCTGTGCAAGGAAGTAATCTGGCCTCATATTGCCTCCAATATGGCAACAAAGACAAGTTAAGGTTAGTGTGTCAAATGCCGTGTGCACACGTTTTAAGTACACTCAAGTGTAAGGAGCATAATGCAGGAAGGCCACGGGCTGGTAAACGTGATTCCCCAGTGGCTTTCCCCACAACGTGGCTGGGAAGGAAGAGAAACAAAAACATATATTTGGGGAGCAACAGGTTTTAAAAAAATAGGGATGGTACAGCAAGTTATAGCAATATCACAGCATGCAGAGAATGATGGACCTTGGTTTGCAGTAGCGATTTCACATAAATTGAGTTTTGTCATCTCAGCTGTACTGTAACACACTGAGCAAAACCCAGGCATCTCTCCACAGCAATAGAGACCCTCTTACACATCTCCAGGTAGCCAGTTATACAACATGAGGCCTGGGAGTGGAGCTGCAGCTGATTTCTTACCCTCAGCTAGGATGTGTGTGGTTTGCAAAGACCACAAAAGTACCATTTAAAAAAAAAATACATGTGGAAATTTTTTTTTAAAATTCGTTCAGGGGATGTGGGCGTGCTGGCAAGGCCGGCATTTATTGCCCATCCCTAATTGCCACTGCAGTCTATGTGATGACAGTTCTCCCACAGTGCTGTTAGGAAGGGAGTTCCAGGATTTTGACCCAGCGACGATGAAGGAACGACGATATATTTCCAAGTCGGGATGGTGTGTGACTTGGAGGGGAACGTGCAGGTGGTGTTGTTCCCATGTGCCTGCTGCTCTTGTCCTTCTAGGTGGTAGAGGTCGCGGGTTTGGGAGGTGCTGTCGAAGAAGCCTTGGTGAGTTGCTGCAGTGCATCTTGTGGATGGTACACATTGCAGCCACTGTGCGCCAGTGGTGAAGGGAGTGAATGTTTAGGGTGGTGGATGGGGTGCCAATCAAGCGGGCTGCTTTATCTTGGATGGTGTCGAGCTTCTTGAGTGTTGTTGGAGCTGCACTCATCCAAGCAAGTGGAGAGTATTCCATCACACTCCTGACTTGTGCCTTGTAGATGGTGGAAAGGCTTTGGGGAGTTAAGAGGTGAGTCACTCACTGCAGAATACCCAGCCTCTGACTTGCTCTTGTAGCCACAGTATTTACATGGCTGGTCCAGTTAAGTTTCTGGTCAATGGTGACCCCCCAGGATGTTGATGGTGAGGGATTTGGCGATGGTAATGTCGTTGAATGTCAAGGGGAGGTGGTTAGACTCTCTCTTGTTGGAGATGGTCATTGCCTGGCACTTATCTGGCGCGAATGTTACTTGCCACTTATGAGCCCAAGCCTGGATGTTGTCCAGGTCTTGCTGCAAGACAAACGCACTTTGTTCATGAAGTTAGTCGCTACAATTCTGCTCTCTGATGCTGAGGTCCAATTCCTGACTTCAAGCTCAGGATGTCTCACTATAAGGATGCTCTTTTTAAAAGTTCAAATCATTTCAAGGAACTTGGAGTAAGCTCAGCGACTGTTCGAATTTTGTTTTTTTGCCTACTTGTGTGGATTTGTTTTTGATTTAGCATTCAAACAGTGAAACCTGGTGTCAATGGGTCTGTTGATTTGGAGAATTTGCTGATTTGGAGAATTTGCTGATTGCAACAGTAAAAAGGAGCTGAATTAACATTAGTGGATACCAAATTAACCCAGGACTTCAGCTCTAGCTGCGTGCAAGTGTTAGTTCAGTTCCTTCACATCACGGGGCTAAGCAGTTCATCCAACTATCCCCCTCCCCACCAGAGATCTCAACAGATTAAACAAAAATTAAAATCAACAAAACACATTTTTAAAGCATCAAAGAGCAGTCAAGCTGATCCTAATTCTATAACTGGATAACAGGTTGAAATGACCTCTTTAGTAAAATTTACTATAAGTTTGCGTTGCACTGATTTAATCACCGTAATACATGTTAGAAGTATTATTTTCAATTTCTCGGGTTGTGTTTCAGTTGAGAATGAAACATTCTCTCGCTTCCCCGATTGCTCAGGGAAGCGAGAGCAGGGAAGTTCTCCCCGGTGCCCTGGCCAATATTTTTCCTCAACCAACATCATTAAAGCAGATTATCTGGTCAATATCAGATTGCTGTTTGTGGGATCTTGCTGTGTGTAAATTGGCTGCCGCATTTCCTACATTATTTTTTAAATTATTCGTTCATGGGTTGTGGGCGTCGCTGGCGAGGCCGGCATTTATTGCCCATCCCTAATTGCCCTCGAGAAGGTGGTGGTGAGCCACTTTCTTGAACCGCTGCAGTCCGTGTGGTGAAGGGAGTTCCAGAATTTTGACCCAGCAATGATGAAGGAACAACGATATATTTCCAAGTCGGGATGGTGTGTGACTTGAAGGGGAACGTGCAGGTGGTGTTGTTCCCATGTGCCTGCTGCTCTTGTCCTTCTAGGTGGTAGAGGTTGCGGGTTTGGGAGGTGCTGTCGAAGAAGTGACTACACTGCAAAAGTACTTAATTGGCTGTGAAGAACTTTGGGATGTCCTGAGGTCGTGAAAGGCGCTATATAAATGCAAATCTTTCTTCTTTCTTTTCCTAACCTCATCTGGAAAGTGAGCAATGGGTGAGAACAGGATCAGCCTCAACTGTTAGGGGGAGGGGAGGGTTGCCTAACACTTTCAAACAGTCACATGAAGACGATCACTTGGGGAAAGTAATGGAGGGCAACCAGCTTCATGAATCCATACCTAGTGGATGTGGACAGAGGGGGGGAAGTGCATGATTTAACGCTGCATGAACTGCACATTGTTGGTGTAGACTAAAGCTCTGACCTCAGCACAGCACCGCTGAACCCAGAGGCTCCAAGACCCAGCTAGGCTGCAAGGTCACAAGCAGTAACAGTGGAGCTGGAGAGAGGGGTAGCATCTGATCTACAGCTAGCAAACTGAACAGCTCAATGATAAGGTCTCCAACCAACCCCCACTCCCCCCACCTCCAAATCACTGACCTGTACAGTAGCCAGAAAATAAAGTAAGAAACAGAGACTTCAAAATAACTGCACTTGCACAATCTTACAAAAGTGCAGCTGTTTCACGTTGTTCCAGTGCTGTGGAATTTGCCCCATGACATAAAAGAGGCAGTTTCCATAGTACCAGTGCCCTCAGGCTAGATTACAGAACAGAACGTGAACGCTGACTATGCCCAATGATCTCATGTTCCAATTACCTGACGCAGACTCTTAAGCAGCTTTCATGCAGGGTTAGTGCAGGTCTCAGCATAGCCTGAATCAGCCCCAGAGTAAACATGCATTAAAAAGGTGGGCTGAGCTGTTAGAGTTGCTTGTGGGCCCATAAAATGGCAGCCTCGCCCTCCAGCAGCAACTGCTCAGATTGCTGCCAGGGCCCATTCAGCCTCCACGGGCATACTGTAGGTAAGTCTTAGGGCTCACAGTGCTGTCACCGCAGTCAGACTGACCACTGGGAAGACCCTTGTTTGTTTTTTAAACCAATTGAATCCAGCAAACGTACTCTGGGGTTTCTGCCAGCTGCATTAGACTCTCACGTGAGGAGCTGACACTCACGTTATGGCATCCCACTAAACCAAGAGAATCTGAAAGTTTGAAAATGCACACTCTTATAGCATTTGTTTTCTTCATTATTTCTGCCGCATTTTCTTCTTCCATTTGTCAAGTCTCCCTGAGCCACACTGCACCCTGGCTATTAATGTTGGCCGTAGTTCTGTGGGTAGCAGTCTCACCTCTGAGTCTGAAGGTTGTGGGTTCAAGTCCCACTCCAGAAACTTGAACATAAAATCCAGGCTGACACTCCAGTGCAGTACTAAGGGAGTGCTGCATTGTCGGAGGTGCCGTCTTTCATATATATGTTAAACCAAGGCCCCGTGTGCCCTCTCAGGTGGACTTAAAAGATCCCATGGCGATATTTTGAGAAGAGCAGGGGAGTTCTTCCCGGTGTCCTGGCCAATATTTATCCCTCAACCAACATCACTAAAACAGATTATCTGGAGTTTAGAAGAATGAGAGGTGATCTCATTGAAACATAACATTCTGAAAGGGCTTGACAGGGTAGATGCTGAGAGATTGTTTCCCCTGGCTGGAGAGTCTAGAACTAGGGGCATAGTCACAGGATAAGGGGTCAGCCATTTAGGACTGAGATGAGGAGAAATTTCTTCACTCAGAGGATTGTGAATCTTTGGAATTCTCTACCCCAGAGGACTGTGGATGCTCAGCCGTTGAGTATATTCAAGGCTGAGACAGATAGATTTTTGGACTCTAGGGCAATCAAGGGATATGGGGATTGGGCAGGAAAGTGGAGTTGAGGTCGAAGATCAGCCATGATCTTATTGAATGGCAGAGCAGGCTCGAGGGGCCGTATGGCCTACTCCTGCTCCTATTTCTTTTGTTCTTATGCGGTCATCACATTGCTGTTGAGACCTTGCTGTGCACAAACTGGCTGCCGCGTTTCCCACATTACAACTACACTTCAAAAGTACTTAATTGGCTGTAAAGCGCTATGGGACGTCCCGAGGTTGAGAGATGCGCTACAGAAATGCAAGTCTTTCTTCCTTCTTCTTAGTATTCCATTACGGAGGTGGCACATTTCTGCACTACTATTGGTCCTGAGTCAGCCAGAAAACACAACTCAAGTGAATCACCCAGTCTAGCCCCCCCCCACACCCCTCCTCTCCCTGCAGGAGAGCGCTGGTTACCCACCCAACATCACCACCTGACAGCACAGACAAGATTGAGAACTTACTTTGTGGGGGGAGGGAGAAAACAAAATTGCACTCACATCCCGTGAGTTCATCCTCCTGACAGTTCACTTTAACATTTCACGGCCTGTATCTGGAATTAATATATTATTCATTCCCCAGTGCTCTACCATACCCACTGGAAGTGTTTAAACTACAATATGCTTTGTAAGGAGTCTCATTTCCCTCTCACTCTATTACCTAAATTGATACCATATTTTGCCTTTATTGTTTTGCAGTGACTGCAGGCTGATCCTGTAATTCAGGCAAAACAAAATTATTAAAATATAGTCTACACTGACTCTTATGACACTGCTTTATTTGGACAGGGTAGGGAGCATTCTTTTTGAAATTCTTCTCATTGGTTTATCAAGAAAGAAACCATCAAAGCCAGAACATCTGGCATTACCTGCTAAAATGAGATTAGAGAGAGCCGGGACAGCTGCACAGACATAAACCATTATGTCAATCTCTTTAGGACATAGAGGCACCAACATTCACAACACAAATTCCAAACAACGATTCTTCACGATTAGAGAGAGGCAAAACAGCCCCACCCTTCAATCCTCTCTTTCCTGTGCCCCCTCTTCATCATTTTGATGAATTATATCTCCCTCCAGTACTCGCAGTATTTAGATGGCACATCTCCCTCCAGTACTCGCAGTATTTAGATGGCACATCTCCCTCCAGTACTCGCAGTATTTAGATGGCACATCTCCCTCCAGTACTCGCAGTATTTAGATGGCACATCTCCCTCCAGTACTCGCAGTATTTAGATGGCACATCTCCCTCCAGTACTCGCAGTATTTAGATGGCACATCTCCCTCCAGTACTCGCAGTATTTAGATGGCACATCTCCCTCCAGTACTCGCAGTATTTAGATGGCACATCTCCCTCCAGTACTCGCAGTATTTAGATGGCACATCTCCCTCCAGTACTCACAGTATTTAGATGGCACATCTCCCTCCAGTACTCAGTGTTTAGGTGGCACATCTCCCTCCAGTATCACCAAACTGCCCTGTGTTGAACAATTCAAATGCAACAAAGCAGACAATCTCCTTTCCAGTCTGAAGCAAACAGATCTTTATCAGGCTTTGCTATTAACTGGGAGCTGACAGCAGATATTATTTGGTGACGTGTCAAGTAAAAATTCTTTTAATTTGTTTTGAAAATGAACAATTTTCAACAAAAACCTTTAAACAATTTATCCCAAGGTGAAAGGAGTGGTATGAATCCAAAAAAGGCCACTCCATTCAACAAAACATCTTCAAGATGTGTTGGGATTCTTTTAGGCTCCAGTACTCAGACTCAATTTGGAAGTGATTTGGGCAGAGGGGGAAGAGAAAGGACAGGGAGTTTGTTTTAAAATGAAGCCTGGGAACATCTGCTTCTGGTTTGATTCACACCTGCAACGTGACAATCTCACCCACTTGAAGCAAAGGGAAGAAACATTTGGTGCTGACGCCTACCCTTCAAGCCCATCTTTGTGCTTCCAGATCAATGCATCCTGTGCAAGTGAGGAGGGAGGGGGGTGTGAGGAGGGAGGGGGGGGGGGGGGTGGGGGGGGGGGGGGGGGGAGGTGCGGGGGAGGTGCGGGGAGGAAGATCCCTAATTACTGGAAACCCGAGTGGACGGCAATTACAGCCTAGCTCCAAGATACAAAAAACAAGCTCCTTAATCAAAACCAGGCTTGAAACACGATCAACTAAAACTGCACACTGTGAACCTTTTAAGATAAAGTCTAATTACAAAAGTTTACACTGGAGGGGCGGGGGAAGGGAATGAGTTTCAAAAACCATCTACATTAATTTTTGTCCCATTAGTCACATCTACAACAGCTGGTTCCCATCAGTACAGAACTAACTCCAAACACCAGTGCTGTTCCACCTGGTGTGTAAAATGTTAGGTAAAAGTGTCGTTTATCCAGCAGTAAAATAGCTCAAGAACGCCTTCTCTGACTCTATGCCTCTCTGCCTACTACCATTAACTTAGATTTGCATTGCAGCACAACACATCAAAGGCCTTCATATTAACTAATGGAGCTAGCATGGTTAAGTATACAGTAGCCTAGATTTTCCATTTGGTGTTCATTTAAAATGCATTAAAAATAAAGCCAAGTGAAAAATTTAGTTCAGCAAAGTTCATGGGAATACCATCACCTCCAAGTCATACACCATTCTCACCTGGACATGTGTTGCAATTCCTTTATCATCACTGTGTCACTATCTTGCAGTTTCCTACTTAACTTCATTAGGGGAGGACCATCACCACAAACAGTTCAAGGAGAAGGTCAACTACCATAATCTCAGGGCAACTTAGGGATGGACAATAAATGCAGCCTTGCCAGCATCACCCACATCCTGAGAACAAATAAAATAAAGGTCCAGTGCATTTTGTATCCGCAAAGGACAGTGGGGGGGGGGGGGGGGGGGGGGGGGGAGGGGTGCGGGGGAGAAAGAGAGAGAGGGGGGGGTGGTGGTGCTGTAGGCAAAGGCAGGCCCACCCAGCCCAGGCTGATGGATCTGAATGTTAGAGCTCTAGGAAGCTTGTGTTTAAGCAGAGACCCACTCTCCCCAATTTGCTTTACTTACTGCTGTGTGTATATGCACATATAGGGATTTGTGTACTTCTGTATGTATGTGTAGGGATATATGTACTGCTGTATTTGTGTGTCTGTGCAGGGATATGTGTACTGCTGTATATGTATGTGCAGGGATATGTGTACTGCTGTATATGTATGTATGTGTAGAGATATGTGCATTTCTGTATATATATGTATGTGCAGTGATGTGCATGTATGTATGTGCAGGGATATGTGTACAGTTGTATGTATATGTATGTGTAGGGATATGTGTACTGCTGTATGTATATGTAGGGATATGTGTACATGTATGTGTTGGTATATGTGTACATGTATGTGCAGGGATATGTATACTGCAACCTGTTAGACCCACTACAGGGTAAACAGGATAGAAATCCAAACTGTAAATTGCCTCTGACAGCAACTCTAAGAACCCATGAAAATGCAACTCCCGGACACCACTGAACAAAGTGTACTCCTTTATACTGGCCAGCAGCAGCAAATAAGTAAAAGTAAATCAGTCACCAGGTGGCAGTAAAAATGTAAAATCAGCAGCCTTGATAATTTCCTAGTGGGCTTCTGCAGGTCATTCTGGACTGGACAAGTTTTAGCAAGTGAACTGGCTCAGTCAGCACGCCAATTAAAAAAAAACGTAGGTTCCCTTTCCTCTGGCACCATCCCGCTCCCCTTCAAAACTGCAGTCAAAAGTCTTGATCTCGACAGGTCAGTAGGACACAAAGTAGCCCATTAACCTACTGAGCCATCAAGGGAGAATGTTACATCGAAACTACAGCACAGAAACAGGCCATTCGACCCAATTGGTCTATGCTGGCGTTTATGCTCCACACGAGCCTCCTCCCTCCCTACTTCATCTAGCCCCATCAAGATACCCTTCTATTCCTTTCTCCCTCGTGTGCTTACCTAGCTTCACCTTAAATGCATCTATGCTATTTGCCTCAACTATTCCTTGTGGTAGCACGCTCCACATTGTTACCACTCTTTGGATAAAGAAATTTCTCCTGAATTCCCTATTGAATTTATTAGCGACTATTTTATATTTATGACCTCTAGCTTTGGACTCCCCCACAAGTGGAAACAATTTCTACAAGTCTACGCCATCCAAACCTTTCATCATCTTAAAGACCTCTATCAGGTCAACCCTCAGTCTTCTCTTTTCTAGAGAAAAGAGTCCCAGCCTGTTCAGTCTTTCCTGATAAGGATATCCTCCCAGTTCTACTATCATCCTAGTAAATCTTTTTTGCACCCTCTCCAATGCCTCGACATCCTTTTTATAATATGGAGACCAGAGCGGTGCACAATACTCCAAGTGTGGTCTAACCAAGGTTCTATACAAGTTTAACATAACTTCTTCACTTTTCAATGTTACTCCTCTAGAAATGAACCCCAGTGCTTGGTTTGCCTTTTTAACCTGTGTCGCTACTTTTAGTGATTTGTGTATCTGTACCCCTAGATCCCTTTGCTCCTTTATCCTGTTTAGCCTCTTATTATCCAAGCAGTATCCTTATTCTTCCTAACAAAATGCACCACCTCACACTTATCTATATTGAAATCCATTTGTCAACTATACACCCATTCTGCAAGTTTATTAGTCTTCTTGCATTTTGACGCATTCTTTCTTTGTACTAACTACACCTCCCAATTTGGTGTCGTCCGTAAATTTTGAAATTGTACTTCCGATTCCCGAATCCAAATCATTAATGTAAATTATGAACAACAGTGGTTCCAGCACCGATCCCGTGATGCCCCACTTCCCACCTTTCATATAAGTAATGACAACACTTATATGAAAACATTGCCTCGATTGCAGATCTCAATATGGTATCCAATTGGTTTAGCATCTTCAAAAGCTAAGTCACAACCTTTACACTCAAGATCACAAGGTAATTATAGATGAGGACGGCCATTCAGCTTATCTTAATTCATGCATCCAGAGAGATCCTAACAGCCCCTCATTGCACCATCCAATTGGTTCTTACCTCCACTACTCTATCCAGAAGTTTATTCCACACGTTGATTATTGTGTGAAGATGAACTTCCTGATGTCAGTCCTAAAATTACCTTTTACTAGTTTGAACACATATCCTCCAGTTCTACTCAGAGTTTAATTTAAAGCAATATTCCAGATAAACTTTTTCTATACCCTTAACAATCTTCTATACCTCTACATGATCACTTTTCAGACGCCACCTTTCAAAGCTGAAAAGCTGCAGTCTATCCTGTCTTTCCTCATAACTCAGACCCCTGACACTGGGGCTCAGCCTGTGGCTCTTCTCTGCATTGCTGCCAGTGCTTAAATGACTCTTTTGTACCTGGCGAACAGAAATGGACACAGTATTTAAGGTGTGGTCTGACTGGAGCACCGAACAGTTTGATTATTTCCTCCTCTGACACATTCTACTGTTTGGGCTATGTATAGGCGAGATATTGAGGCTTTAGTGAGGCTACAATGCAGATTCACTGGGATGCTACCTGGGATGAGAAAATAGAAATACAAAGGAAGAATTGAAAAACTGAGGGTTTTTTTTCAGATTACAGGATATGATAATAGTGTTTACAATTATTGAAGGATGGGATAGGGTAGATAGAAGCAGGCTGTTTTCAGTAGTTGGGTCAAGAATGAGGGGATCTAGAGACTTGATTGAATGCAAAAGATTTAGAAGAGTGGGCAGGAGAAGCTTAACAGCGAGTTGTGCGAAGGCAGAAATCACTTCCAGGGATAGTGGTTGAAGTAAAAACAATGTCAACATTCAAGATTAGATTGGATAGGTGGATGAAGGAAAAGGGGATAAAGGCTTATCCTAGTGCAGCTAAATGTGATTAGGACAATTTGCTCGCGTGGAGTGTAAATGCTGACACACACTGGTTGGACCGAATGGCCTGTTTCTATGTTGTAACTTCTGTGTATTTTTATATAGTTCAATAGCCTCTTCACTGCGTTGATTGCTGCTCTGCATTAGTTGGACAAATTTAGCGTGAAGTCTAGCAAGACTCCTCAGTCTCTTTCAACTTCATTCTTACCTATTTCAACACCATTCATAAAGTACGCCTGTCAGCTATTTTTCCTTCCTGTGTGCAGTACTTTGCGTTTATTGAGGTTAAGTTTCATCTGCCACTGTTCTGCCCACTCACATATTTTGTCTGTAATTTGAACCAATTTCACTCCCCCTCCTAGTTTGGCATCAACTGTAAATCTGACCACTTTGTATTTTGTTTCTGAATTTAGATCATTGCTGTAAATTAGAAACAGTAGTGGTCCAGCACCGAGCCCTGGGCCACCCCACCAGTCCAACATAACTGCCCCCACTACAACATAACTATTCTAATGAGTACTCGTTGTTTCCCACCTACCCTTCATCCAATTTCTCATCCATTTCCAGGGTTTACCCTGAATCCCCACAGCTTTCAATTTAATTAATAGCCTTTCGTGCGGAACTTTATCAAAAGCCGTTTGGAAGTCGAGGATCACAACGTCATAGGGCTTCCCACAATCCACCTGGGTTGTCACTTCCTCATGTTGAGGAGGTTGGTCAGGCAGGATCTTCCCCTTCTGAATCCATGCTGACTACTGTTAACTAGGTTACTGTTGTACAAATGATCTTCAAACTTCCTCCCAATAATCAATTCCATCATTTTAAATGGAATGCAAGTAAGGCTAATGCATCTGTTTTGTCACCCTTTTGAACACTGGCCTGTTTCCGACCTACTGGTATATCCCCATTGTCCATTGACTCCCTCAACGATTTATCAGTGCCTCACAAATCTCCTCCCTGGTCTAAATACCATCTATCCCTGTGTATATATATTTGTGGAGATGCCGGTGATGGACTGGGGTTGACAATTGTAAACAATTTTACAACACCAAGTTATAGTCCAACAATTTTATTTTTAATCCCACAAGCTTTCGGAGGCTTCCCCCTTCCCCCTTCCCCCTTTCCACACCACCTGAGGAAGGGGGAAGCCTCCGAAAGCTTGTGGTATTAAAAATAAAATTGTTGGACTATAACTTGGTGTTGTAAAATTGTTTACAATTATATATATTTGGTTTCGGCCTACTTAATCTGTCAAGGACTTCCATCTCATATGTGGCGGTCATGGTTTATACTTGGGATAGCTTTGTTTGGAGACAGTATGTTACTCATATCTCTCCTTCAGAGCTTGAACTGACATTGCAGGAAGACGACAAAAGAAATTGTGGTCCCTCCCTTCTGATTTGGGGGGGGGGGGGGGGCAGGGAGGTGGAGAAGAGAGAATGAGATCCAAATGCTAAAAACTGCACTTCTCCAGAGCACTCAAATGTTCTGACTTCAGTAGGATAATGAACATGTTCAACGTCGGTCGCTACCTCAAGGAGCAGTTGAGGTGAATAGCATAGATGCATTTAAAGGGAAGCTGGATAAGTATGTTGTGAGGGAGAAAGGAATAGAAGATTATGCTGAGAGAGTTAGATGAAGTAGGGAGGGAGGAGGCTCGAGTGGAGCAGAAATGCCGGTATAGACCAGTTGGGCCGAACGGCCTGTTTCTGTGCTGTAGTCTCGATGTAACGCCATGCAAGAGCACCTTCTTCCACCTCCACAACACTGCCCACTTATGAACTCTGCAGTGCGAGTTTTGTCCAGCACAAAATACCACATACCCATCATCCCTGTCCACTCCGAGCTCCAATGTGGCCTGTGCCCCAATAAATCAATTTCAGAATCCTATGACATGATTTTAGCATGGAGGCGGGAAGGGAGCATGGGGGAAGTTAATCGGAAGTGAAACCCAGAAGTTAAGTTGGCAGGTCACAATCTGCGATCGTGACCTTAATGAGGTAAATATATTCCTGACGGACAGGCTGACTTTAGGCAGGAGGATGGATCGTGGGCCATGGAGGACATAGTGGGGGGGGGGCTGATGCCGCGCGGTCGTAGAGGTCCGAGGCCGAAGCGGTCGCAGAGGTCAGAGGTCGGTCGAATTTTATATACCTAAAACAAAATCAATCCATTGATTGTAAAGTGCTTTTGGATGTGAGACTGTGGACTCCATACTTTCCTCCATCTGCCTGCTGCAGAAGCTAAATGCCTCCTAATCACTATTTCTTGATTTGCCTTATCTTCTTTGCCTTTTTCCTCGGTAATTTAAAATAAAATGATTGCCAATGTTCTTTAAGCAGCACTTTGTGAAAACCTAAATATGGTTAACTTGGAACTTTGTACTTCCGTAGATGCAACAAATGCAGAGGACCTGTGGATTAGTTGTTTCCTGTGTTTGCTGGACATTGGTTTAAGTTGTTGTGCAGCAAGATACTATGCAGACCGACTTTCAAAGAATACTTTGGCATGGATTGGAGAGAACGTGAGGATATTCTAACCTGTACATACAACGATTAAATAATCTTTACAGGTGATTAATTGTGAGAGGATCCCCTTCTGTAAGTTAACAGATTCTAATGGCCTACCTTTTTTTTTCCAACAATAGCATTTTGAAAGGCAAAACTTCCATTATACATGTTTTGAAGAAAACCTATATTTCAGTTGGTTAAGTTCTACCCAAAGCTCCCTGATGTCTCAGTTGGTCAGTGCACTGCCTAGTTCCTGTTGTTGAGCCCCTCCATGGCTTCCCCTCATTCTTTGTCTGCAATCTCCTACAGCTCTAAATTTCCCCTCTCCCTCCACCCCCCTAAACACTTTGCTACCCTGAGTCCAAACTTTTGTGTATTCCCCTCTCCCTCTGCTCCACGATTGGTGGAAGGGCTTTCAGTGGCCTGTGTCCTACACTCTGGAATTCCTTCCCTCAATCTCTGTCTCTCCGACATCTCCTTTAAAACCCATCTACAGTCACCTCTTCTTATCCTGGCTTGGCATCCTTACCCATAGGCCTATTGTGAAGTGCCTTGGCATATTTAGTCTTTCAAAGCACTATGTAAAGGCAAGTTGTAGTAGTAGTTTGGAACTGACACCTGTAGCATTCTGAATTAAGAGTGCTGCCCACAGCCCATTATCCCCATTCTGAATTAAGAGTGCTGCCCACAGCCCATTATCCCCATTCTGAATTAAGAGTGCTGCCCACAGCCCATTATCCCCATTCGGTAGGTCAATGCATAGAGGAGTAATATAGACAAAATGTCTTCCCCATCTGTGTACAACCAGAAATTTGAAAACAGGGAGCACAGTAAAATAGGAGGGCTGAGGGGTCAAACTACAAACTTAGGAACACATGCAGCTATTTCCCTCAGCGTCCATTCCTATCAAACCTTTTGAAGCCATCTCAGAGGACCACTACATAACTTGTCCGAGGCTGGCCTAAAAGCAGAAAATATTCACCACATTAAAGCGTCCTTTTTAAAAATATTTAATTTCTGCACTCAAAATGAGACCCTGACAAATAGCAAATCTCGCCTCAGTGGGACCCAGTTCAACGAGCATACAGCTGCTCTCAGTCTTAACTACAATTTGAGCAACATTTTTATTTTCCCTCCAAGCTTCTAAACAGTGGGGCGCCATTGCAGTTAATTATCTGCACATTAAGGAGTCTCACAGTCTTCACTAATGAGCAGTGAGCATTCCCTGGTTCAGCCGCACAGCTGCCAAATTTCATAAACATCAATTTAACAGAGCAATAATTTCTCTCCCCTGCCACCCCCACCCCAGCAGTTTGAGTTGCTGCCTAACTTCAGTGCACAAAACTCAAAGCAAAAGTTCAAAAATATTTTGATCGCTGGGTCCCTGGCAGTGCTTCCGACATACACCACCTGTTTGTTCACAGCCTCTGAAGCACCCAAGGACATTAACCAGATTCGTTTTTCTTTTGGGGGGGGGGGGGGGGGGGAGGTAAACTGAGCTGCCATTTTTCTACTTCAACGTTTCACTGCTTTAAGGCTCAGATCCAAGTTAACAATATTGTGTAGGGGGGTGGGGGGCGGGGGGAGGAGAAAGAGTCCAAAACTAGGGGCTTTAAATATAAGATAGTCACTAATAAATTCAATAGGGAATTCAGGAGAAACTTCTTTACCCAGAGGGTGGCGAGAATGTGGAACTCACAACCACATAGAACAGTTGAGGCGAATGTAGATGCATTTAAGGGAAAGCTAGATAAATACATAAGGGAGAAAGGAATAGAAGGACATGCTGATAGGATTAGATGAAGTATGGTGTGAGGAGGCTCGTGTGGAGCACAAACACTGGCATAGACCAGTTGGGCATAATGGCCTGTTTCTGTTCTGTACATCCTATGTAACAATAAGGGATGATGGGGTACCAGAGGCTGGGGAGACAAAAAAGAAACAGCCAGGATTCCCGTTCCTGATCACTGTCCAGTGCAACTCCTGCTGAAAGGAGTGTTTGTGTGGATGCTGTGCGCGGGCAGGATCAGGCTCAGCTGTGATGCCCCCACGGTTAAACAGCCTGTCGGCACTCTCAGTCCGGGCTCACAAGAGAAGAATGGCCACTCAGCAGAGGGACCTTAGAGCTGCTTTGTGGAGCCAAAGAGTTGCCTAAAACTGAACCACACCACGAGTCCCCACCTTCAGGAAAGGAGATGAGAGAAGAGGGGAAAAGTAATAACCAGGGCCACCGACACGTGAATTTATTTTGGAAGTTGTAAAACACACCAAATACTTGTTCCCTTGTCAAGTCATATGTTTTACAGACGCCGGGAGGGACCGGAAGCTCTTTTCCAGTCCTGTACTTACGATCCTACTGAATCCATTCATTAAATGGCTCCCAATAGATAACTGCTGACTTGACTTGTAAAAAAATGAGTTCCAGTCTTTTGTAGATAACAATATCCTTGCACCCATTCTGAAGTGATCAAGTATTTCAATGTCAGCTGTCACTGCTGCCATCAGAGACGGGCCTAGTCAGATCATCGCCGGTCAAGTTCAAATGAACAAGTCGAGGCCAGGAGACTTCGGGGGGGGCGGGGGTGGCGGGGCGGTGGAGAGAGCGTACATCAGCGAGAGTAGAACATCCCCACGGATACAAACATAGCTTCAAAAGGCTGGAGTCTCTTTAGCTCCAGTAGATTTCCATATTTAACGCCTTTCGGATGAGACATTAAACCAAGGCCCCATCTGCCCTCAGGTGGATGTAAAATATTCCACGACACTATTACGAAGAACAGTGGGGGAGTCCTGGCCAATATGTATCCCTCAACCAACATCACTAAATCAGATTACCTGGTCATTATAACATTGTTGCGTGTGGGATCTTGCTGTGCACATATTGGCTGCCGCGTTTCCTACATTACAACAGTGACTACACTTCTAAAGTGCTTCATTGGCTGTAAAGCACTTTGGGACATCCTGAGGTTGTGAAAGGCGATATATAAATGCAAGTCTTTCTCTCTTTATATTTCATATGGAGTCGATCGGTTTAAAATGAAGCAATACATGAGATGAACACACTCAATCTAATGGAAAATACAACAGGGCTGTCAGCCTTTTAGAGCCTCCAACAAATCCCCTCCACCCCCACCAAATTTTAGGGTGGAACAGGTCAGAAGCTCCCAGGTTTCATCACTAGTCTGTTCTGGGGCAACAGCCAAGGCACTACATAAAATTGGCCAGAGGGAGTTGGGGGAAGAGAGGGTTCTTGCTCCTGATTGCTATCCCGTAACTCCTGCTGCACGGTATACGTATGGGGCAGTTGGATGAGGACAGGATTGGGTTTGGTTGCAAAACCGACCCCCGTCCCACACAGCTAACTGTCAACATTTACAGGATGGAGTCAAAGATAGATCCTTGGGGGATTCCAGACATAACCGTGCAGTGGCAGGAATCAAAGCCATTGCTGGAGATGCTCTGGCTACAGTTGGATAGATAACAGTGGAACCAAACAAGGGTGATCCCACGGAGCTGGGCAACGGAGGAGAAATATTCGTCAACTGTGTCAAAGGCTGCAGAGAGGTCGAGAAGGACAAGGGGGACGGTGCACCACAGACGGAGGAGGTTTGTGACTGATCAAGTCCGTTTCAGTGCTGTGGCAGGGGCGGAAACCTGATTGGAGAGATTCAAGCACAAAGTTGCGAGAAAGATAGGCACAGATTTAGGAGGCCCAAACACGTTCAAGGACTTTGGGAGAGGAAAGGGAGGTTGTAGACGGGGTGGTAGTTTTCAAGGACAGCGAGGCCACGGGTGGGGTTTTTTAGGGGGTGGGGGTGATGATAGCAATTTTGAAAGGAAGGAGGACAGTACCTGTGGAGATGGAACCATTTACAATGTCAGCTCGCATAGGGGCAGGAAGGGAAGGCAAATAGAAATGTCAGCATATAGAAATAAAACAAGGCTGAGATAGTGGTCTGATGGACATAGGAAACCATATTTGGGATAGAGAGGGCTGTAAACAAATCACTAAGCAGAATCTAAGTAATGTTAGTTTGGCTCAGCATAGCACTCACATCTAAGTCAGAAGGAATGGATTGGAGGACTCTAGGACTTGAGCACATAATGTTGGCTGACACTTCAGTGCTGTACTGAGGGAGTGCTGCATTTTCAGAGGTACCACTTTCGGATGAGACATTAAACCGAGGCCTTTTTCACTGTTTAGGTGGATGTAAAAGTTCCTATAGCATGATTCGAAGAACAGCAGACAAATTCTTTTGGTGTTCTGGCTAACACTTAACCCTCAACCAACACCACCAAAACAGATTATCTGGTCATTTACCCATTTGTGGGATCTTGCTGTGTGCACTGTACTTCAAAAGTAATTCAGTGGTTGCGAGGCACTCTGCAATTGCCAGAGGATGTGCTATATAAATTCAAGTTACTTTTTCTTTAGTTTCATCAACATTGTACATTTTTAGGGTGACATTAACTGAGTCACCCTAAAGCAGTTAAGAGACATCAAGATTCATGTGTGTCACTCTCCATACCTGAAATGGAATGGTGTTCTAGTCACTAGTAACAAAATATAAAATGCTTACACAAAATGGTGTTTTAATTCACAGCGCATGGTATGGATTGGATGCAGGATGGATGTCTGCCATGGTATGTTCAGAGCCAGCAAGCGGAGGCCAGATCTGCACCGTGCCAAGGGGCAAAACAATATTTCTCTTTGTAGTTAATGGTTCACATTGCAATGAGAATTACTGATGGTTTTACCTTGTCGCAATGCACACTATGCCACAGGTCGGTTTGCAATCTGCAATTCCAAAAAGCCTCCAAAGGGTGGCGCCAAGCAGAGTACAAATGCTCCACACAGACAAAAGGAGGGGAATAAATACAGGAAAATCAAAAGGGACATCATTCCAAACCGAATACACGCAGGACTAGTTTGCGAGTCCCAACGGCGGGGATGTGAAGAAATGCATCAAATCGATACCAGCAATTGGCAATGCACGTTAAAAACACACACTTGTGCAAACATTTGTAGTATTATTTAGTTACTGCTGACTGAAACTATGCCTTTTCAGTGATGTTGTTTATTTTTGTTAGGTTATTTACTCTTGTTTCAGCAAATCCTTTACGTTAAGCATTTCCCGGGATGCTTCTGAAAGTGCTAATGTTCAAAAGAGTTGCGGAACCTGGCCCTCCAGAACATTAAAGCACATCGGTGCCATGTAATACAAACAGACGCTATATGCGTGAAATCTGCAAAAACATCAATGCAAATTGCTTACATTTGATATGTGCCAGCTCTCAGTCTTCCTTCCATATACTGCAAGAGTGACAGGATATAGTTCTGTAACCATATTCCCACATTTCAGCCATGCAGTTGGGAGTGGTACTCAGTGGACACAAGGCAATTCAACAGGAAGCGTGTGAGTGTTATTGGCGGAGTGCAGAAGAGACACCGTGTGCCACTTTTAACAGCTCACTCGAAGACAGCAATAGCAGAGGGCCTGGGAGCACGCACATGCAGGAGTCAAGTGATTTGGGTTCTGGGGTCGCTGGCAAAAATCAGCACAGGTCGGGCCCCTCTCCCCTCAGTGGTGCTCCTATCGTTAATGGAAGTGGCTCCGGCCCCTGTGCATCCTCAGAGAACAGGAGTCCCTGTTTACTGTATGCAGCAACTGAAATCACTTCAAGCAACTGGGGTCAGGTAGGATGTGGTGGTGAGGGGAGAAAATGGAGCAAAATAGATGCAACACTGCCCGCCTCTGCCCCCATCTGCTGCCCTTAATGCCCCTTTGTCACCTCTAAACTTGATTACTCCAACACTCATTGCCGACCTCCCATCTTCCACCTCAATTTGTGCAGAACTCTGCCGCATGTATCCTGTCCCACACCAAGTCCTGTTCGCCAATCGCTTCAACCCTTGCTGACCTATGTTGCCTTCCTGCCTCCCCTCCCACAAAAAACCCAGCTGTAATTTAAAATTGTCACTTGTAAATTCCTCTATAGCCTCACCCCAACCAATCTATGCATCCTCCTACCGCTCCACAAACACTACAATCCTCTGACACTGGCGAGTTCTTTCTCCCACCCTACCCTTTGCCCCATTGTTGGTGGAAGAGCCTTTAGCTGCCAGCGTCCTATGGTCTAGAATTTCCTCTCCACCTCACCTTTAAATACCTCCTCTCAAACCCATCTCTGACGAAGCTTTCAGTCACCTTGGAATCTTTCTGTTCCCGGCTCGTGCTCATTTCCATATGCCTATCTGTGAAACATCATGGCGACAATACTTTTTTTAAAAAAACACATAAGGTACTAAATGCAAGTTGTGATGCCAATGATAGGGAGAAGCAAAGGGGGAACATGATAGGCAGAGGAAAAGACAGGGGAAGGTGGCTGGGGAGGGAAGAAGGGAAAATCTGGTTTAGCGATTTGGGTAGGGGAGACAGGAGGAAATGGCAACATTAACTTAGGATGGGGTGGGGGCAAAGAGCGGCAGCATGATGTGTGGGGCAAAGAATGCAAGCTTTGACTGAGGGTTTGGGAGGAAAAGAGGGGAAGCGCGAGGGGGCGCGCGCGAGAGGGGGGGGCGCGCGCGAAGAGGGGGGCGCGCGCGAGAGGGGGCGCGCGCGAGAGGGGGCGCGCGAGAGGGGGGGCGCGAGAGGGGGGGCGCGAGAGGGGGGGCGCGAGAGGGGGGCGCGAGAGGGGGGCGCGAGGGGAGGAGGGGGGCGCGAGAGGGGGGCGCGAGAGGGGGCGCGAGAGGGGGGCGCGAGAGGGGGGCGCGAGAGGGGGGCGCGAGAGGGGGGCGCGAGAGGGGGGCGCGAGAGGGGGGCGCGAGAGGGGGGCGCGAGAGGGGGGCGCGAGAGGGGGGGCGCGAGAGGGGGGCGCGAGAGGGGGGGCGCGAGAGGGGGGCGCGAGAGGGGGCGCGAGAGGGGGCGCGAGAGGGGGGCGCGAGAGGGGGGCGCGAGAGGGGGGCGCGAGAGGGGGGGCGGTGGAGAGGGGGGGCGCGAGAGGGGGGCGCGAGAGGGGGGCGCGAGAGGGGGGGGCGCGAGAGGGGGGGCGCGAGAGGGGGGCGCGAGGGGGGGCGCGAGAGGGGGCGCGAGAGGGGGGCGCGAGAGGGGGGCGCGAGAGGCGGGGCGCGAGAGGTGGCGCGAGAGGGGGAGAGAGAGGGTGGGCGCGAGAGGGGGGCGCGAGAGGGGGGCGCGAGAGGGTGGGCGCGAGAGGGGGGGCGCGAGAGGGGGGCGCGAGAGGGGGGCGCGAGAGGGGGGCGCGAGAGGGGGGCGCGAGAGGGGGTGGAGGGCGCGAGAGGGGGGCGCGAGAGGGTGGGCGCGAGAGGTGGGGCGCGAGAGGGGGGGCGCAGAGGGGGGCGCGAGAGGGGGCGCGAGAGGGGGGCGCGAGAGGGGGGCGCGAGCGAGAGGGGGGGCGCGAGAGGGGGGCGCGAGAGGGGGGGCGCGATGAGGGGGGGCGCGAGAGGTGGGGGCGCGAGAGGGGGGGCGCGAGAGGGGGGCGCGAGAGGTGGGGCAAGCGCGAGAGGGGGGGCGCGAGAGGGGGCGCGAGAGGGGGGCGCGGAGGTGGGGCGCGAGAGGGGGGCGCGAGAGGGGGGCGCGAGAGGGGGGGCGCGAGAGGGGGGCGCGAGAGGGGGGCGCGAGAGGGGGGGGCGGCGAGAGGGGGGCGCGAGAGGGGGGCGCGAGAGGGGGGGTGGGCGCGAGAGGGGGGCGCGAGAGGGGGTGCGAGAGTGGGGGCGCGGAGAGGGGGGCGCGAGAGGGGGGCGGCGAGAGGGGGGGCGCGAGAGGGGGGGCGCGAGAGGGTGGGCGCGAGAGGGGGGGCGCGAGAGGGGGGCGCGAGAGGGGGGCGCGGAGGGGGCGCGAGAGGGGGGGCGACGAGGGGAGGGGGGGCGCGAGAGGGGGGCGCGAGAGGGGTGGGCGCGAGAGGGGGGCGCGAGAGGGGGGCGCGAGAGGGGGGCGCGAGGAGGGGGGCGCGAGAGGGGGGGCGCGGAGAGGGGGGCGCGAGTGGGGGGGCGCGAGAGGGGGGGGTCGCGGAGGGAGGGGCGCGAGAGGGGGGTGCGGAGAGGGGGGCGCGAGAGGGGGCGCGAGGAGAGGGGGGCGCGAGAGAGCTCTCCCCGGGCGCGAGGTGGGGGGGCGCGAGAGGGGGGGCGCGAGAGGGGGGGCGCGAGAGGGAGGGGCGCGAGAGGGGGCGCGAGAGGGGGCGCGAGAGGGGGCGCGAGTGAGGGGGGCGCGAGAGGGGGGCGCGAGAGGGGGCGCGAGAGGGGGGCGCGAGAGGGGGGCGCGAGAGGGGGGCGCGAGAGGGGGGGCGCGAGAGGGGGGGCGCGAGAGGGGGGCGCGAGAGGGGGGCGCGAGAGGGGGCGCGAGAGGGGGGCGTGCGCGAGAGGGGGGCGCGAGAGGGGGGCGCGAGAGGGGGGCGAGAGGGGGGCGCGAGAGGGGGGCGCGAGAGGGGGGCCGAGAGGGGGGCGCGAGAGGGGGGCGCGAGAGGGGGGCGCGAGAGGGGGGCGCGAGAGGGGGGGCGCGAGAGGGGCGGGCGCGAGAGGGTGGCGCGAGAGGGGGGGCGCGAGAGGGGGGCGCGAGAGGGGGGCGCGAGAGGGGGGCGCGAGAGGGGGGCGCGAGAGGGGGGCGCGAGAGGGGGCGCGAGAGGGGGGGCGCGAGAGGGGGGCGAGAGGGGGGCGCGAGAGGGGGGCGCGAGAGGGCGCGGAGGGGGCGCGAGAGAGGGGGCGCGAGAGGGGCGCGAGAGGGGGGGCGCGAGAGGGGGAGCGAGAGGGGGGCGCGAGAGGAGGGAGAGAGAGGGGGGCGCGTGAGGGGGGCGCGAGAGGGGGCGAGAGAGAGAGGGGGGGGCGCGAGAGAGAGAGGGGGGGGGGGCGCGAGAGAGAGAGGGGGGGGGCGCGAGAGAGAGAGGGGGGGGCGCGAGAGAGAGAGGGGGGGGGCGAGAGAGAGAGGGGGGGGCGCGAGGAGAGGGGGGGGGAGGGAGTGGGGGGGGGCGGGGGGTGAGAGGGGGGGGAGGGGGGGCGGGGGAGGGTGAGAGGGGGGGGGGGGCGCGGGGGAGGGAGGGGGGGGGGGGGGCCCGCGAGAGAGAGAGGGGGGGGGGCGCGAGTGTGAGAGGGGGGGGCGCGAGAGAGAGAGTGGGGGGGGCGCGAGAGAGAGGGGGGGAGGGGGCGCGAGAGAGAGAGAGGGGGGCGCGAGAGAGAGAGGGGGGGGCGCGAGAGAGAGAGGGGGGGGCGCGAGAGAGAGAGAGGGGGGCGCGAGAGAGAGAGAGGGGGGCGCGAGAGAGAGAGAGGGGGGCGCGAGAGAGAGAGAGGGGGGCGCGAGAGAGAGAGAGGGGGGCGCGAGAGAGAGAGAGGGGGGCGCGAGAGAGAGAGAGGGGGGCGCGAGAGAGAGAGAGGGGGGCGCGAGAGAGAGAGGGGGGGGCGCGAGAGAGAGAGGGGGGCGCGAGAGAGAGAGAGGGGGGCGCGAGAGAGAGAGAGGGGGGCGCGAGAGAGAGAGGGGGGCGCGAGAGAGAGAGGGGGGCGCGAGAGAGAGAGAGGGGGGCGCGAGAGAGAGAGAGGGGGGCGCGAGAGAGAGAGAGGGGGGCGCGAGAGAGAGAGAGGGGGGCGCGAGAGAGAGAGAGGGGGGCGCGAGAGAGAGAGAGAGGGGGGCGCGAGAGAGAGAGAGAGGGGGGCGCGAGAGAGAGAGAGGGGGGCGCGAGAGAGAGAGAGGGGGGCGCGAGAGAGAGAGAGGGGGGCGCGAGAGAGAGAGAGGGGGGCGCGAGAGAGAGAGAGGGGGGCGCGAGAGAGAGAGAGGGGGGCGCGAGAGAGAGAGAGGGGGGCGCGAGAGAGAGAGAGGGGGGCGCGAGAGAGAGAGAGGGGGGCGCGAGAGAGAGAGAGGGGGGCGCGAGAGAGAGACAGAGGGGGGCGCGAGAGAGACAGAGGGGGGCGCGAGAGAGAGAGAGGGGGACGCGAGAGAGAGAGAGGGGGACGCGAGAGAGAGAGAGGGGGACGCGAGAGAGAGAGAGGGGGACGCGAGAGAGAGAGGGGGGGACGCGAGAGAGAGAGGGGGGGACGCGAGAGAGAGAGGGGGGGACGCGAGAGAGAGAGGGGGGGACGCGAGAGAGAGAGGGGGGGGACGCGAGAGAGAGAGAGAGAGAGAGGGACGAGAGAGAGAGAGAGAGAGAGAGAGAGAGAGGGACGAGAGAGAGAGAGAGAGGGACGAGAGAGAGAGAGAGAGGGACGAGAGAGAGAGAGAGAGAGGGACGAGAGAGAGAGAGAGGCACGAGAGAGAGAGAGAGGCACGAGAGAGAGAGAGAGGCACGAGAGAGAGAGAGAGAGGGACGAGAGAGAGAGAGGGACGAGAGAGAGAGAGGGACGAGAGAGAGAGAGGGACGAGAGAGAGAGAGGGACGAGAGAGAGAGAGGGACGAGAGAGAGAGAGGGACGAGAGAGAGAGAGGGACGAGAGAGAGAGAGGGACGAGAGAGAGAGAGAGACGAGAGAGAGAGAGGGACGAGAGAGAGAGAGGGACGAGAGAGAGAGAGGGACGAGAGAGAGAGAGGGACGAGAGAGAGAGAGGGACGAGAGAGAGAGAGAGGGACGAGAGAGAGAGAGAGGGACGAGAGAGAGAGAGAGGGACGAGAGAGAGAGAGAGGGACGAGAGAGAGAGAGAGGGACGAGAGAGAGAGAGAGGGACGAGAGAGAGAGAGAGGGACGAGAGAGAGAGAGGGACGAGAGAGAGAGAGGGACGAGAGTGAGAGAGGGACGAGAGAGAGAGAGGGACGAGAGAGAGAGAGAGAGAGACAGAGAGAGAGAGAGAGAGAGAGAGGGACGAGAGAGAGAGAGGGACGAGAGAGAGAGAGAGGGACGAGAGAGAGAGAGAGAGAGAGGGACGAGAGAGAGAGAGAGAGAGAGAGAGGGACGAGAGAGAGAGAGAGAGAGAGGGACGAGAGAGGGAGAGAGGAGAGAGACGAGAGAGAGAGACGAGAGAGAGAGAGACGAGAGAGAGAGAGACGAGAGAGAGAGAGACGAGAGAGAGAGACGAGAGAGAGAGACGAGAGAGAGAGACGAGAGCGAGAGCGAGAGCGAGAGAGACACGAGAGAGACACGAGAGAGACACGAGAGACACGAGAGAGAGACACGAGAGAGAGACACGAGAGAGAGACACGAGAGAGAGACACGAGAGAGAGACAGAGACACCAAACGTGGAAGTGTGACTCATATTTATTTACTCCCTTATCATGTCTTAGAAATGTCTTGAAGCATCTCACATATAATGAATTGCAGTGTACTGACTTGTGTCGGCAAATGCAACCATCATTTTGCACACATCAAGGTCCCACTCGCAGCAAAGATATGAATGACCAGTTGTTCATGATGTTGGTTCAGGGAAGAATATTGGCCAGGACACCTGGAGAAGTCACTGCTCTTCTCCAAACAGTACCACAGGATCTTTTACATCCACTTGAACCACTGAAAACAGGCATGAGACCTCTGTTTACACAAGAACATCAGAAATAGAAGCAGGAGCAGCAGTTGGCCATACGGCCCCTCGAGACTGCTCCACCATTCAATCAGATCATGGCTGATCTTTGACCTCAACTCCACTTTCCCGCCCGATCCCCATATCCCTTGATTCCCCTAGAGTCCAAAAATCTATCTATGGCAGCCTTGAATATATTCAATGCCTCAGCATCCACAACCCTCTGGGGTAGAGAATTCCAAAGATTCACAACCCTCTGCGTGAAGAAATTCCTCCTCATCTCAGTCTTGAATGGCCGACCCCTTATCCTGCGACTATGCCCCCTAGTTCCAGACTCTCTAGCCAGGGGAAACAATCTCAGTATCTACCCTGTCAAGCCCCCTAATAATCTCATATGCTTTGTCTCACCTGAAGGATTGCACCCCTGTAAATGCAGCACTCCCTCAGTACCGCACTGCAGTGTCAGCCCAGATTATGAGTTCAAGTCCGGAATGGGTTTCTATCTCAATATACATACTCAATATACCAAGAGCAAAATAAAAATCAATCAAAAGCCTGACAATTAACCTCATGACCAACTGTCCAGATGTTGTTCAAGTGTACAACATTGTTAAACTTCTTGCATATTCTGGCACCTTTGTGACATAATTGGCAGCTCATTGACCAACTGGCTATTAGTGAAGCTCTTTCCCAGGTTTGTATATAAATAGAAAATAAACATCCGCAAGAGCTCAGCCAGCAAACTCACAGAAGGAAAACAGAACAAACATGATAACTGGTGTTTTACAAATAAATAAATCTGCTAGTGCACTGCTTGCTGTCATATTAGCAGCTCTGATTATTAATAACCCATGCATCTGTGAAAGGGAAGTACACATGTAAGAGCTGTACAAGAGGTGACAGATGAATCAGTGTTGATCCTTGTATGGATCATCTTTCAAAAGAGAGGCGTTACACTCCTGACCCTAATGAGCTGTTGTGCCAAGTGATTTATGTGGAGGTTTACAACAGGCATTTTTGTGCTGTGCATCCACTCATTGTTCAGGAGTGCCAGAAAATCATTCTGAACTGGGGCTTTTGCTCACTTAATTTCCACTCTATTGTAACAGATGACGGATGAAGTCACCTGAACGATTACAGCAAAACAGTAGCAACACCCCCAATCCCACCTCCAAAATCTACAGAACAAGGGATAAGATTGTTAGAACAACATAAACGGAATCAACCACTGGCAGTCGAGCTGCCTCTGGACCTCATTTATCCAGTGTAAATAGAGAGTCATTAGGCTCAGGCTTCCCAGTCACTCCCTCTTAGACCCCGTTCACATTATAGAGTTGCCTCAAGAAGTAGTCCCACTTCCGGAGCCGGTCTATATTATAAATATATACTAACTTGATTGAGTTTTTTTTGATGATGTAACAGAGAGGGTTGATGAGGGCAATGCGGTTGATGTTGTGTATATGGACTTCCAAAAGGCGTTTGATAAAGTGCCACATAGTAGGCTTGTCAGCAAAGTTGAAGCCCATGGAATAAAAGGGGCAGTGGCAGCTTGGATACAAAATTGGTTAAGTGACAGGAAAGAGAGAGTAGTGGTGAATGACTGTTTTTCGGACTGGAGGAAGATACTCAGTGGTGTTCCCCAGGGGTCGGTACTAGGACCACTGCTTTTCTTGATATATATTAGTGACTTGGACTTGGGTGTACCGGGCACAATTTCAAAATTTGCAGATGGCACAAAATTTGGAAAGGTAGTGAACAGTGAGGAGGATAGTGATCGACTTCAAGAGGATATAGACAGGCTGGTGGAATGGGCGGACACATGGCAGATGAAATTTAATGCAGAGAAGTGCAAAGTGACACATTTTGGTAGGAAGAATGAGGAGAGGCAATATAAACTAAAGGGCACAATTCTAAAAGGAATGCATGAATAGAGAGATCTGGGGGTATATGTGCACAAATCGTTGATAGGTTGAGAAAACAGTTAAAAAAGCATATGGGATCCTGGGCTTGATAAATAGAGGCATAGAGTACAAAAGTACGGAAGTCATGATGCACCTCAGTAAAACATTGGTTCGGCCACAACTGGAGTATTGTGTCCAATTCTGGGCACCGCACTTTAGGAAGGATGTGAAGGCCTTAGAGAGGGTGCACAGGAGATTTACTAGAATGGTTCCAGGGATGAAGGACTTCAGTTACGTGGATAGTCTGGAGAAGCTTGGGTTGTTCTCCTTAGAGCAGAGAAGGTTGCGAGGAGATTTGATAGAGGTATTGAAAATCATGAAGGGTCTAGACAGAGTAGATAGAGAGAAACTGTTCCTATTGGCGGAAGGGTCAAGAACAAAGAACCAGGGGACATAGATTTAAGGTGATTGGTAAAAGAACCAAAGGTGACAGGAGGATAAACTTTTTTACACGGCGAGTTAGGATCTGGCATACACTGCCTGAGGGGGTGGTGGAGGCAGATTCAATCATGGCCTTCACAAGGGAACTGAATAAGTACTTGAAGGAAAAGAATTTGCAGGGCTACAGGGAAAGGGCAGGGGAGTGGGACTAGCTGGATTGTTCTTGCAGAGAGCCGGCACGGACTCGATGGGCCGAATGATTCTATGAAATGAGCCACGTGGAGGTACAGAACACCACCTCAGAAGGCGAAATTGCTTGCTGCCTCCAGAGGCAGAGGGCTGCAGGCAGGCCGAGATTTTGTATTGCTGGCCTGTACGGGTCTTCCTTTCCCCCCTTGCACCCCATCAACCGTGACACAAGGAAAGGCTACGGCTAGAATGGTATAGTCACACTATACTGGGCAAGCCACAAACCACTTAACCACTTGTTCCGATGTCACTTCCAATGCTCTGTTCTCGCCCCATAGCGAAAACAGGGCAAATTTGGAGCCCCAGCAATCCCATAAGGACATCCCTCACTCAAAAGAAAAAAGATCTGATTGAAAGGGGGTATAAACATTATGGAATTACTTGAAAAATCTGCACCCACTGGAACATGGCTCTTTTGCTGTCTGGTTACTAATCGCCATTGAGAAATGATATCCTAGGACATCATTTACTCTACAACGGTAAGACCAGCATTAGCCCGCCCCACCAATTCACTTCCTTGGCACTTGCCTAGAGTGCGACAAACCTTGGTTGCATCATCCAACATTTATAAAGTGTTATGCAATTCTAAACACTGACATTTGGCAGGAGAGCAATGCTCACACAACACAAGGGGAGCTTTCCCACCCATTGCAATGCAGCACACTTGCCAGAGAATCTGACCCAACTGGGATACGAGTTCACTGACGTCACTAGCTTTTTGCTGCAATTTAAAACAAACAGATGGAGCAGAGGCCTTTTGCAAACAGATTTTGCTCGTTCTTCCCCGTGAAGTATTTTCAAAGTGCGTCGGAGACATCTAGGGTCACTTTACAGCTACTGCAACTGTTTCAAAAGATTTGGTCTCAAAGATTTGGTCTCCCAATCTTTTTAAATTTCTTCCTCCTAGGTCTCTGCCAATCCCATTCTGCAATTGGAGAGGGAAACCAGATGGGGAATTCCTCGACCCATGCCACACTCAAATAGCCCAGAGTCAACCTGTTTGTCACCATTTGCAGGCTATGGGGAAAGAGCATGAGAAGTGGGGCTAATTGAATAGCTCTTTCAAAGAACCAACACAGGTACGATGGGCCGAATGGCCTTCTTCTGTGCTGAACGATTCTATGTTCTTTCCTATATTCAATCTCCCTACCCTCTGGCCAAGGCGGTGCCAGACAACCTGCACTCAAGGGTCTATCAATTGTATTCAGTTGCCCAACCATGAGAAGGGGCACAAGAACGACTCAAGGTGAATCTCTCCAGTTACTGAGACTTAATGTGAAGTGATCTTGGTGCCAAGCACACAACCCATCACTCTGTGGTGACAAGCATTGGAGCTTCAAAGTGTTGTGCCCCAGTATCAAGGTACGTGAAGTCTAACCAATAGGTAGGTAGGCTTAGAGCTCAGTGCCAATTTGGCCAGAATATAATGGCAGCCAGCAGCATGTAGCATCACAAGGTGCACCCATTTATATGATTCTAGCAGCACTTTTCCTCCAGAGGCCTCATGAAAAATTGATGCACTCTCCGGTAGAGATACTGAGCTGGAAGCCATGGAGTTTTGTATGCCAACAAGTTGCATTCCTACAGCACGCTTCATAAGAAAGATGTCTCAAAGCTCTTGACAATTGAGGAGGAAAAGCAATGGACACCAAGCAGCAGAGTGAAAGGGAAAATGGAGACCATCAGAATGAGGGTCCAAGAGCACAGTAGAAGTGAACTGTTTTAGGGAGGTTCTACAAGGCATGGATGGAGAAGTGACTAAGCACCAGGATTTAGAAAGGGAACTCCAGAGGGCAGGAGAATAATGGCCCAGCAACACTGCAGCAGAAGATTAGCAGTAGCCCCATGTCAGAAGAGAAAAAAAGAGAGTGCAGGTGAGCATTCAAGAGAGAAGATGAGCACTAAGGTCAGTCGGGCAAAGCTACCTTGGGGTTTGAAAACACGGCAGCAAATTTGCACAAAGCAAGTTGCCACAAACAGCAATGAGATAAAATAACCAGTTAATCTATTTTGGTGCTATTGATTAAACGATAAATGTTGGCTAGCACACCAAAGGGACTTCCTATCTCTTCTTTGAATAATAACAAGGGATGTTTTATGTCTCTCTGAGCAGCTAGACAGGTGCCTGGTTTAACATCTCATCCAAAAGATGGCAACTCCAACCATGCAGCAACATCTCCGTACTGCACTGAAGTGTCAGCCTACGACCTTCTTTCTCAGAGGCTAGAGTACTACCACTGAGTCAAGGTGACATAACAGACGTGGGCTGCCGTGTTTTGAATACATTGCACTTTGCGGAGGGTTAAGGCAAGGAGAGTGAGAGATAGTGGCTGAGGTAAATAACATTGTGGAGGTGAAAAATTGGTCTGAGTAATGGAGTGGAGGTAGATAATCAGTTTAAGGTTGGACAATATGATAAAGATCTGCACCTCCTGACTTTAACCTGAAGTGGTAGCTGGGATAGTTGATGGAACAAAGGGCAGAGGCATGTAGGTGCTTCAGTCTTGACTATATTTAGCTGCAGAAAATTTATGCAATAATAGAAGCAAATTGCTTACGTATCTTTTTATTTATGATTTTTTTAGAACATATGATCCAATTTTGGTTTAGAACATGTGATCCAATTTTGGTTAAAGAAACAATTACAGCTGTGAGGAGGGATGATATGTTAGAAGGATTATCAAATCCAGGCTTGGGCTAATAAGTGGCAAGTAACATTCGCGCCGGACAAGTGCCAAGCAATGACCATCTCCAACAAGAGAGAGTCTAACCACCTCTCCTTGACATTCAATGGCATTACCATCGCCGAATCCCCCACCATCAACATCTTGGGGGTCACCACTGACCAGAAGCTTAACCGGACCAGCCATATAAATACTGTGGCTACAAGAGCAGGTCAGAGGCTGGGTATTCTGCAGCGAGTGACTCACCTCCTGACTCCCCAAAGCCTTTCCACCATCTACAAGGCACAAGTCAGGAGTGTGATGGAATACTCTCCACTTGCCTGGATGAGTGCAGCTCCAACAACACTCAAGGAGCTCGACACCATCCAGGACAAAGCAGCCCGCTTGATTGGCACCCCATCCACCACCCTAAACATTCACTCCCTTCACCACCGGCGCACTGTGGCTGCAGTGTGTACCATCCACAGGATGCACTGCAGCAACTCGCCAAGGCTTCTTCAACAGCACCTCCCAAACCCACGACCTCTATCACTTAGAAGGCCAAGAGCAGCAGGTACATGGGAACAACACCACCTGCACGTTCCCCTCCAAGTCACACACCATCCCGATTTGGAAATATATCGCCGTTCCTTCATCGTCACTGGGTCAAAATCCAGGAACTCCCTTCCTAACAGCACTGTGGGTGAACCTTCACCACACGGACTGCAGCGGTTCAAGAAGGCGGCTCACCACCACCTTCTCAAGGGCAATTAGGGATGGGTAATAAATGCTGGCCACACCAGCGACGCCCACGTCCCATGAACAAATATATATTAAAAAAATGAGACCATGTGGGTTGAGCTAAGGAACAAAAAAGGGACAGTCACACTACTGGACGTGTACTATAGACCCCCAGTCAGAGGGAGATAGAGGAGTAAATATGTAGGCAAATTTCCGAGAAGAGCAAAAAAAACAGTAGGGCAGTAATAGTAGGGGATTTCAACTATCCTAATATTAACTGGGACACAAACAGCGTGAAGGATACAGAAGGCGCAAAATTCTTAAATTACATTCAGGAGAACCTTTTTTAGCCAGTACGTAGCAAGCTCAACAAGAGAGGGGGCAGTTCTGGATTTAGTTTCAGGAAATGAGGCTGGGCAGATGGAAAGAGAATCAGTGGGAGAGCATTTTGGTGGTAGTGAAAATAATTCCGTTAGTTTTAGCATAGTTACGGAAAAGGACAAAGATAGAACAGTAGTTAAAGTTCTCAATTGGGGAAAGGCCAATTTTACTAAGCTGAGAAGTGATTTAGCAAAAGTGGACTGGAAACAGCTACTTGAAGGTAAATCAATGTCAGAGCAGTGGGAGGCATTCAAGGGGAAGATTCAAGGGGTGCAGAGTAAACATATTCCCACAAAGAAAAAAGGTGGGCTGCCAAATCTAGAGCCCCTGGATGTCAAGAAGCATACAGGGTAAAATAAGGCAGAAACCGAGAACTCAACACTACAGAAAGCCTAGAGGAGTATAAAAAAAGTGCAGGGGTGAAATTAAAAAGGAAATTAGGAAAGCAAAGAGAGGGCATTAAAAAATATTAGCCAGTAAAATCAAGGAAAACCCAAAGATGCTTTATAAATACATTAACAACAAGAGGATAACAAAGGAAAGAGTGGGGCCTATTAGAGACCAAAAAGGTAACCTATGTGTGGAGGTGGAAGACGTTGGTATGGTTCTTAATGAATACTTTGCGTCTCTCTTCACAAAGGAGAGGGATGATGCAGACATTGTAGTTAAGGGAGAGTGTGAAATATTGGATGGGATAAACTTAGTGAGAGAGGAAGTATTAAGGGGATTAGCATCTTTGAAAGTAGATGAATCAACAGGGCCAGATGAAATGTATCCCAGGCTGTTAAAAGAAGCAAGGGAGGAAATAGCGGAGGTTCTGACCATCATTTTCTGATCCTCTCTGGATATAGGCGTGGGGCCAGAGGATTGGAAGACTGCTAGCGTTGTACCATTGTTTTCAAAGGGAGTGAGGGATAGACCGAGTAATTACAGGCCAGCCAGTCTAACCTTGGTGGTGTGCAAATTATTGGAATCAATTCTGTGGGACAGGATAAATTGTCACTTAGAAAGACACGAAGTAATCAAGGACAGTCAGCATGGCATTGGTGGGGAAAGGTTGCGTCTGACTAACTTGATTGAATTTTTTGAGGAGGTAACAAGGAGGATCAATGAGGGTAGTGCATTTGATGTAGTCTACATGGATTTTAGCAAGGTTTTTGACAAGGTCCCACATGGCAGACTGGTCAAAAAAGTACAAGTCCATGGGATCCAAGGGTGAGTGGCAAGTTGGATCCAAAATTGGCTCAGTGGCAGGAAGCAAAAGGTAATGGTCAACGGATGTTTTTGTGTCTGGAAGTCTGTTTCCAGTGGGGTTCCACAGGGCTCAGTACTAGGTCCCTTGCTTCTTGTGATATATATTAATGATTTGGACTTAATGTAGGGGGCATGATTAAGAAGTTTTCAGATGATACAAAAATTGTCCGTGTGGTTGATAGTGAGGAGGAAAGCTGTGGACTGCAGGAAGATATCAATGGACTGGTCAGGTGGGCAGAAAAGTGGCAAATGGAATTCAATCCAAAGAAGTGTGAGGAAATGCATTTGGGGAGAGCAAACAAGGCAAGAGAATGCACAATAAATGGGAGAATACTGAGAGGTGTAGAGGAAATGAGGGACCTTGGAGTGCATGTCCACAGATCCCTGAAGGTAGCAGGCCAGGTAGATAAGGTGGTTAAGAAGGCATATGGAATACTTTCCTTTATTAGCCGAGGCATAGAATATAAGTGCAGGGTGGTTATGTTGGAACTGTATAGAACACTGGTTAGGCCACAGCTTGAGCACTGTGTACAGTTCTGGTCACCACATTACAGGAAAGATGTGCTTGTACTAGAGAGGATACAGAGAAGATTTACGAGGATGTTGCCAGGACTGGAGAATTTTAGCTATGAGGAAAGATTGGACAGGCTGGGGTTGCTCTCTTTGGAACAGAGGAGGCCGAGGGGAGATTTAATTGAGATGTACAAATTATGAGGGGTCTAGATAGAGTGGATAGGAAGGACCTATTTCCTGTAGCAGAGGGGTCAATAACTAGGGGGCATAGATTTAAAATAATTGGTAGAAGGATTAGAGGAGAGCAGAGGAAATTTATTTTCACCCAGAGGGTGGTGGGGGTCTGGAACTCACTGCCTGAAAGGGCGGTAGAGGCAGAAACCCTGAACTCATTTAAAATGTACCTGGAAGTGCACCTGAAGTGCTGTGACCTACAGGGCTACGGACCAAGTGCTGGAAAGTGGGATTAGGCTGGGTGGCTCATTTTCAGCCGGCACGGACATGATGGGCTGAATGGCCTCCTTCTATGCTGTAAATTTTCTATAATTCTATTAAAATACAATTATACTAGCAAGCGACACTAATGTAAAACATACCTCACATAATGAACACTGGAAGTCATTCACTGGATCACAACATTGTTATAGATGGAGGGCATTTGGCCCATCTTAGTTCATCCAGCCAAAAAGACTCTAAAGTCCTTCCATTTCAGTATCCAATTATTTCTCAAATGATTCCAAGGTTTTAACTCCTACTACTCTAGCTGGGAGTCCATTGTGTGTATTGATTACTATTTGTGTAGAAAAACTTATAAAAGTCCTAAATTTATCTTTTACTAGTTTGAACCAGTGTCTCCTAAAAAAAATTAACCAGCAATATTATTTATGTACCCTTAACTATCTCGTAAACCTCTACAAGTTCATCTCTCCGACAACTTTCAAGGATGAAAAAGCCCAGTTTCTCCAGTCTTTCCTCAAAACTCAGATCTTTGACACCAGGGATCAGCCTCATGGTTCTTCTCTGCACTGCTTTCAGTGCTTTAAATCTCCCCTGGACATAGTATCTGAGTTGTGCACTGACCAGAGCACTGTACAGTTTGATATTAACACCCACTAACTTGCATTCTACTGTTTCAACTACGCATAGAATTACATAAAATCTACAGCACAGAAACAAGCATTCGCCCAACTAGTCTATATCGGTGTTTATACTCCATATGAGCCTCCAATTACCTCTTCCCACTCTGCCCCTGTATCCCTCTATTGCCTTCTCCCTCAAGTATGCATCAAGCCTCCCTTTAAATGAATCAATGGTAACCGCTTTAACCACTCCATGTGGCAATGAGTTCCACATTCTCAGGGTAAAGAAATTCCTCCTAAATTCTTTATTTGATCTGTTAGTGCCTATCTCATATTTATATCCCCTTGTTCTGGACTCACCCACAAGTGGAAACAATTTATCCTCGTCCACTGTATCGAATCCTTTCGTAATTTTAAAGACCTCTATCAGGTCTCCTCTTAGTCTTCTAGTTTCCAGAGATGCACCAACCTGCACAATCTTTCCTGATTGTTGCATTCTCTCAATTGTGGTAACATTCTTGTAAATCTTTTCTGCACTTTCTCCTATGCTTCAAGGTTCGATGTAAATACATTACTTCCTGCTTTTGCATTCTACTCCTCTAGGAATGAACCTCAGTATGCAGTTCAATACTCTATTAGCTTTGTTGATTGTTGCTCTGGATTGATTGTAAATTTGAAACTCAATATGTCCAAAGACTCTTAGGTCTCTTTCTACTTCATTATTAGCTATTTCAACATTGTGCGAGGAGTACATGTCACTTATTGTTTTCCTTCCTATGTGCAGTACTTTACGCTTGTCAGATTTCAATTTCATCTGCCACTGTTCTGTCCACTTACATATTTTGTCCATCTCAATCTGTGATTTCTAAGCTGCCTTCACCAATTCCACTCCCCTTCCTTGTTGTGCACCATAAAAACAGGTGTGGTCCCAACACCAAGCCCTAAGTCACCCCATTCAGTACTTCCCTCTTGCGCTGACATACCTCTTCCAACAAGTACCTGTTGTTTCTCTTTGAGCCAATTTTTTTTTAATCCAGTCTGAAGATTTACGCTTGAACCCCCAGCTTTGAATTTCACTAGTAACCTTTCGTGCGGAACGGTGTCTGGAAATCTGGGTCCACCACATTCTGGGGTTTTCCACCTCCATTTGTCACTTCCGTAAAGAAGTAAAGAAAGTTGGCAGGCAGGATCTCCCCTTCTGAACCTATGATGTCTGCTGTTTATTAGGTTGATGTGTTTATTACGTTTATTAGGTTAATATTGTACAGAAAATCTTCAACTTTACTCCTGCTACATCAATTCCATTACTTTACACAAAATTGAAGTAAGCATGGAATTGAATCCAAGGACCTGGAGAGGAAAGTTCGACTGCTACCATTAAAGCCAAATGCTGTTATCCTCGTCAGGTACTCTAGTGCTGTGGAACTATGCTGCAATACAATGGGGCAGATTCCAGAGCACAGACAGCCTCGAGTACTGCTACATCTTCAAGCAGTTCTGCAAACTCAGTTCAAGATTCTGCTAATGGCCAGAAAATTCACATTGCTGCCTGTAAAAGGGGCACAAGTACATGAGCCCAATACTCAGCAAAACTGGGATAGAGGAAGTGTTTTAAGACATGACAAAAAGAACAGAAGTAGAGGTGAGGGTTTAAAAAAAAGCCGTCAACACTTGTAAGGAATGTGCAACATGCCAAGAAGGAAGAACCTCTCATTCTAAAGAGAACAAAAGGAATTTCTATTTTTAACACGATTCCCAAGAAAAATAGGGCCTGTTAACAGTAATGCTCTACAAGCAGGTTATTTCAAAAAGAATTCCTGGCTAATCTGCAAGCATATATGCAAAACTAACACCAGATGATAAAGTGATGGCTTCTTGTTTCAAGGAACTCCTGGACAGTGCCTGAAGACACATTAGTTTATTTTCACCTTTCAGTAACAGTGAATTTAAATGTTTTCAAGGATTTTTTTAAAAAAGAGCTGTCCCAATTTGTCATTATTAGGCATTTAAAAGAGCAGCTTATAAAGATAAAAGAAACAAGATCACCAACAGATTATCAGTATGCAATTGTAAACAATTTTACAACACCAAGTTATAGTCCAGCAATTTTATTTTAAATTCACAAGCTTTCGGAGGCTACCTCCTTCCTCAGGTGAACGATGTGGGACAGTATGCAATGGGCAGGGAAGAATATTTTATAGCAACTTGCACTTAACACAGCCTCACAGAAAGCACAAGGAGGAAATCAACCTCATTTTGAAATGCGTGATAAAGGCTTTGGGTGCCAATTTTATTGCATCAATGTTTTGACAGATGAACCAGGACTAAAACAATAGAATCATTGAATGATACAGCACAGAATGAGGCCATTTGGCCCATTCTGCCTGTGCCAGCTCTTTGAGCAAGCTATTTAATTAGTCCCACAACCCTGCTCTTACCCCATAACCCTGCATTTTTTCCCCTTCAAGTAGCTGGGGTTTAGTCCTAAGCAGGACAAAAATGTAATCAATCACTTTTTTAAAAAAATTGCTGTATACCCAGACTTCCTCCCTCATCTCACATTATTTTAATTTTTTTTTAAATAACTTTTTTCTGAAAAAGGTTTGTGCAGCAGATGCAGTTTGGAGAGGTCGGGCTAGGAGGCACCTCCAGCATGCTTGCTGAACAGAATGGGGGAAATCTACAATACATGGTCTCCAATAGAAGCTGAGTTTTCAGTTCACCCCCCTTTCTACCCAAGTAAGTACTAATTCCATGTAAAACCAATCACTTCTTGATGTGGATTTAGAGCAGACTGAACTCCCCCTATTCCACAGTGGTTAATTCCAGCGAGACAGACAGACGAGGAAGACCCCAGGTTTGATCTGCAGTCTGTATTGAGCTAGCTAACCTTGGCTGAGGTAGCAGTAGGGCCTACATGGCCACAACACCCTGGGGCTGCAGAGAATCAGCCAAGCTCCCTGCTCATAATCACTATCTAGTGCCTCCTGCTAGAAAATATGCATGGATGCTAAGAGAGGAATGTGGGAATATAGGTTTTGTGGTAGGAAAATACATTTTTTTTTTTTAAATTGAGCCTTTAACTTTGTGCCAAATGTAAAGGACTGTTTTACCCATAACATTGCCCAGTACCCAAACCTTCGGTTTATCTTTTAAGGATATGTTTTACAGTCAATAACCAGTGTTGAGACTTTTCACTGCCAAGTGCTGCAAATAGAAATCAGGCTGTTGCTATGCTCTTTTTAAGGAGCGCTATAGAGACATCTTTGTTGAACAGTGGCCTGACTTTAAGCACCTCAGACCGACGTAACATTTGAATGTACTTCAAAGTAATTCATTTCAAGATGTTTCTGACAGATGTGATAAAAATATAAAGAACACGTGGTTCAGAAACCAGCAGTACATTTTTAAAAAACAAAGCGTCAAGGGTAGTCTGGCCGAGAAGTTTGTGCATGAGCCACTGTTGGACCAGAGACGCACCCAATACAGGGATTGCTCAACTGGACTGAGGCCAATTTCAAGCCCTGCATCCTTAAGGGTGCACAAGCTAAAGTTTAATGTACAGTGTTGTCATGAGGCACATTCAGAATAGACACTATAGGAACAATTAAGCCCATGCACTACTGTGTTGTGCAATGTGCTTCTTGTACAATACTCTTAATCCATCACCTCCAATTACAGACCTGTAACCAGGAGTATTTCAATCCTAGTTACAGCTCTAAATGCTTCTTCCAAACTCAACCTAAGTTTGGATTTTTTAAAAATTCGTTCTTGGCATGTGGGCGTCGCTGGCAAGGCCAGCATTTATTGCCCATCCCTAATTGCCTTTGAGAAGGGCAATTAGGGATGGGCAATAAATGCTGGTGGTGGTGGTGAGCCGCCTTCTTGAACCGCTGCAGTCCGTGTGGTGACGGTTCTCCCACAGTGCTGTTAGGGAGTTCCAGGATTTTGACCCAGTGACGATGAAGGAACGGCGATATATTTCCAAGTCGGGGTGGTGTGTGACTTGGAGGGGAATGTGCAGGTGGAGTTGTTTCCATGTGCCTGCTGCCCTTGTCCTTCTAGGTGGTAGAGGTCGTGGGTTTGGGAGGTGCTGTCGAAGAAGCCTTGGCGAGTTGTTCAGTGCATCCTGTGGATGATACACACTGCAGCCACGGTGCGCTGGTGGTGGAGGGAGTGAATGTTTAGGGTGGTGGATGGGGTGCCAATCTAGCGGGCTGCTTTGTCCGGGATGGTGTTGAGCTTCTTGAGTGTTGTTGGAGCTGCTAGAGTTTATAGCCGTACTATTGAATGTTTATCCACAACTCAGCTGGATATAGAACGAACAGTTCATATATCTGCTGTTACACTTCACCAAATTCTCAGTGACAGTCCCCTACAGCATAATTGCATGAAAATTTCATGTCACTATTTAGCTTTACTGAAACCCTACTGGCAATAATGAGGAGTTAGACATGAAAAATAACCTGAAACTATTTGTTCCAGTTTTGGTACAACCTCAACTGGAAACTGATTTTCCATAATACTGCAGTGGAAAACAGACAGTAAACATCAGCTTTCCTGCTCCCATGGAATTCTTTGACTTCCTGTTGTTTGCCAGTTGCAGATTCCACATCCTTCTCACATGTGTACCCATTCTGCTGAAGGCATGCCACAGAACTGAGACATTCCAATTGATTCAAGTCCTGCTCACAGATGCAATAAAATCCCACATTCAATTTATGTGACATTGACTAATCAGTTTACAGTAATCGGGATTAAAAACAGAATTAATAAAACAAAACATTTCTTCTCAGCATTTTTTAAGCTATGTGCACAGAACAGAATTTTCAATGGTAAATCTGTTTTATGTGGGATTTTAGCACAACAATTTGCTCTTACAACAGTTTGCATTTAGAGCTTTTAACATAGTAAACGGGCCACGCTACTTAAAACAGAGGGGAAATGGGCACTGAGCGGTAACAGGAGAGATTGGGGAGGTGACTGAAGGCACAGTTGATGGTCAGGTTTAAGGAGGCTTTTGAAAGTGATGTAACTGAGAAGGTGGGGGGGGGAAAGACGAGGAAGAAAGATATACAGAATCAGAAGAGAGGAGGCTGAGAGTTGGGACATAGAACTAGGGGAGGTTGCAGCGATAGGGTGAGACAAAGTTATGGAGGGATTTACAGACAAAGTGGAGAATTTTGAAATCAATGCAAGGACAGTGGGGGGCACTGGATGTTGAAGACAGGGGAGGTGGGTGAGCAGGATTCAGTATGGGAAAGGATGTGTGGGAATTGATGTTTGGTGGAGCTTGGAAGGCTACCAAAACAGAGCATTTAAGAGTGTAGTGGTTATATTACTGAACTAGTAATCCAGAGGCCTAATAATCCAGACAATACAAGTTCAAATCCCACCATGAGAATTTGAATTCAGTTTTAAAAATCTGGGAATAAAAAGCTGGTATCAGTAAAACCCAACTGGGTCCTTCCTTAAAGATGCTCTTTAAGGAAGGAAACCTGCAGTCCTGGTCAGGCCTATATGTGAATCCAATCCCACGCCAACACGGTTGACTCTTAACTGCCCTCTGAAGGGGCCTAGCAAGCCACTCAGTTGTATCAAACCATTTTCACGTGTAATAGTGCAGAGCATTGATCAGTGCTTCAGGACCATTCCTACCATGTCTCACACAATACTTTGGAAAATCCACAAACTACCAAAATATAAAGGTTACATTTAAAATATGTGCTGTAAAATTTTAGCCTGTGTAAGATCAAGTTCATGTCCTCATGACAAGTTGCTAGTACCACAGAGACCAAGGGGTCTAATTGTAGATCATATTTAGCAAACAACACCTTAAGTAGTGTCAGTGTGGTAAAGAAACGCTGCTTTGTGTAGTACTAAGGTATGTAGACCAGAGGCCCCCAGGTTCAATTCCTGTTTGTGCTGACTTGGCTGAATTCAGATGGGTTGCTACAATTAGCCTTGGAACTCCTGGGCTAATGAGGGGTAAAACCAACCAGAGTTGCTGCTCCTGATCTTTATGCAGTGTTTCCTGACAGATAGTGCATCTGTGGGCATTGTGGGAGGACAGGATTATGGTTGGTTGTGCTGCCGCCAATGGTTGCATTGCCTGACACTCATTGCCTAGACTTAGCTGTGGGAAGAATGTTAGACACCAGGAGAACGCTGTGCTTTTCTTCAAAATACCATGGGATCTTTAGCATCCACCCGAACCACTGGACCAGGCAAATGTAGCCTCAATTGTGCATTTAGACCAAAGGGCAGCACTTCTGACAATGCAGCAATCCTTCAGTACTGCACTGAATGGCAGCTTAGATCATGCGCTCAGGTTCTGGAGTGGGGTTTGAACCCATGATCTTCTGACTTGGAGTGGTACTAGCTGAGCTAATCTGACACAGAGAGTTAACACCTTCAGCAAGGAGGAGAAATAAATTTGAATTTTATTTTCAAAAGCAGTGGCAATGGTCCTGTCCAGGTTCTCATCAAATTACTCTTGGAATTAAATTTAAAGCACAGGAGTTTGGGATGTAGTATCACAGGAATTGCTCCTTTTTTGTTGAGCAGCCAAAAATCCCTGCAATTTGAGACTATTTTCAACAATGCCAAGTAAAAGACGCTCCATTAATATCCAAAGGCTGGGCGTTCCTGTACACCAGACAGTGATGGAGTAAGTTGCTCCAAGTCCTACACTGCAATCTGTAGTCCTCTATTAGATTTCAGACCGTGTTGCCTCCAAACTAAATGTAACCCAATAGATAACCAACCATGTTAAAGGCAGGGGCAAAAGAACGGAGGTCAAAAGTGTGATCGCACAAACTGCATGTTACTAAAATTAACTTCAGTTGCAATAAAACTGTTTGTAATTGACGCAGCTGGAAAACTTTTTGCTGGGTAAGTTTCTTCAGCTCTCACCTAGATCTTAGGAGGAAAAATAATTCAATATATCCGAGGTTCTGGAGGTTTACGCATATCTAAATCAGGGTCAGTTGCAGTAAATGAAATGAAATGAAAGGTAAGGAAGTCATCCTGGATCTTAAAACTGTGCCCTATTCTTCACTCACTACAACAAACTAGTTCTGGTGTTCATCTCTTACAGCCATCTTGCAATGACCAAAAGCGTCATTTGTTCTTAATTTATAAATCCCGACATTGAAAATTCAATTATACCTTAGAGAGCTGCCACAAGTTCTTCATAGAGTTTTGATGCTGCTTTCAAGTTCCACATACATTTACAATGGTAAACTGGTGTTTCACTTGGGAGGGTACCTTATATTTTGAAATGGGAATTTGTGAGATCACACTTTTGACCTCCGTTCTTTTGCCCCTGTCTTTAACACGGTTGGTTATCTATTGGGTTACATTTAGTTTGGAGGCAACACGGTCTGAAATCCAATAGATGACTACAGATCGCAGTGTAGGACTTGGAGCAACTTACTCCATCACCGTCTGTTTTAATAAAAAGTTAAACATTCAAAATTCAGTGCTTTAAATAATATTTCAAGAATAGACCCTACAGCACTCCGTTCTTCGTGTATTCATGTTAACAATAAACTGCTCACATTCAAACAACTCACCACCACCATCTTGGTATTTGAGGCTGGGCATGGAAGCAGGACAGGTTTCTGAGCAACTTCAACACTTAGCCTCTCTTCCCTCCTCTCCTCCATCCTAAGCTCTGGAATTCCCTCCCTAAACCCCTCTCTCCTCGACCAAACTTTTGGTCACTTGTCCAACATATCAGCTTATGCTGCTCGGTGTCAAATTTTGTTTGATAATCACTCCAGTGAAGTGCCTTGGGACCTTTTATTACAAGGCACTATATAAATGCAAGTTGTTGTTGTTGATATACATCGAAAGCAATGAGCAGCTGGTTATGAAAACACAAAGCACAGATAGTTAAAGGTCTGTCAAGCCCATGGACAATTGGTTCTATCATGGACCTTACCCCATAGATTTAGTCTCCTGAGGAAAGGTTTCTTTAAGTTTGTCCCAGCCTTCGAAAGGTAAATCAAACAAATCATCAGAGCATCTATCCTGCCAGAAACACCACACTATTTACCCTTGATGTGGTGTCAACAAATCAGGAACCATCATGTTCTACTCAGCACTCAATTATCTCTGTCCGTATTTATCTTTATAATCCTCAATCCCATTTCTAAACAGACATTCATCGAGTATTAATGTTCTTTTGAAGGTAGGGTACCAAAAAACAAATGTGGCCTTAGCTAAGAGCTATACAAGATTAACTATTTTTTTGGCCAATATGTCCTTGAGATACAATAGGGAATGACCCTTGTTGATAACAGCTTGACATTGACTGGATACTTTAGGTGAATGCTCAATAATCACACCCAAAACCATTTTCCGCCTTTGCTAATGAACCCCCTTCATTTTGTGCACATTTCTTGGTCCAACACGCATAGCCTTACACTCATCCACATTAAAATCCACCAACGGTGCCTGTGCGCATCTGCTGAATTAATCCAGAAATTTTGTAATATTCTCCTCCGTAGACAATTTACAAATATTGTGACCTAATTCTAGAGCATTTTTTCAACTGTTTGAATCCAAATTTTAAATAGATTTCAGGAACCCGAACAGTTAAACCTAACTTAACAAAAGATTTTAAAACGTTGTAATCACTTGAGTCCCAGTATAGCCACAAAATGTTTTCACCGTGTGCCCTTGTAACGAATGGGCTCTTTTAGGACTTTTTCATTTCTCCACCTCCTTGTTAGCACAACTCGGTACCAGATATTCTCCTCCATCCAGCACAGGTATGCTCACATGGCCCATTGGGCCGAATAGCCTCCTCTGTGCTGTAAGATTCTATGATTCACAAGCATTGTTAATGTTAGAGGTGTCATATGAGCATGGCAAGTCTAATTCCAGTCATTCCCCACTTCCTCCCACTTTTAGTTTTATACCACGCTCAGTCTCACATTCCATCGAAGAACAAACTAAAACTCCTTCTGCCGAGGCAAACGAGCTGGAGGCAACAGTCAAAATGAGGAAATCAGAACTGTCGACCTTGAGAATCATGTGCTTAGCTGCTTATCCTACTGTACTGCCTTGGAATGCATTACTTTGATTTTGAAGTGTTCAGTCATGCAATATGCTGCCCATCCCTATCCCGCCACATTACATAATGCTCAGTCAAAAACCCCGAACAGACTTACAGTTGTTCAAAGACAATGTTTATTTTGGTTCAAGCACAAAGTGATCCAGTGAGCAGATATTCTCCAGCTGTTCCATTTGCATTGAGGAGACCAGTACACCTTTGATAATCTAAAAGGAGACAAGAGAATATTTATTACTTCAGCACATTATGGGAGGTACATGGTGCAACAGATAAGAGGGGATATAATGAATACTGGAAATTGGTAACAGATCAGTCAGCACTTGAAATCGGATCTGCTCATGCTCTCGTGGTGACTCTTCATCAGAACAACGGAGCTCCAACAAGCTCACCATTCCCCACTTGGTAAAGCATGAATCTGTCATGGGCATGTGCCAGATAAGACATGAAATGCTACCCCACAAGAAGGGAGAACAGAACACACCAGGCTGCTCATTACACAATTCCTGGGACAAATTATTGGTGGAAACTTAGGAATCCCTATCCCGCCTTCCAATTGGGGTTAGTATATTTGAAAGAGGAAAAAAAGACAAGTTTTTTAAAAAAACATAACATTAGATTGGTTATACACAATACTAGCACATTCAAATCGTGGGGAAAAAGATAAGCATTATTTCATGCACTGGGGACAGCGAACAGCTGACAAGGAAAGTTCAGTATCATTATGCAGCATTCCAGCTGGGTAGTTTACAATCCAATAATCTATCATGTGCTCTGGTTCTTCCAGGAATACAGAACCACCTATGCATCAATTGTGTCATAAATTGAAGCCTGCAGGTTGGTTGTTGAACAATTAGTTCCCTGATGGCTCAGTAGACAAATGCACCCATCTGGCTTGGTAATGAACCATCTAGACCTGGTCTGTGCTGAGTTAGCTGAACCCTGCCTTGCAGGAGCTAGAGAGGAGGAAATAACTGGCTGGGGTTTCTGCTCCTGGTTACTATTCAGTGCTCACACTGATGCAAGTGTGGATTCGGGGGGGAATAGGATGGGTCTCAGTTCTTCTAATAACAGTGTGGTATAATAATTATTAAAAATCAGCCCACAAGTGACAATGAAATTGTGCTCTAAATCAAGGGAGACACACACACCTGTTTTCTCCCCCAAGGAGACTATTTAGTCTCTACTTGCTGTTAAGAACTCATGTGGGAAAATCATAGGCGAGAAACTATATTGCACCATTCATTAGTGCATGAAGCCAAGGCCTTACTAAATTGCGTCTTTTCTCTAGAAGGTTTGGCAAGTTTCTGGGGTTAACTGGTGATGGAGGACACAGCTATTATTTGTTATTTTGCAGCCAGTGTCAGCATAATAACAACAATAATAATAATAATACCAGGCCAACGACATCACTGATTAACGTACAGAGTAAAGCTCTTCTTGCACTGCCGAACCACATTCCTTAACTCCAACTGTCACATTTCGGGATCTTTTGATAATCTTCCCCACAGAAAGATCTTGAGAAAACAATTTAACCCTAAATTTGTTTTAAAGCAGTTTATTCACACAAGTTTTTAAAAAGGCTGAGATGATGGGTAGTTAAGATGTTAATTTGCTAACTTCAAAGTTGTTTTCTTCAAAGACTAAACAATAAGCAACTCATTAGCTTGTTTCAGTAATTGAAATAACACCTCACACTCATCATGTTTGAAAGTCTTTGATCCCTATCCTTGTGACAAGAGGAAGATCAAAACACAGGTAGTCAAGTTTACAAAACTGAATGCTGCGAGGCAGGCATCAAAGGCTACAAGAAGGTTAGATTTCAGGAAGAGAGTACTCTGAAGTTATTTTTGTTTGAGTCAAGCCATACAACCTGCTGATGTGGGAAAAGTAGTGTTCACTATTTTTTATTATTGTATGAAGACAAGCTGTGCTGATTGAATGAAGTGAAGTGATCATAACTGCTGCTCTGTATATTCACTTTATTGTGAAATAAAGCAGCTTATCGATTATCAAGCCTCATTTCACCAAGTGCTTGCTCGATCCGCCTTTGGATAAATTGTAGAAACATGTACGAAAGACAAACATCCAGTTCGAATCACAAAGAGATACTATTGTTACATTTCTGGGTTACATTATTGTACAAGCAACCTCAATTATGTCATACATTGGTATGAGTTGCAGATGTAATTACAGTCACCAGTTATTGGTGGGTCATTGGGGGGTTGTGTCACCCAGTCATTGTTGTCTCCTGGAGCTTGCTTTAATCGCTTTCAGGGGTCAGAGAGGACGTTCCCATGGCTTTTTCCTAAACTGGCACACTGTTTTAGGTTTTTTTTTGCCTCTCTGGTGATTGCTTGACTGTGTGAGTAGGGGTAATGCTGATGATTTGTGTAAAGAAAGAACTTGCATTTATAGAGCGCCTTTCACAACCTCAGCCAATTAAGGTTTTGAAGTGTAGTCACTGTTGTAATGTAGGAAACGCAGCAGCCAATTTGCACACAAGGTCCCACAAACAGCAATGAGATAAATTACCAGATCAACTGTTTCAGGTGTTGGTTGAGGAATAAATATTGGCCAAGGCACCAGAGAGAATGCCTCTGCTCTTCTTTGAATAATGCCATGGGATCTTTTACGTCCACCTGAGACCAGACGGAGCCTCGGTTTGACGTCTTATCCTAAAAACAGCACCTCCAACCAGTGCAGCGTTCCTTCAGTACTACACTGGAGCGTCAGCCTAGATTTAGTTACACCATGCTGAGACAGGACAAGCTCAATGGACCAGCTGGTCTACTTCTGTCCTTTATCGTATGATCGTAGTCGACTCCCAAAAAGAAAGACATCCAGCTTTCTAGATCTCATGGGGGAGCAACACTAGACCCACGAAGGTACCTACAGCAGACCTGAATTTGTAACACCAACCTACAGTCTGCGTGCGTGCACACATTTATTTTTAATCCCATTCTCTATAAAGTTGGGTTCAAGGACTGCAGTGGTTCAAAGAGAAGGCCCACCACTACCTTCTCAGGACAACTAGGGATGAGCAATAAAATGCAGCCTTGCCAGCATCACAAACAAAGGGAAAAAATATGTATCGGGTGGGTTATTGTTTTTTTTAAACCATCTTCAATAGTGGAATATGGAGTTGGGAATGGGAGCTTCAATTTCAGGGTTTAAGAGTATTCAATTTTTATTCTGCTGATCCATAAATCCAGAATTAAAAGTTTATTATGCTGAAATGACATCAATACTCAAGTATTCCGTGAAGCACTTTAGTTGTCTTAGCTCATGTCTTGATGGAGGTGTCCCATTGGTTTAACTCAAAATGTGGAAATCATAATTATGATAATTTATCAAAATTTCACAACTGGATATTGCATTGAGGTTAACAAGAAAATTCACAATAACTCTCAACAATGAAAATGCTGTATGTGATCTCTTCTGTGGTTCAGTGGGTAAAGGCAGCCTAGTGTGGTAGTGAGCAGTAGGTCTGAGCTCCAATCTGTGCGAAGTTAGCTGAGCAGGGGCAGCAGTAGGGAATGCTATCTATCACTGCTGTCATGATGTGGAGATGCCGGTGATGGACTGGGGTTGACAATTGTAAACAATTTTACAACACCAAGTTATAGTCCAGCAATTTTATTTTAAATTCACAAGCTTTCGGAGGCTACCTCCTTCCTCAGGTGAACTTCATTTCCACATCGTTCACCTGAGGAAGGAGGTAGCCTCCGAAAGCTTGTGAATTTAAAATAAAATTGCTGGACTATAACTTGGTGTTGTAAAATTGTTTACAATTATCACTGCTGTAGCACTTCACCTCCTAACCAAGGTGTGTGACCTTCTACAGCTCTGCTGGTTAGATTTATGAGCATCATTTGGTAACTGGTTCCAGAGTAGAATTGGCAAGGCCTGGGACCAGGTCACGTGCTTGCTTCAGAAATAGCACATGAAGAGCCGAGAAGCTCCCTGATTTCCTCCCCTCCTCTCCAGAATACGATGAGGTACAGTTCCTAGTGCCTCACCAAGTGGCTGAAATAGAGAATACTGGCAGCGTTCGAGCTAAGCTTGACCCGATTCTCATTCAACACCCCCACCCCTCGAACCCTAGCCCAGGACCACCAAAGCCGAATACAGCACCCCCACGACCAGGATGGGGAAAAGAAAACAACCTTTTAAAAAAAATGTTTACTTTAGCTAGACCCTCAAATACAGTAGAAAATAGCTCAGAAATGAACGGCCAAGCAAAGATTAATGGTTTGCACCAATCTGCCATGAATAATATAAACATCATAACATGGCTACGCTCTTCAAACTCCAGTTAAAATGGTTTTCTTTTCAATCTGTGTTTTTGGCACCTGATCAACTCTTCCAGCTCGTCTTGCAATTGCTTCCTGTTCACCCATTTTCTGTGCCAAACTTACTGCACCAAAACTGCACTCAATCACAGCATACACATACTTGTTTTCTTTTTTCCTTAATTGAGACATTTTCTCTCATAAGACTGTAATTGAGAAATCTGCTGAAAGCTTTTTTTTATAAAAAGCTAATAGAAAGGACTCTCTTTAATCAAGTGCACTCAAATTGGAGCAGAAACAAAGAAAGACTATATTAGCAAGAGTACAGCAAGTGGTTTCAAAGGAACTGCGGGGGAGTCCCATGGGATACACACACGCACGCACCACAGGGTATCAGGACGCAAGCTTTTGCTTGCAAGCACCCATTCGTGAATGCCCACTTTGCCTGGTGGTGCGGTGCTCCTCCTCTACCATTTTGGACATTGCAGTGACCGGTTACAGATGGTGGCCAATGGCTATCCCTCTCCACCTTTCTGCACCAACATGTTGTGGGAGACTTCTAGTTTGAGGCTACTTCCATGATAAGACTGCTGCTCATTGGCACTGGCCAGCAGTGGTAGGATGCAGATTGTAGTCTCAAGCTTCTGCACAGCAAGTTCTCAACATTAACTGCTCTCAACTGCAGAGTGCACATTCTGGTGGTTTGCAGAACAATACAATAAGGGCCAAGTCCCACAGTGCAGGATACCAAAGTTGAAGAGGGTAGGAGAAAAAATGGGATAAATCAAGAAGCAGTGGTTAGGTAATGCTAATCTTGGATTTTAACAGCCTGTAGATTGTAGGGGTACGAGAAGGATGGGAAAGGTAAGGAATTCTGCAGCTCTGAGAGATTATGATAAAGAATGAGTAGGAGACAGGACGTTGAATCTTGATTCCAACACAGCAAGTATGTAGGGAGACGGGAACATGTGTAAGATGACTTATTTGGAGCTTAAAAGTAACGAGATGAAAACTCAGAGGAGCAATGACCATTTAAGTATCGCTAAAATAGAGAGACATGAGAGGAAGCTCGCTCCCTCTGTTTTATGGAAAGGTAAAATATGAATAACTTCCTGACAATCTGTCACTAACAAAATGAGAGTCCTCAGAGATTAACAAGAATACATCCCAATGCATTCTGAAAGCGTCCAAATTTTATAAAATGCATATAGACGCTGCTCTGGGATAAAGTAACTCTGGATAAAATCGATTAGACAAGTTTAGAATATCACACAAAAAAGAATCACGCAAAGCACGTCAGCTGTGGCTCAGTGAGTTTCAATCTCGCCTCTGAGTCAGAAGGTCATTGGTTCAAGTCCTATTCCAGAGACTTGAGCACATAATCCAGGTTGACACTTCAATGCAGCACTGTGAGTGCTGTACTGTCGGAGGTGCCGTCTTTCGGATGAGACGTTAAACCGAGGCCCATCTGTCCTCTCAGGTAAACGTAATAGATCCCATGGCACTATTTCAAAGAGCAGGGGAGTTCTCTCCAGTGTCCTGGCCAATATTTATCTCTCAAACATCACTAAAAAAAAACAAAATATCTAGTAATTATCACATTGCTATTTATGGGACCTTGCTGTGCGCAAACTGGCTGCCACGTTTCCTACTTACAACTGTGACTACACTTCAAAAATGCTTCATTGGCTGTAAAGTGCTTTGGGACGTCCTGAGGTCATGAAAGGCGCTGTAGAAATGCAAATCTTTCTTTCTTTAATTAGGGACTATCTTGTCCCACTTACTAAAATCTCAGGATTAGGCTTCCGATCATCTCTCCTAACTTTTCTACTACTGCTCTGTATCTGCTGTCTCCTGTGAGAAGCGGCTTGGGATGTTTATTACTTTAAAAGATGTTATATAAATACAAGTTGGTGTATAACCACACTGACATGCCTGCTCCAAACCCAGTCTGTCCTACATTTTAAACCTACTGATCACCCTGTATATTGAACTGAGGGTTAAAAAAGACACAATAAAGTAAAAGCAACAAAACTTCAGTTCTTTACCAGGGGAAGGGGGAGAATTAAAAACCACTTATTCTTTTTTTGTGCTCATTAGGGGAGAGATGCAATTGCTGGACAAGTTAAACACTATTTGTTTTACCTCCCGTTGTTTGCATCAACATAGAAACATAGAAAATAGGAGCAGGAGTAGGCCATTCGGCCCTTCGAGCCTGCTCCGCCATTCAATATGATCATGGCTGATCGTCTATCTCAATATCATATTCCCGCTCTCTCCCCATACCCCTTGATGCCTTTTGTGTCTAGAAATCTATCTAGCTCCTTCTTAAATATATTCAGTGACTTGGCCTCCACAGCCTTCTGTGGTAGAGAATTCCACAGGTTCACCACCCTCTGAGTGAAGAAATTTCTCCTCATCTCCGTCCTAAATGTCCTATCCTGTATCCTGAGACTGTGACCCCTCGTTCTGGACCCCCCAGCCGGGAGAAACATCCTCCCTGCATCCAGTCTGTCTAGCCCTGTCAGAATTTTATACGTTTCAATGAGATCCCCTTTCATTCTTCTAAACTCGAGTGAATCAAGGCCTCCCAAACCAGGTACAGAACTAAAAACTCCTGTTACTTGGTCCCAAACGCAACAAAGCGCCTCCTTACAACATTACTGTGACTTTTTCCACTTCAACAACAACAACAACTTACATTTATACAGCACCTTTAATGTAGTAAAACGTCCCAAGGTGCCTCACAGGAGCACCAAACAAAATTTGCCACCGAGGCACATAAGGAGATATTAAGACAGGTGACCAAAAGTTTGGTCAAAGAGATAGGTTTGAAGGAGTGCTTTAAAGGAGACAGAGGTGGAGTGGTTTAGGGAGGGAATTCCAGAGCTTAGAGCCTAGGCAACTGAAGGCACGGGTGCCAATGGTGTAGCAATTAAAATCGGGGATGCACAAGATGCCAGAATTGGAGGAGCGCGGAGATCTCGGAGGGTTGTAGGGCTAGGGGAGGTTACAGAGATAGGGAAGGGCAAGGCTATGGAGGGATTTGAAAATGAGGATGAGAATGTTAAAAATCAAGGCGTTGTCGGACCGGGAGCCAACATAGGTCAGCGAGCACAGGGATGATGGGTGAACGGGATTTGGTGCGAGTTAGGATACGGGCAGCAGAATTTTGGATGAGCTCAAGTTTATGGAGGATGGAAGATGGGAGGTCAGCCAGGTGACCATTGGAATAGTCAAGTTTAGAAGTAACAAAGGCATGGATAAGGGTTTCAGCGATGAGCTGAGGCGGGGCGGAGACGGGCGACGTTACAAAGGTAGAAGTAGGCGGTCTTGGTGATGGAGCGGATATGTGGTCGGAAGCTCATCTCAGGGTCAAATAGGACGCCAAGGTTGCAGACAGTCAGGTTCAGCTTCAGACAGTGGCCAGGGAGACGGATAGAGTCCCACCAGCTATCCTCGTGCTTTCAGAATGGAATAGTTAGTTATTGTAAAATGATGGACAATTTTGTGCCATTAACCCCACGGAGGGATTGCAAAAGACTGTAGAGAACTACAGTCAGAGTTCATGGACTGAATATACTTTAATGTTTGACAATATGCTTCTTCTGATATTTTTAACTCATCATTTCAAATTGCTTGCATTTCTACTGAATGACCTGTAACCACCAGTACTTCACCCTGAATTTGTAAAGTTACTAAAAAAAAGTATTGACCTACAGCAATGAGCTTTGATTTTTATTTTCAGAACATTCAAGGCATTTTATCGATATACTGTATTCTAAATAATGCAAGCACTAACCAGTCAGATGATATCACAGCCAGTGCAAGCCCATTTATTTGCAGTACAAAGTAGCTGCACTTTGAAATGCCAACATTTGCTTCAAGACCATCACTTCCAGAAATCTACACAACACCCTCGCCAGGGTTCCTAGCAGTCAGCCAACACTTGGTGTAACTGCTGGAGAGGTTAAATAGGGACATCCTGGGCTCCACTTGTGCAAAAAGTTAAAGAGAGGAGCAATGCTATCACTAGGATTTCAATGAAGCAATACAAAGAATACAGGGCGTGAAAGTTTTTGTAGCATGTGATTTCATTCGTGATAACCCAGAACAATTGTAGATTTTGACCTTCCAAGTTGGGCTGTGTGGAAAGAGTATTGATCTGTGCAACATCAGGGTGAAGTACTGGTGGTTACAGGTCGTTCAGTAGAAATGCAAGCAATTTGAAATGATGAGTTAAAAATATCAGAAGAAGCATACTGTCAAACATTAAAGTATATTGGCTGAAGTGCAATATTGATAAAGGGCTGGGTTAGAGACAACTAAAGTAGATGGTGGCAGTTGCTGGTTTAACTTGCAAAAGAGACAAAAAGGCTATCTTTGAGGGATTGAAACAAGATTTCCGCTACCCCATCATATGGCATGGAGATCAAGATGTGGTGTTTCAATTATTGCACTGCAAGACTGGAAGTTGTGAATAGAGGGCAATGGCATGTGACCCATACTGCAGTATTTCAAAAAATTAATACCATCATCCACACTACAGTAAAAAGGGACCATTGAGGATAGTTGATTTAGTCCCTTCTTTTGAAAGAAAAAAAATACCACACTTTTGTTCCCTTTTTAAGAAAATGTTTTACAGTCAATATTCACTGCTATAATACTAGACAGTGCCAAGTAGTGCAAATGGAAGTCAGACTATGAAGCATGGTTCAACTGCAATCATCAGTCAATGGATATTATTCAAGGGGATCAGAGACTTTATTACAGTACAAGAATGCAGCAAAGCACCAAAATCTTGCCAGGCTTAGGATGTAGGTCAGAACTATTTTTTTTTAAAATGTCCCCCACCCCCTAAAAGTAAAAAGAATACATATTAAAATCCCCAATTTGGGGCAAAGTTCAGTCAGTGTGTAGCTTTCAGCAGAACCCGACAATGAGATCAATGCCTTGTTATCATTCTCTATATTTAATACTTAAACAGGTTTTACTATTCCCTGTAACTGGCAGTGAAATAAAACTGGTTTCAATGTGATTCTAATCACTTAACAATAGATTTTACAAATTATTATTTAAATACAATTTAAACCTCCCTTATTATTTGGAGGCTTCTAGTCTAAAACTCCAGGTTTTAAAATCGGCTGTTGATTTGCAGCAAATGTGGTGACTGAACCCCAAGTCCACCACAACTATTGGAAAAAAGTTTTTAAAATCCCAACCAAAACAGATGTGGGGTTTTTTTGGACATTCATATGCCACAACATCTAAATAAATTTCAACATAGGAAAGTACAGGACAAGAAAATATCACTGCAGCCCATCTGGCCACTCCCAAAGTTAAATTTTAATTCATTCATTTTGTTAATTTATATCTCAATCATTTCTTTTGCCTAAAAGTTATCCAGCTCCCCCTTGGATTTGCTGACACTATCCCCTCCACTGTTTCTCTGGGCAGTCTGTTCCACCCTGTGTGTGAAATAGTTAAATCTAAACTGTCTTGTTCACCTTCCCTCTTCAGCCCACGTCCCCGGTTACAAAGTCGGTGACTATGTCGAACAATTTTAGGATTCACCTTGTCTATATCTTGTAAACGTGTCAAACTTGAATAAGGTATCCCCCAAGCCTTCTCATCTCCAGTCCACAGATCGTGTAGCTCCAGTACTTCACATTGTATCGAATCTTTTCTCATCTCTCTATGCATCAACTCGTGTGCGTCAATCTACAGTCCAGTCAACTACAAAACAGCAGACCTCAAAATAAACAATAAATTATTTATGAGCAGCTAACAAACAAACAGTGTTGCACTGTGCACATTAAACCATTTAAATGGCAGCCAGCAAAGCACAGCTCTAATTAAAGCCAGACCTCAGTGACTTAAATAAAGTCCATACTGTCAAGAGTTGGGAAGGTTTTCAAGGGCCTTCCTCTCCAAACGCTGAACACAGCACATATCCACAGTCTGTTTGTTTTGTAGCCCTGTCACATACACCCAGGCGTGTGATCAGTGTGTGTGGTATTACTCAAGTCTTAAAAACAACCTTTGCATTTAAAAAACACCACACACAGAAACTGTGTGTTCTGGATACGCCATTCCAATCGAGTATCGAAAAGTTAGTGCAGTACCTCCTTTTCAGGGAAGCAGCAACCGAATAGTTTAAGCAAAAAGATACAAAGTTGTTTTAAGGATATATTAAATGGTTTAAAGAATATTTTAAGTCTCAACTATACATTAAATTGTTTAAGGGATAGTTTATGGTTTTGGGAAATTGCTAAATACATTTAGATCAGGGCTTAAGACCGCGGGAGGTAAACGGAGAGCAGCAGTCGTATTTTCCAGTTGTATGGTTCCTTTAATGTAAAATTGTCCCAAAGCACTTCAACATATGAAATGAACAAACCGAGCAGAAGAATGAGGAGAAGTGGCTGAGCGAACAGTCAAAAAGATCGATTTTTAAAGGTGGCGTTGGAATTAGCAGGGTAAAGAAATTTAGGGAGTAGGACTTAAGATAGCTGTAAACTCTGCCACCAAGTGATAGGTGTCCAGAGGGGGGGAAAACACACAGGAGGTCAGAGTATAGGGCATGAGCTGGCATGTTCTGCTAGAAGACCTTACAAAAGCAGGATGGGGTAAGGTCATGGAGGGATTTGTAAACGATGACGGTATTTTCAACTCATAGAATTACACAGAATCTACAGCAGAAACAGGCCATTCGGCCCAAAAGATCCGTACTGGTGTTTATGCTCCACACGAGCCTCCTCCCAACTTACTTAATCTAACTCGATCAGAATATCCTTCTATTCCTTTCCCCCTCATGTGTTTCTCTAGCTTTCCCCTTAAATGTATTTACGCTAGTCGCCTCAACTACTCCTTGTGGTAGCGAGTTCCGCATTCCAACCATTTCTCCTGAATTCCCTATTGAACTTATTAGTGACTATCTTATATTTATGGCCGAGTTCTGGTCTCCCCTGCAAGTGGAAACATCATCTTTGTCTAACTTGTCAAAACCTTTCATAATCTTAAAGACCTTTTTCAGGTCATCCCTCAGTCTTCTCTTTTCTAGAGAAAAGAGCCCCAGCCTGCTCAATCTTTCCTGATAGGTGTAACCTCTCAGTTCTGGTATCATCCTAGTAAATCTTTTTTGCACCTTCTCCAGTGCCTCTATCCTTTTTATAATTTGGAGGCCAGAACTGTTCACAATACTCCAAGTGTGGTCAAACCAATGTTCTACATAAGTTTAACATAACTTCCCGGCTTTCCAATTCTATGTCTCTAGAAATGAACCCCAGTGCTTGGTTTGCCTTTCTTTTAAAAATGGCCTTTTTAACCTATGTCACTATTTTTGGTGATGTGTGTCTGTACCCCCAGATCCCTCTGCTCCTCTACCCCATTTAGACTCTTATTTCCCAAGGAGTATGTGGCCTCCTTATTCTTCCTACCAAAATGAACCACCTCACACTTATCTATATTGAAATCCATTTGCCATGCCCATTATTCAAGTTTATTAATGTTTTCCTGTGTTTTGTCACAGTACTCCTCAGTATTCATCATATCCCCTACCCAATTTGGTGCGTCCGCAAATTTTGAAATTGTCCTTCCGATTCCCAAGTCCAAATCATTTATGCAAATGGTGAACAATAGTGGTCCCAGCACTAATCCTTGTGGAACACCACTTCCCACCTTTTGCCAGTCTGAGTAACTATCTTTAACCCCTACTCTCTGTTTTCTGTTTTGTAGCCAGCTTGCTATCCATTCTGCTACTTGTCCCCTGACTCCACATGCTCTGACTTTAGTCACGAGTCTACGATGCGGTACCTTATCGAAGGCCTTTTGAAAGTCCAAATATATTACATCTACTACATTACCTTTGTCTACTCTATCTGCTACTTCTTCAAATAATTCAGTAAGGCTGGTCAAGCATGACCTTCCCTTTTGAAATCCTTGCCGACTATTCTTCTTCATTATATTTTGGTTTCTAGATGTTTTTCTATTACATCTTTGAGAAATAGTATGGGTACGGTAGCATAGTGGTTGGATTACTAGTCCAGTAACAGAGGCCGAGACGAATAATCCAGAGTCATGAGTTCAAATCCCGCCACAGCAGCTGGGAAATTTAAATTCAATTAATTAAATAAATCAGTAATGGTGGCCATGAAGCAACCGGGTTGTCGTAAAAACCCATCTGGTTCACTAATCCCCTTCAGGGAAGGAAACCTGCCGTCCTTACCCAGTCTGGCCTATATGTGACTCCAGATCAATGTGGTTGATTCTTAATCGCCCTCTGAAATGGCCGAGCAAGCCACTCAGTTGTACAATCTCGTTACAGAAAGTCACAATAAGAATAAAACCAGAGGGACCACCAGGCACTGGACACGACAAAGGCAAACCAAGCCTAGTCGACCTTGCAAAGTCTTCCTCATTAACATCTGGGGACTTGTGCCAAAATAGGGAGAGCTGTCCCACAGACTAGTCAAGCAACAGCCTGACATAGCCATACTCACGGAATCATACCTTTCAGCCAATGTCCCAGACTCTTCCATCACCATCCCTATATATGTCCTGTCCCACCAGCAGGACAGACCCACCAGAGGTGGCGGTACAGTGATATACAGTCAGAAGGGAGTGGCCCTGGGAGTCCTCAACATTGACTGCAAACCCCATGAAAACTCATGGCATCAGGTCAAGCATGGGCAAGGAAACCTCCTGCTGATTACCACCTACCGCCCTCCCTCAGCTGATGAATCAGTCCTCCTCCATGTTGAGCATCACTTGGAGGAAGCACTGAGGGTAGCAAGGGCACAGAATGTACTCTGGGTGGGGGACTTCAATGTCCATCACCAAGAGTGGCTCAGTAGCACCACTACTGACGGAGCTGGCCGAGGCCTAAAGGACACAGCTGCCAGACTGGGCCTGCGGCAGGTGGTGAGCGAACGAGAACAAAGGCAAACCAAGCCCAGTGGACCCTGCAAAGTCCTCCTCACTAACATCTGGGGACTTGTGCCAAAATTGGGACAGCTGTCCCACAGACCAGTTAAGCAACAGCCTGACATAGCCATCACCTCGTCCTCACCAATCTACCTGTTGCAGATGCATCTGTCCATAACAGTCTTGGTAGGAACGACCACCACACTGTCTTCATGGAGACGCAGTCCCGTCTTCGCACTGAGGACACCATCCAACGTGTTGTGTGGCACTATCACCGTGCTAAATGGGATAGATTCAGAACAGATCTGGCAGCTCAAAACTGGGCATCCATGAGGAGCTGCGCGCCATCAGCAGCAGCAGAATTGTATTCCAGCACAATGTGTAACCTCATAGCCCAGCAGATTCCTCACTCTACCATTACCAACAAGCCAGCGGATCAACCCTGGTTCAATGAGGAGTGTAGAAGAGCATGCCAGGAGCAGACCAGGCATACCTAAAAATGAGGTGCCAACCTGGTGAAGCTACAACTCAGGATTACATGCATGCTAAACAGTGGAAGCAACATGCTATAGACAGAGCTAAGCGATTCCACAACCAACGGATCAGATCAAAGCTCTGCAGTCCTGCCGCATCCAGTCGTGAATGGTGGTGGACAATTAAACAACTAATGGGAGGAGGAGGCTCTGTAAACATCCCCATTCTCAATGATGGTGGAGACCAGCACGCGAGTGCAAAAGACAAGGCTGAAGCCTCTGCAACCATCTTCAGCCAGCAGTGCTGAGTGGATGATCCATCTCGGCCTCCTCCAGATATCCCCACCATCACAGAAGCCAGTCTTCAGTCAATTCGATTCACTTCACATGATATCAAGAAACAGCTGAGTGCACTGGATACAGCAAAGGCTATGGGCCCCGACAACATACCGGCTGTAGTGCTGAAGACTTGTGCTCCAGAACTAGCCGCGCCTCTAACCAAACTGTTCCAGTACAGCCTTAACACTGGCATCGACCAGACAAATGTGGAAAATTGCCCAGGTATGTCCTGTCCACAAAAAGCAGGACAAATCCAATCCGGACAATTACCATCCCATCAGTCTACTCTCAATCATCAACAAAGTGATGGAAGGTGTCGTCGACAGTGCTATCAAGCAGCACTTACTCACCAATAACCTGCTCACCGATGCTCAGTCTGAGTTCCGCCAGGACCACTCGGCTCCAGACCTCATTACTGCCTTGGTCCAAACATGGACAAAACAGTTGAATTCCAGAGGTATGGTGAGAGTGACTGCCCTTGACATCAAGGCAGCATTTGACCGATTGTGGCACCAAGGAGCCCTAGTAAAATTGAAGTCAATGGGAATCAGGGGAAAATCTCTCCAGTGGCTGGAGTCATACCTAGCACAAAGGATGATGGTAGTGGTTGTTGGAGGCCAATCATCTCAGCCCCAGGACATTGCTGCAGGAGTTCCTCAGGGCAGTGTCCGAAGTCCAACCATCTTCAGCTGCTTCATCAATGACCTTCCCTCAATCATAAAGTCTGAAATGGGGATGTTCGCTGATGATTGCACAGTGTTCAGTTCCATTCGCAACCCCTCAGGTAATGAAGCAGTCCGAGCCCGCATGCAGCAAGACCTGGACAACATCCAAGCTTGGGCTCATAAGTGTCAAGTAACATTCGCGCCGGACAAGTGCCAGGCAATGAACATCTCCAACAAGAGAGAGTCCAACCACCTGCCCTTGACATTCAACGGCATTACCATCGCCAAATCCCCCACCATCAGCATCCTGGGGGTCACCATTGACAAGAAACTGAACTGGACCAGCCACATAAATACTGTGGCTACAAGAGTAGGTCAGAGGCTGGGTATTCTGTGGCGAGCGACTCACCTCCTGACTCCCCAAAGCCTTTCCACCATCTACGAGGCACAAGTCAGGTTAGGAGTGTGATGGAATACTCTCCACTTGCCCAGATGAGTGCAGCTCCAACGACACTCAAGAAGCTCGACACCATCCAGCACAATGCAGCCCGCTTGATTGGCACCCCATCCACCACCAGCGCACCGTAGCTGCAGTATGTACAACCACAGGATACACTGCAGCAACTCACCAAGGCTTCTTCGACAGCACCTCCCAAACCAGTGACCTCTACCAACTAGAAGGACAAGGGCAGCAGGCACATGGGAACACCACCAACTGCACGTTCCCCTCCAAGTCACACACCATCCCGACTTGGAAATATATCGCCATTCCTTCATCGTTGCTGGGTCAAAATCCTGGAACTCCCTACCTAACAGCAATGTGGGAGAACCTTCACCACACAGTCTGCAGCAGTTCAAGGCGGCGGCTCACCACCACCTTCTCAAGGGCAATTAGGGATGGGCAATAAATGCCGGCCTTGCCAGCGACACCCACATCCCATGAACGAATAAAAATAAATAAGGATTCCGTTATGTTTCCCACCACCGAGGTTAAGCTAATTGGTCTATATTCCCTGGACTTGTTCTAACCCCCTTTTTAAAAAATGGAATCACATTAGCGTCCGCCAGTCTTCTGGCACTATTCCCTTCTCCAATGAAATATATATTAATAGTGCCTCTGCTATCTTTTCCCTATCTTCTTTTAATATGCACAGATGCAAATTAAAAGAAGTTAAGGAAGAGATATCAGAGGCACCATTACTTAGGGTTATATCCTCTTTAGAATCATAGAAAATGTACGGCACAGAAAGAGGCCATTCGACCCATCATGTCCGCACCGGACAAAAATGAGCCACCCAGCCGAATGCTACTTTCCAGCACTTGGTCCATAGCCTTGTAGGTCACGGTACTTCAGGTGCACATCCAGGTACTTTTTAAATGAGTTGAGGGTTTCTGCCTCTACCACCACTTCAGGCAGTGAGTTCCAGACCCCCACCACCCTCTGGGTGAAAAATCCTCAGCTCCCCTTTAATCCTTCTACCAATCACTTTAAATCTATGCCCCCTGGTTATTGATCCCTCTACTAAGGGAAATAGGTGCTTCCTATCCACTCTATCTAGGCCCCTCATAATTTTGTGCACCTCAATTAAATCTCCCCTCAGCCTCCTCTGTTCCAAAGAGAACAACCCCAGCCTGTCCAATCTTTCCTCATAGCTAAAATTCTCCAGTCCTGGCAACAACCTTGTAAATCTCCTCTGTACCCTCTCTAGTGCAATTACATCCTTCCTGTAATGTGGTGACCAGAACTGTACACAGTTCCAGCATTACCTCCCTGCTCTTATATTCTATGCCTCAGCTAATAAAGGAAATTATTCCATAGCCACCTAATCTACCTGTCCTGCTACCTTCAGGGATCTGTGGGACCTGAAGGTAACAGGACAAATTATCTAAGTTTGATTAGTTTATTATCTCCCCCCTTTCTATCTTAAATGTCTTTATATCTTTTTTGATCTCTTTTTCTTATGTCATGCCCACCATCTTAGTCTCTCTGGTAAATACTAAGGCAAAGTAATTATTTAATATTTCTGTCATTTCGCTGACATTACCTGTGAGTTTATCGTGTGTATCTTTGTGGCCCTATCCCTAGCCTAATTTTTTGCTATTTATGTGTCTGTAGAATACTTTACTATTTCTTGCTGATTTAATTTCATAGTTTCTCTTTGCCTGCCTCATTGTGTTTTTTTTACTTCTTTCCTATCCTTTTCACATTCCTTTTTGTCATCCTCTCTGTTGTCTATGTACTTGTTTAGGTTTTTAATTTTTTTGCGTGGCACGTTGCTGAAAGTGTGAGCTGATAACGGCGGAGCGAGGGAAAAAGGGCATCTGGGACCTGAGTAAACAGGGCAAGCAACTGGGTATCTTCTTAACCGATCAGATTGAAGGATTGTGAAATAAACATAAGAAATAGCAGCAGGAGTAGGCCATCCGGCCATAGTGCAATGGCACCAGGAATGAGGGACTTCAGTTATGTGGAGACACTGAAGAAGCTGGGATTGTTCTCCTTGGAGCAGAGATGGTTAAGAGGAGATTTGATAGGGGTGTTCAAAATCATGAACGGTTTTAATAGAGTGAATAAGGAGAAACTGTTTCCACTGGCATAAGAGTTGGTATCCCGAAGTCACAGGTTTAAGATGAGTGGCAGAAGAACCAGAGGCGAGATGAGGAAACGTTATTTTACGCGGAGAGTTGTTATGATCTGGAATACACTGAAAGGGTGTTGGAAACAGATTCAATAATAACTTTCAAAAGGGAACTGGATAAATACTTGAAGGGAAAAAATTTACAGGGCTATCAGCTGTATTAATGCAATATTTTTCTTCAGCTTCTGCAGCTATCTACTCAGTAGCTTTGCTTCAAATAATTGAAAAACAAGACAACCAATTTCAAAATCTTAATTGAAATAAAATTTATATTGAGCGTTATTTCAAAAAGGCTGCATATATGACGTCTGTGTGAGAGTGAGAGAAATGACAGTGTACTGTTCTTCAAAATGCATTAAGCTGATCGAGACACAGAGCAGTGGTGAGAGGAAGAAGAGCAGAGATTCCAATCACCAACTTATGAGAGAGACAGACAGATAGAGAGAGAAAGACACAAGTAGAGAAAAATGTTGATCCTTTCTTCATTCTAATTTGATTTTCTTTTTAAAGTTGAATTTCAAAAAGAAACAAAGTCTCTGAGGAAAACATAGGCACAGAGGGGAGGAGAGGAGATTGCATTATTGTGGAGGGGGGAGGGAAGGGTGAGAAAATAAAGTGGGGAGGTCGACAGTGCAACCAAGCGAAAGGGTCAAGAGTGAGCAAGGTGATGGGTCAAGAGAAAAAGACAAAGAAAGACACAGAGAGAAAAGCAGACAGACAACTTCTTTCCTCATTCTAATTTGATTTTTTTTTTAAAGTTAAATTTTGAAAGCAAACAAAGTCTCTTTAAGGGAAACAACAAGGGAGAGTAGGAGAGGCAGAAAAAAGTAGAAGAGGAGAAACACAAAAATATCAGACAGGTAAAAGATCGACCAAATTTTCCGAATTAACGTGTGCAGCCCCACAGAAGATTGACTAGTAATATATTAAAAATCTTATGTTTGCACGCACTTCCTGTCAACTTTTTCCATTATAAATTCCTATATCTACATTTGTAATGCAAGATGCCTATGTAAACTTGTTACGCTACAATTACACCCTCCCCCAGTGGAGATGCTGCAGCACTACCAATGATGGTAATTGCAGTGTGACAAGTTTGTGGAATCTTGAAAAATAGGGACAGAATGTGTGACTTTAAAATGGGGGTGAATTGCACCTGCATGTCTTGGTCCAATTATCCCCAGGTTCTAGCCTCACTTCACCTAAAGACAAATTAGATTTTTTTTTAATTGCCCAAAAAGCAAGAAACAATCTTTGTCACAGGTGTAACACGAGTGTGGCAGGATATGTTGAGTGGATTCCAGCAGGGATCAATGCTTGAAACACTAATCTACACAAATGATGAAAATATCAGAAACAAATGAATGCCTGTTAAATTTGGTGACAACACTAAAACCACGAGAGTAGAGAGAGAATGCAGTAATAGATTTGAAGAAGATTTTAGCTTCGGCATGTAATTGGGCAGCAAATGGTTTATGGCAAAGGGATATATTAAAAAAAAGCAGATGGAATTCTAGGACACATAGTCTAAACAGTAGAGTACAAATCTACAGAGGTTAAGCTAAGGCTTTATAACTAATTGGTCAGACCACATTTGGAGTACATTTTCAAATTTGGTCATTATAACAAATCTATACATGCATTGGAAAGAATCGCAAGAATAATATACCGAGATATATTACCCAACCAGCTCTGTTGCCATACAAACACAACACGCTCATACTAAATTCCGCTCTGTGGTTTTTTTAAGCATAGGTGTTAACCTCTTTAACAAAGTGCATAGGGGAATATGGTGCAAGTGCATTGAGCATTCATACAAGAGCAGTGCTAGTTAGAAAATACACCCCACTGATTCAATGTGTAAAGGCAATGAGCTATGAGCGAAGAGTAGAGAACTTCAAGCTATAAAGTCTACAAAGAAGGCAGTTAAGGTCTAAAATTCCAGCCATGGGTTTTGCTGGGAAACCAACAACAACTTGCATTTATATAGCACCTTTAACATAGGAAAACATCCCAAGGCACTCCACAAAAGCATAATCAGACAAGAATTGACACCAAACCAGAGAAGAAGATATTATGAGGGGTGACTAAAAGCTTGGTCAAGAGGTAGGTTTTAAGGAGGGTTTTAAAGGAGGAGAGACAGATGGTGAGGTGGAGAAGTTTAAGAAGGGAACTCCAGAGCTTAGAGCCTATACGCCTGAAAGCACAGTTGTCAATGGTGGGGCAAAGAGAGTGGGAAGGCACAAGGCCAGAGTTGGAGGAACCCAGAGCTCTTAGAGCGTTGTAGGGCTAGAGGAGGTTACAGAGATAGGGAGGAGCAAAGCCAAGGAAGGATTTGAACACGAGAGTGAGAATTTTAAATTCAAGGCAATGGTGAACCAAGAGCCAATAAGCACAGGGGTGGCTGGGTGAACAGGACTTGACGTGTATTAGGATATGGGCAGCAGAATATTCGATGAGCTCAAATCTATGGAGGTCGGAAGATGGGAGGCCGGCCAGGAGCATATTGGAATAGTCATCTGAAGGTAACAAAAGCATGGATGAGGATTTCAGCAGCAGATGGGCTGAGGCAGGGGTGAAGATAAAAAAGACACTCCGACAGAAGACAGAACAGAAAACTTGAAGGAGGCGGCTTGGGAATGAGGTCTACATTGTCCATTAATGGAGGTAGAATGAGGAGAAGTGCCAAGGGTTTGTCTCCACCAACTGCAGCAGAATGTGCAAAGGACACCTCAAGATCATACCGTATAAACTGTACCCAAACGAGCTCAACAAGTTTCACCCTCCACGGCATCCATCCATTAAGAGGGAAGCATAACACCTCGCTCCCCAGGTGGCTCAACTCCTAAATCCACATTATTTCCCAACACAAGCGTGACCAAACAAAAAATCTGAATAGGAACATAGGTATAGGAGTAGGCCATTCAGCCCCTCAAGTCTGTTCCACCATTCAATGAGATCATGGCTAATCTGTACCCTAACTCCATTTACTCTCCATGGCTCCACATCGATCTCAGATTTAAAATTATTAATTGAGCTAGTATCTACTGCTTTTTGTGGGAGAGTTCCACACTTCCACCATCCTTTGTATGAAGAAATACTTCACCAACTTCTCTCCTGAAGGGCCTGGCTCTAATTTTGAGGTTATGTCCACTTGTCTTAGACTCTCCCCATCAGCGGAAAAAGTTTCTCTCTATCTACCCTATCAATTCCTTTCAAAATCCCAAAAAACCTCATTCAAATCACCCATTAGCCTTTTATATTCCAGGGAGAACAAGCCTAGTTCATGTAATCTCTCCACATAAGCTAACTCTTGGAGCCCTGGTAATATTCTGGTGAATCTGCAATGCTCTCCTTCCAAGGCCAATATATCCTTTCTATGGTGTGATGCCCAGAACTGTACACAGTATTCCAGATGTGGTCTAACCAGGGATTTGTATAACCCTAGCAAAACTTCCACCCCTCTAGATATAAAGACTAACATTCCATTAGCCTTTTTGATTATTGTTTGTACCTGACCACTGCATTTTAGTGATCTGTGTACATGGACCCCTAAATCTCTTTGGACCTCCACTATTCCCAGCTTTTCACCATTTAAAAAATACTCAGATCTTTCCTTTTTTGGTCCAAAATGGATGACCTCACACATACCTGCATTGAAATCCATCTGCCACAGTTTTGCTCACTCACTTAATCTATCAATGTCTCTTTGTAATTTTATGCTCCCATCGACACTACTTACCATGCCACCAATGTTTGTGTCATCAGCAAACTTAGATATATGGCTCTCTATTGTGTTGTCTAAGTCATCAATAAAAATAGTGAATAGTTGAGGACCCAGCACAGATCCTTGTGGGACACCACTAGTCACTTCCTTCCAATTCGAGTGCATACCGATTATCCCTACTCTGTTTTCTACCGCCTAATCAATCTCGTAATCAGGTCAATACTTTGCCTTCAATTCTATCAGCTTTAATTTTAGCTAACAATCTCTTATGTGGAACCTTATCGAATGCCTTCTAGAAGTCCATATAAACTACATCCATAGACATTCCCCCGTCTACTTTAGCTACTTCCTCAAAAAATTCAGGTAGGTTTGTTAGACATGACCAACCATTACAAATCCATGTTGGCTCTCTCTAATCAGCTCAAATTTCTCTAAGTGCTCAGTCACTTTGACCTTCATTATAGATTCCAATAATTTCCCCAAAACAGGTCTGTAATTTCCTGGTTTCTCTCTCTCACCTTTCTTAAATAATGGAGTTATATTTGCAATTTTCCAATCTAAAGGGACAATGCCTGAATCAAGAGAGCTTTGGAAGATTATGGCCAAAGCATCTGCTTCCTTTCATCTGCTTTCTAATTTTGGGGTGGAAACCATCAGGTCCTGGGGATTTGACAGTCTTTAGTGTCACTATTTTTTCTAATACTGTTTTCTTGCTTACATTAACTTTAGTGTGTTCCAGTCCTTGATTCATTATTAGTTTCCTGGAAGATCAGGTATATTATCCTCTCCCTCTACTGCGAAGACTGACACAAAGTAATTATTCAACAAGTCTGCCATTTCCTTATTTTCATTTGCAAAATTACCCGCATCTATATTTAAAGGGCCCACATTAACCTTGACTACCCTTTTCTCTTCTAATATAATTGTAGAAACTTCTTGTGTTAATCTTGATATCCCTCACAAGTTTCTTTTCGTATTCCCTTTTTGCAGCTCTTACTATCTTTTTTTGTCTTCCTTTGCTATTCTTTATATTTCTCCTGGATCTACACAATTCATTGCACTTTTGTATATTCTTTCCTTTAGTTTTATGTTATCTCTCACCTCTTTTGTCGACTATCACTGTTTTATTTGGTAAGTAAAGCTCTTGCCCCTTAAGGGTGTATACTGGTCCTGTATTAAGCTAAATTCTTTTTTGAATGCCTCCCACTGTTCATCTGTAATTTTACCCTATAACATATTTATGTACTCCTCTCATAAGCACTATGTAATGATAATAAACAAGTACTTAGAATCATAGAATGGTTACAGCACAGAAGGAGGCCATTTGGCCCGTCGAGCCCATGCCGGCTCTCTGCAAGAGCAATCCAGCTAGTCCCACTCCCCCGCACTTTCCCTGTAGCCCTGCAAATTTATTTCCTTCAATTACTTATCCAATTCCCTTTAGGAAGCCACAATTGAATCCGCCTCCACCACCCTTTCAGGCAGTGCATTTCAGATCATAACCACTCGCTGTGTAAAAAGGTTTCCCTCGTGTCGCTTTGGTTCTTTTGCCAATTACCTTAATCTGTGTCCTATGGTTCTCGACCATTCTGCCAATGGGAACAGTTTCTCTTTATTCACTTTATCTAAACCCTTCATGATTTTGAACACTTCTATCAAATCTCCTCTTACCCTTCTCTGCTCTAAGGAGAACAACCCCAGCTTCTCCAGTCTATCCACATAACTGAAGTCCTTCATCCCTGGAACCATTCCAGTAAATCTTTTCTGCACCCTCTCTAAGGCCTTCACATCCTTCCTAAAGTGCGATGCCCAGAATTGGACACAATATGCCAGTTGTGGCCGAACCAGTGTTTTATAAAAGTTTTATCATAACTTCCTTGCTTTTGTACTCTTATGTCTCTATTTATAAAACCCAGGATCCCCGTATGCTTTTTTTTAGAAACAGCTCTCTGAACCTGCTCTGCCACCTTCAAAGATTTGTGCACATATACCCACAGGTCTCTCTGTTTCTGCGCCCCTTTTAGAATTGTACCCTTCAGCTTATATTGCCTCTCCTCATCCTTCCTACCAAAATGTATCACTTCACACTTCTCTGCGTTAAATTTCATCTGCCACATGTCCACCCATTCCACCAGTCTGTCTATATCCTCTTGCAGTCCATCACTTTCCTCCTTACTTTTCACCACACTTCCAAATTTTGTGTCATCTGCAAATTTGGAAATTGTGTCCTGTACACTCAAGTCCAAGTCATTAATATATATCAAGAAAAGCAGTGGTCCTAGTACCAACCCCTAGGGAACACCACTGTATAACTCCCTCCAGTACAAAAAAGAACCGTTCACCACTATTCTCTGCTTCCTGTCACTTAGTCAATTTTGTATCCATGCTGCCACTGCTCCTTTTATTCCATGGGCTTCAAATTTGCTGACAAGCCTATTATATGGCACTTTATAAAACACCTTTTTGAAGTCCATATACACAACATCAACCACATTGCCCTCATCAACTCTCTGAAACCTCATCAAAAAACTCTTATCAAGTTAGATAAACATGATTTGCCTTTAACAAATCTGTGCTGGTTTTCCTTTATTAATCCACACTTGTCCAAGTGACTGATAATTTTGTCCTGGATTATTGTTTCTAAAAGTTTCCTCACCACCAAGGTTAAACTGATTGGCCTATAGTTGCTGGGTTTATCCTTACACCCTTTTTTAAACAAGGGTGTAACATTTTCAATTCTCCAGTCATAGAATCATAGAAAGGTTACAGCATGGAAGGAGGCCATTCGGCCCATTGAGTCCATGCCGGCTCTATGCAAGAGCAATCTAGCTGGTCCCACTCCCCCGCCCCTTCCCCGTGGCCCTGCAAATTTATTCCTTTCAGTCCTCTGGCACCACCCCCATATCTAAGGATGATTGAAAGATTATGGCCAGCGCCTCTGCAATTTCCACCCTTACTTCCCTCAGCAACCGAGGATGCATCCCATCCGGACCGGGTGAAGTATCTACTTTAAGTACAGCCAGCCTTTCTAGTACCTCTTCTATCAATTTTTAGGCCATCCAGTATCTCAACTACCTCCTCTTTTACTGTGACTTTGGTAGCTTCTTCTTCCTTGGTAAAGTACTCATTTCTGGCCACAGATCTGGCCCAGGTAAATTGGAATCAAAGATTGGCAGGCAAAACTGTAATTGAACAGCGGGCGGCCTTTAAGAAGGAGATGGTTCAGGTACAGTCTGGCACATTCCCACGAGGCAGAAAAGTAGGGCAACTAAAGCCAGAGCTCCCTGGATGACGAGAGGTAGTGAGTAAGATGAAATGGAAAAAAGGGGTGTATGACAGATGTCAGGTTGATAACACAAGTGAGAATCAGGCAGAATATAGAAAGTTCAGAGGGGAAGTGAAAAAGGAAATGAGAAGGGCAAAGAGAGAGTATGAGAATAGACTGGCGGCCAATGTGAAAAGGAATCCAAAAGTCTTCTACAGGCATGTAAACAGTAAACGGGCAGTAAGAGGAGGGGTGAGGCCGATTAGGGACCATAAAGGAGATCTAGTCATGGAGGCAGAGGGGATGGCCGAGTTACTAAATGAGTACTTTGCATCTGTCTTTAACAAGGAAGAAGATGCTGCCAGAGTCTCAGTAGAGAAAGATATAGTTGAAATACTGGATGGGCTAAAAATTAATGAAGGGGTACTTGAAAGGCTGGCTGTACTTAAAATAGATAAGTCACCCGGTCCAAATGGGATGCATCCTGGGTGGCTGAGGGAAGTAAGGATGGAAATTGCGGAGGTACTGGCCATAATCTTCCAAACATCCGTAGATACAGGGGTGCTACCAGAGGACTGGAGAATTGCAAATGTTACACCCTTGTTCAAAAAAGGGTGTAAGGATAAACCCAGCAACTATAGGCCAGTCAGTTTAACCTCAGTGATGGGGAAACTTTTAGGAACGATAATCTGGGACAGAATTAACAGTCACTTGGATGAGGGTGGATTGATTAGGGAAAGCCAGCATGGATTTGTTAAAGACAAATCGTGTTTAACTAACCTGATAGAGTTTTTTGAAGAGGTAACAGAGAGGGTTGATAAGGGCAATGCAGTTGATGTGGTGTATATGGACTTTCAAAAGGTATTTGTTAAAGTGCCGCACGGTAGGCTTATCATCAAGATTGTGGCCCATGGAATAAAGGGGGCAGTAGCAACATGGATACAGAATTGGCTAAGGGACAGGAAACAAACAGTTGTTTTTCGGACTGAAGGGAGGTGTACAGTGGTGTTCCCCAGGGATCAGTGCTGGGACCACTGCTTTTCTTGACAGATATTAATGACTTGGACTTGGGTGTACAGGGCACAATTTCAAAATTTGCAGATGACACAAAACTTGGAAGGGTAGTAAACAGTGAGGAGGATAGTGATAGACTTCAAGAGGATATAGACAGGCTGGTGACATGGGCGAGCACATGGCAGATGAAATTTAACGCAGAAAAATGCAAAGTGATACATTTCGGCAGAAAGAGCGAGGAGAGGCAATATAAACTAAGGGGCACAACTCTAAAAGGGGTACAGGAACAGAGAGATCTGGGGGTATATGTGCACAAATCATTGAAGGTGGCAGGACAGGTTGAGAAAGTGGTTAAAAAAGCATATGGGATCCTGGGCTTTATAAATAGAGGCATAGAGTACAAAAGTATGGAAGTAATGATGAACCTTTATAAAACAGTGGTTCGGTCACAACTGGAGTACTGTGTCCAGTTCTGGGCACCGCCCTTCGGGAAAGATGTGAAGGCCTTAGAGAGGGTGCAGAAGAGATTTACTAGAATGATTCCAGGAATGAGGGACTTTAGTAACATGGATAGACTGGAGAAGCTGGGTCTGCGAGGAGATTTGATAGAGGTATTCAAAATCATGAAGGATCTAGACAGAGTAGAGAGAGAAACTGTTCCCATTGGCAGAAGGGTCAAGAACAAGAGAGCATAGATTTAAGGTGATTGGCAAAAGAACCAAAGGTGACATGAGGAAAAACTTTTTTTTTTACACAGCGAGTGGTTAGGATCTGGAATGCACTGCCTGAGGGGGTGGTGGAGGCAGATTCAATCATGGCCTTCAAAAGGAAACTGGATAAGTATATGAAAGGAAAAAAATTGCAGGGATACGGGGAAACAGGGGGGATTAGCTGGATTGCTCTTGCTTAGAGCCGGCGCGGATTCGATGGGCCAAATGGCCTCCTTCCGTGGTGTAACCTTTCTATGATTCTATGATTTAGTACCTCAGCCAGTACGTCATAAAATATATGCATGGATAAAAAAATGAAATTATTTCAAAGACTCTGCTAGGGATGGCAGTGGAGGCCAAAAATACAAACACTCAAAATACCGCAGAGAGATAGGTACCAGAGGGATGAGCGTCAATAGGCTGAATGGTCTTTGTAAGATGTTGACTTATGCTTAAAAAGAAAACCATGAATGTTGGGAATCTAAAATAAAAACAGAAAACGGCGGAAATGCACAATAGTTCGATTAGCATCTGAAATGGAAAGACCAATTAACGTTTCAGCGGGATCCTTCACCAGAGCAGGCTACAAATATCAAGGTATTGGTGTTTGAGCCAGGATTAAATATTTAGAAAGACATACACTTGTTTCCCCTTCATTAGTGATTTACACTATGGATGGCCTTTGATTAGCAGTTCTGCGCAGATTAGATCAATTCATTTAAGGCAGCTATATCACCTCACACTGCACACCATAAATCAAACTATACTGCACAGACCGGATTTCACACAGCAAACTAACACAAAATGTCTTTCTGCCTTGCTTCTCTATTCAATCCTGGTAACCGTTATTCCAAATGACAAAGAAAATTTACAATAGTGGATCCAGACAAATTTTTCACTATGAAAAAAAATTCAATAGTAGAGTTCAGGCTAAAAATTAGAAAGTAGGGAAGTCAATTAGAACTTTTCCACCTAAAGGATATAGGACTGTAGAACACATTACCGGGGAAAATCATAGAAACAGACCTTGTAAGTGGGTTCGAGACAATATGTTTTTTGGGAAAAGGGAGTGAGGGATATGATGAGCAGATGATTGGATGGAGTTGATCCATCAAAAAGGGACAGGTGCATTGGGCATCATGAGCTATCCTTGATTAAAAATTCTTATTTTATAATGGCAAAGAAAATGAGAAGTCAAATACCAATGCTGCATGAGGAAAACAAAAACCTTGTTCACACCCTCTGAGTGCATTCTATGGATAGAGCAGGCAGCTTACTGACAAAGAACACCCACGCATTCACAGAATCTATACTTCATTAATGAGACTCTTAAAAAAAAATTCAGCAAACACTTAGAAAATGCAATACAAGAATTTTGGCAGGTTTAAGAAAAGGTCTGATTAACAAAGCAAATGTTGAAATCAGCAAACCAGTCAGAATTCCCGAGTTATAATTACAATGCAGGATTGCCATCAGCATCAAATCAATTATTGGCAGTTTACCCCAAGTCCCATTTCCTCAATACCTTGCTACAATATGGCGTACAACATTGTAGGAAGTGCACTTAATTCTGGTGCTATTAATTATAATTCTATTTATTTATTTTAATTCTTTGCCTCGTGTGCCATTGTTATTCAAAGACCATCAGTCCATCCTTTTAACATACTGCAAGAAATCTTTTTTTTAAAAACAAGGTTTTCAGCAATTATCTCTCCTCTCCTCCTAAAAGGTGTCGACCCCTTGTGGAGGCGTGCCCACCCAACGTCCTCCAGTACCTCACTGAAGTGACCATTACTCAAATACAAGCCTCAATGGGAAATGGCGGGAGCCTGTTCTATAGGGGAGGGGGGACAAAATAAACAGCCAAGCTCATGCCTGTCCTTGCTCAACACTCCATACTATAGTTCCAGTGGGATGCACCAAACAGCAATCAATAAGTGGGAAACCTGTCTAATTTTCCCAATCTAACTCAGGAATGCAGAGACTAACTGTAGTGTAACTACTATTGCCCTAACTAATATCAGCTAATCCAGCACAGACTGGGGATCAAACCTGGAACTTCCCTGATCTATATGGGTTACCTACTCACTTTATAAACTTGCTGAGTTATTAAAGGAATGGTGGTGCATTGCATAAAGAACCAGTATGCTTGTATTGAATATTTGTGCTCAGAGAGGCAAGGGATGATGCAGATGTGAGATAAAAGAATACTCTTCTAATTTTTCTAACCACTGTCAACACCAAGCTCACAAATAAATATTCTATTTTCCCTGCTTGTGAGTGAGTGCCAAAACTTTAAACCTGTAATCTGGATTTTTTTTTTTATTCGTTCACGGGATGTGGGCGTCACTGGCGAGGCCAGCATTTATTGCCCATCCCTAATTGCCCTCGAGAAGGTGGTGGTGAGCCGCCTTCTTGAACCGCTGCAGTCCGTGTGGTGACGGTTCTCCCACAGTGCTGTTAGGAAGGGAGTTCCAGGATTTTGACCCAGCGACGATGAAGGAACGGCGATATATTTCCAAGTCGGGATGGTGTGTGACTTGGAGGGGAACATGCAGGTGGTGTTGTTCCCATGTGCCTGCTGCTCTTGTCCTTCTAGGTGGTAGAGGTCGCGGGTTTGGGAGGTGCTGTCGAAGAAGCCTTGGCGAGTTGCTGCAGTGCATCCTGTGGATGGTACACACTGCAGCCACTGTGCGCCGATGGTGAAGGGAGTGAATGTTTAGTGTGGTGGATGGGGTACCAATCAAGCGGGCTGCTTTATCTTGGATGGTGTCGAGCTTCTTGAGTGTTGTTGGAGCTGCACTCATCCAAGCAAGTGGAGAGCATTCCATCACACTCCTGACTTGTGCCTTGCAGATGGTGGAAAGGCTTTGGGGAGTTAGGAGGTGAGCCACTCGCCGCAGAATACCCAGCCTCTGACCTGCTCTCGTAGCCACAGTATTTATATGGCTGGTCCAGTTAAGTTTCTGGTCAATGGTGACCCCCAGGATGTTGATGGTGGGGGATTCGGTGATGGTAATGCCATTGAATGTCAGGGGGAGGTGGTTAGACTCTCTCTTGTTGGAGATGGTCATTGCCTGGCACTTGTCTGGCGCGAATGTTACTTGCCACTTATGAGCCCAAGCCTGGATGTTGTCCAGGTCTTGCTGCATGCGGGCTCGGACTGCTTCATTATTTGAGGGGTTGCGAATGGAACTGAACACTGTGCAGTCATCAGCGAACATCCCCATTTCTGACCTTATGATGGAGGGAAGGTCATTGATGAAGCAGCTGAAGATGGTTGGGCCTAGGACACTTCCCTGAGGAACTCCTGCAGCAATGTCCTGGGGCTGAGATGATTGGCCTCCAACAACCACTACCATCTTCCTCTGTGCTAGGATTAAGTGCATATACTTGAATCCAATAAACACTAATTTGCAAATAATGGTTATTCTCCAATCAGAACGTTTACACCATGATTTCTCCAAATTGTACATAAAGAGCCAATTTATAGGGGATGGGGAAAGAGAAAGGAGCTGGGTGTTACAGTGGGTTCGATGCTGGCCTTTCACCTCCAGTCCCAGACTGATGGGAAGCAATTCCCCTCTTTTTGCTGCCTTTTTGGGCCTATGTGAAATATGTTTAGACAGCCTCAATCCACTCAGACATGCTTAAGGATGGTTGGAGTAGGAAGTGCAAAAATACCACATTGATGAGGAAGGGGGTGCTCTTATGAGATTGGGACTGAGGCACACTGTCAGGCAGCATTACTCGACAACGACTTGCATTTATATAGCATCTCTAAAATAGTAAAACATCCCAAGGCACTTCACAGGAGCGTAATCAGACAAAAACTGACACCGACCCAAAGAAGTAGACATTAGGACAGGTGACCAAAAGCTTGGTCAAAGAGGTCAGCTTTAAAGAGGATCTTAAAGGAGATGGGAGAGGTAGAGGCGTGGCGAGGTTTAAGGAGGGAATTCCAGAGCTCAGGGCCTAGACAGGTACATGGAGACCAGATCCTAAATAGCTTTCACTAGGCAAGAAAATTGCTACAGATCTCGTGAAAAAGACCAGTGTGTGCAAGCTCCCTGCAGAGAGTTATATAAATATTTCCTGCAATATTTAAACCTTTTTTTAAAAAATAAATGTTGAGCTTTCTTATGTACTACCCACTGCGCAATGCACCACCTGTCCAGGTTTGCTGTTTAGTAAATGAAGATAAACAACTGAATCTGGTTGACTCTCTCTTTAGATTAAGTGCTTAATTAGGTGGTGCAACCAGACAAAAATATCTACAGTAATAGGATTGGCATGTACCTACTGGGCATAAAACAAACTTCAGCAGAGCTGAAACTGCTATATGCTCACTGTACCTGGCACTGTTAACCACACAGAGTGGCAGCATACAATATAAAAAAGCTGCACAATTGACATTACTTGCCTTCCCTTTCTTCACAGTTCCCTCTTTTGCTTTTAGATCCACTCCAACCCATTCCATACTTAAATTTATCAGGTAGGTAGTTGATTTAAGCTAGAAAAAGCAGGCAACTTCATATTAGGCCTTTGCTATATAATCAGGAGAGAACAGCAAGTTCTCTCTCCCATCCGCGAATGAACCCACAATTTTTCCCTCCCTGAAAGTTCTTTCCCACTTCACATTTGCTCAACTTGAACCTCAAGTTTTTGATGTCAGAATTCCCCCCCTCCCCAGCCAAATTTCTATTTTCACCCTCCCTCCTAGAAATTAAAACATTCCCCAAAAACTAAAAAACACAGAATCCATTTTACTTCATTGTAAGGGAGTGGGGAAAATAGAACGAATAAATAAGGATACTGCATACTACAGGGAAAAGCATGCCAACACAACTGTTCAAAATTGTTTTCTCAGCAATACTGTTGTATTTTTAGATTTCCACTTTAAATACTAAATCTCCACTGCAGACATACACAGACTGCCCACTTTACGACAGAATTGAGTATTAATTACAAAGGTGGAAGCCCCGATTTTCTTTGAAAGATAAACCATTTGAAGAAAAAAAAATACAACCTTAAAAATCACTGTGCGAGAGCATCGTGACTGTGGCATGTACTGGCCAAGGATGAGTGCAGGGTTCGGCTCAACTTCACAGAAATCTCTAAATCTTTACCCAGCTGCACGCAGATCTCTTGAGCCTCATTTTTTTTATTATTGCTATTACTATCACTGGTTTTGCTTTCTCCTCCTCGTTCTACTCCACCAACAAAAAAAGTAAAGTGGAAAGTCATATCAGGACAGCAGCAAGGTTGCTACAGTTGGTATCAGCATGCCAGGTTAGAGCAAGGAGTCCCATTCTCAAGTTGGCATGCATGGATGTCGGGTTTGGCTGTGAAGACCCCCCCCCCCCCCCACCACCATCGCCACCCCACCAGGCTAGCAGCGTTTACTGTTAAAGCTCATATATGAATGAAGAGCACTTAAGTGAGGTATTGGAGGGCAAATGATGCCATTGTACCAGATTCTAGCAAGGAGTCATTGCTTTCAGGAGAAAATTGTTCCCACATGGTTTTTCATCCAGTTGGCTGGACAAGAACGGGTGAAACTCACTAGACCTGAACAGAGGAGTCCAAGCAACATGCAAGCAGGAACTCGAAGCTGGGACCTTCCGCTCAGAAGACAACCTCTTGCACTGCTATTTCCACTTGCATTTTGGCAGCAGTTGTATTACAAAGCTGTATGGTAATCATAATGACAATCTAGTTTCCTCTCAAATCATTCTATCTGTACTGTCAGCACCTTGGGACATTGTTCTACGTTAAAGACGCTGTATAAATGAGAGTTGGTGTTGTATATTTGACGTTATTTACCTCAGGCATTTCTTGCTGTACTGTCCTCTCCTACTCTATTCCTTCTCCAGATCACTGACTTTCCTCACTCAACCCTTCCAACTCTTTTACTAACAACTGACTGAACTTCTTTCAGGTTGCAGACCCTCAGTGCTCAGAAGCTCCAGTGTCTTGCAGTGCAATAGCTGAAACACAACTTGGTCTCCTCCACACCCTTCAAAGCACAAATGCTTCTTTCAATTCTTCAAAAACACAGTTTCAAGTCTTAACAACCACCTCCTACGTTGGCTGGCTCCACCCTTATCCTTCTTCGTCTAACGATACTGTTAGCTGCACCATCTCTTCTGACCACAGATGGAACTCCCACCATCTCCTCCGTTGCTGAAGCTCAGTTTCCTCTATGTCCCTTTATTCCTTCTTAACAATTCTTAACTCTCTAGAATGACAAGTTTGTCTAAAACTAAAACACTGCACCTATATTTGGAGAGGTATTTTCAGCAGCTCTCACACACTCAACGGGATACAAGAAAAAGTTAGTCATTTGATAGACAATCCCTCTCTCACCTCTATCCTCAGATCCTTCCCTCCTGCCCTGCTGCAATCTTTCTTGATTTAAAATAGGGAAAGTCAATACAATCATTAGTACTCCTCTGAATGTTCCTCTTGTTTCTTCTAAACCCTGAATACACTGTCCCAGTTTTCCTCTTCCCTATATCTTTCTAGTGATGAAATCAAGACTTATTACAGCCTCCTATTCTAACTCATTCTTTTCTAGGACATCAAACTGTAGAACTTCATATTTTGTTCAATCTCTCCTTTCTCCTACAATCTTCAGGCATTTAAAACTCACACGTGGTGTCATCTAATTGTTACTTCTTAATTAACCTCTTACTCTTTTCAACCTTGATGGTGTCTTGCACTACAGCTCTTGGTCCCTCAAACTGGTTTCTCAATTTAAAAATCAATAGCAAGAGTTACCATTTCAGTCATAATGCAGATTTACTGCAACAATCCTACCAACACATCAGCTCAATAGCTCCCCTGAGGCTCAATGGCTAAATGCACTGTCCAAAGAACTGAACCGTACAAGGACAACCCACGGCTCCTTTTCTTACAATGAACCACCTCCTCAAATGCCTTTACCCCCACAACTGTTACCCATCTCTATCCTCCCTTTCCTCTCCAAGGTCCTTGAACTTTGCCCCTCTAAAAAGTCCTAGTTCAATTACCTTCACTCAGCTTCTACTCTGCTCACAGCACCGAGATTGCCCTGGCCAAAGTCACAAATGACATCTCCTGTAACTGCGACTATAGTACATTATCCTTCCTTGTCCTCCTCTGTGGCATTCAACACAGTTGACCATGACATCCTCATCAATCACCTCTCCTCTGATGTCCAGCTCCCTGGAATGCCCTCTTGTGGTTCCATTCCTAACTGTCAACGCAACCAAGAATGGCGTCTCTTCCCACAACTGCAGAGTCACTTCCAGATTTCATCCTCGATCCATTCTTGGCCCTCTCCTTTTCCTCATCTACGTGCTCCCTTAAATACTAGCTTGGCTCAATGGCTGCACTCTTGAGTCAGAAGGTTGTGGGTTCAAATTCCACTCCAGAACTTGAACATGTAATCCAGGTTGACACTTCACTGCAGTACTGAGAGAATGCTGCATTGTAGGAGGTGCCATTTTTCAAATATAATGTTAAATCAACAACAACCACTTGCATTTACATAGTAAAACATCCCAAGGCACTTCACAGTAGCAATTATCAAACAAAATTTGACACCGAGCCAAATAAGGAGATATTAGGACAGGTGACCAAAAGGTTATTCAAGGAGCGGGTTCAAGGTTTTAAGAGGTGTCTTAAAGGAGGAAAGAGGGGTAGAGAGGCCGAGAGGTTTAGGGAGGGAATTCCAGAGCTGAGGGCCTAGGCAGCTGAAGGCACGGCCGCCAATAGTGAAGCAATTAAAATCGGGGATGCGCAAGAGGCAATGATTGGAGGAGCGCCGACATCTTGGAGGGTTGTAGGATTGGAGGAGGTTACAGAGATAGGGAGGGGTGAGGCCATGGAGGGATTTGAAATCAAGGATGAGAATTTTATAATCGAGGCGTTCCCAGACTGGGAGCCAATGTGGGTCAGCGAGCACAGGGGTGATGGGTGAATGGCACTTGGTGCGAGTCAGGATATGGGTAGCAGAGTTTTGGCTGAGCTCAAGTTTATGGAGGGTGGAAGATGGGAGGCTAGCCAGGAAAGCATTGGAAAAATCAAGTCTAGAGGTAACAAAGACATAGGTGAGGGTTTCAGCAGCAGATGAGCTGAGGTAGGGCAGAGTCACCCAAAGTTACGGAGGTGGAAGTAGGCAGTCTTGATGATGGAGCGGATATGTGGTCGGTAGCTCATCTCAGGGTCAAGTAGGACACCAAGGTTGCGAACGGTCTGATTCAGCCTCAGACAGTGGCCAGGAAGAGGGGTGGAGTCAGTGGCTAGGGAATGAAGTTTGTGGCGGGGACCGAAGACAATGGCTTCAGTCTTCCCAATATTTAGTTGGAGGAAATTTTTGCTCATCTAGTGCTGGATGTCGGAAAAGCAGTGTGACAAATCAGAGACGGTGGAGAGGTTGAGAGAGGTGGTGGTAAGGTAGAGGTGGGTGTCGTCAGCATTCCTCTGGAATCTGACATCGGGTTTTCGGATGATGTTGCCGAGGGGCAGCATGTAGATGAGAAATAGGAGGGTGGCAAGGATGGATCCTTGGGGGACTCCAGAGGTAACGGTGCAAGAACAGGAAGAGAAGCCATTGCAGGTGATTCTCTGGCTATGACTGGATAGATAAGAGTGGAACCAGATGAGCGCAGTCCCACCCAGCTGGACAACGGAAGAAAGGCATTACAGAAGGATGGTGTGGTCAACCGTGTCAAAAGCTGCAGACAGGTCGAGAAGGATGAGGAGGGATAGTTTACCACAGTCACAGTCAATAGGATGTCATTTGTGACTTTGAGAAGAGCCGTTTCAGTACAGTGGCAGGAACGGAAACCTGATTGGAGGGATTCAAACATGGAGTTGCGGGAAAGATGAGCACGGATTTGGGAGGCGACAACAAGTTCAAGGACTTTGGGAGAGGAAAGGGAGGTTGGAGATGGGGCGGTAGTGTGCAAGGACAAAGGGGTCAAGGGTGGGTTTTTTTTAAAAGGAGGGGAGTGTGACAGCAGATTTCAAGGGGAGGGGGCAGTACCTGAGGAGAGGGAACTGTTAACAATATCAGCTAACATGAGGGCCAGGAAGGGAATTTGGGTGGTCATCAGTTTGGTGGTAATAGGGTCAAGGGAGCAGGAGGTGGGTCTCATGGTCAACATGAGCTCGGTGAGGGCATATGGGAAGATAGGAGAGAAACTAGAGAAAGATGCAAGTTCAGGGCTAGGGCAGGGGGTAACAGTAGGGGAAGTTTGGCTTGGTGGGCTAGGGGAAGGGAGGGGAGTGACAGAGGCAGACGAACAGATGGTCTCAATCTTAGTGACAAAGTAGTCCACGAGCTTCGCGCACTTGTTATTGGAGATGAGGGTGGAAGAGGCAGGACAGAACGGTTTAAGAAGATTGTCTGTAGTGAAGAGAAGCCGGGGTTATCTTTGCATTCCAGTACGATACTGGAATAGTGAACAGTTTTGGCAGAGGAGAGTAGGTCCCGATAGTGCTTTATGTGATCCAGCCAGATCTGGTGATGAATAGCTAAACCAGATGTCCGCCATAAACGTTCAAGTCTGCATCCCTTGGACTTAAGGGAGCAGTGATGTGAGCCATACCAAGGGGAACGACCAGGGTGAGAGAGGTTTTAATGAGGACAAGAGCATCAAAGGTGGAGGTGAGGGTTTGACTGAGCAGAAATGTTGTGGTGAATGGAGGGCCAAAGGCTAGACAGTTGGGAATTTGAAAGTGCCATTGTAAGTGACTTGGGGGAAGAGTTTTTTTCCCCACGAGCGATCACAGAAGGAAGTGGGATTGGGAGAATCATGGCCTCGTCGGCCTGGTGGACATAAAAGTTCCCATAGCAATATTGAAAAAAATTGAGTTTTCTCAGTGTTCAAGCCATCATTTATTCCTCAATCAACACCATCAAAATACATTAACTAGTCATATATCTCACTGCTGCTTGTTGGACCTTGCTGTGTGCAAATTGGCTGCTACGTTTGCCTACAATACAACAGTCACCACACTTCAAAAGTAATTCAAAGCACTTCGAAGAATTCTGAGTTTGGGAAAGGCACAATATACATGCAAGTTCATTCATTGTATAGCTCATATTTTCAACTAAACTCTTGGTCAATTCTCCCATCATGGCTTGTGTCAGTTTTTCCCCGTCTAAAGCACCTTGGGACATTTTTCTATATTAAAGGTTCTATATAAATGTAAGTGGCTGCTGATTCCTACACTTCTTTTCACATGTTCAAGCTTTTGACTTAACCAGCAATAATAAACTTCCACACTGATCTATCAGGTAAGACAAATCATTTTGAGATATAAAAAACTTTATAAAAATGACCAATTTTCGTTACCTTGTGTCATGTTCCTCCCAGATTGATTATAATAGGTGAGGACACACTAGGGGCTGTGATTGTAATGCCAATTCTCTTCCTACTCCTCTCCATCTATCTTAATAAGGAATAAATAATTTAATCACATTTTATTCTGATTATTAAACAGTCTTCAGATCTTCACTATTTAATACCCAATTCAAGTGGAATGTGTCATGCCCAGAAAGCATCTGGTTCTGTGGAATCACAATCCTTCCCAAGTAAAATAACGTCACACCAAATATCACACATATTTCCGAATTTTAACAACTCAGTCTTCTAACACCTCCCAAGGTTTAGCCAAGTCAAACTTACTTGCTACAATCACACTTTCTGCTTCTGCTCCTTTTAAAAAATTATATGCATATTTCCTGATAATTTAGCCGGTAAATGTCATACTTCAATATTTAGGGAACTGGTACCCTCATGCTATCCGTCTCATCTCCCTCCACTGAAACTTGTTATTGCAACTGTTCTGCCTGACTCAATTTTTTTTGCTCCTTTTCTCCTTTCTTCCTCTCCTGAAGGTGTCGAATCCTACTGGGGTATGATTTTACTGGCACTGGTAGCCACCGGTATCTCGTCCAAGTGGTCATTCGTCAATGTGTGGGCCCGGACGGTATTTTTTGGAAGGCTACTCAGCAGTCGAACCCAATCCTGTCATCACCAACATCCACACAGCCATATTTTCTGGCGGGGGGTGGGGGGGGGTGGTGTCGCTTGATAGGAATCAAGAGCGAGAACTCTGCTCCACTTTCCTTTCCCTAGCCCAGGAGTGTGGATGTTAACTGTAGCACCTTTACAGTGGACTAGCTGCAGTCAGCTAACTCAGCACAGGCTGGGAATCAAACCAGAGACTTTCTGTTCTGTATGGCCCAGTTACATGGTTAACAACTAAGCAGCCAAGGGAGCCACAATACGTTTATTTGTATCTGCCACTGTATTGTATACTGTCAGAAACTCGCATCACGCTGAAGGTGGATGGGGAGGTACAGCTAAAGTCTGCTGAGCCCAACGCCCGCCCATATTTCTTTGTTTATTACACATTTAAAATGTCTAGGCCGTTTCTCTAAATCTACCCCATCAAACCCTTACCTAATCTTAAAGACCTCTATCAGGTCACCCTTCAGCCTTCTCTTTCTAGAGAAAAGAGCCCCAGCCTGTTCAATCTTTCCTGAAAGGTATAACCTCTCAGTTCTGGTATGAGTTGTAGGAGAGATGAGGGCACGTACAGGATCATAGGAATGAACAAGGCTACAAAGGTAGGGAGGGGCGAGGCCAGCGAGGGATTTGTAGAGTGGGACAAGGATTTTGAAAGTGATGCATAGGTGAATACGCCAATGAAGTATCATATGATACAATGATACTAATGAACGAAGATCGGCGAACATCGGTAGGCAAGAGAGAATGCAATTCATGTGGGATAGGATAGATGGGGATGCGTTTTGGACAAGTTGCAATTTGTGAAAGGCAGAACTTGGGAGGGCAGCAAGGTGGGCATTGGAGCAATTGAGTCTAGAGGAGATGGGTAAGTGTTTCAGCAGCAATAGGAGTGAGGTAGAGGCAGAGGCATGCAATGTTGTGGAAGTGAAAATAAGTGGACTTGGTAGTAGCAAGGATTTGGGATTTCAAACTTAGTTCATGATCAAACAAGACAGCAAAGTGATACATTATCAGGCTCAGTCTGAGGTAGCTACCAGAGAGAGGGAGGCAGTCAGGTGAAGTGCAGAGATTTAGGCAGAAGCCAAACAGGATGGCCACTGTCATGCTGATCATGATGAGTGAAAGTAAGTTCTTGCTCATCCAGGACTTTACACTGATAAGCAATTGGATAGCACATTGGTGGTCGAGGAGTCAAGAGCAACGGCAGAAAGGTACAGTTGGATATCAGCAGCATACATGTAAAAGCTGACCCCATGCCTACAAATAACTTTACTTAGGGCAGATGTAGACAAGGAAATGATGGAGACCAAGGGTGGAGCCTTGAAACATACCCAATATAAGCAGGAACAGAAACCATTTTAGGAGCTGTCCTGGCTACACTGGGACAGCTATGGAAGGAACCGAACCGGGGTTGTACCACAGAGTTAGACCACAGAGAGAAAGTAACGAATGTCAAGTGTTGGACCGAGGTCAGGCAGTTACATGATGAGTTAGGACGGAGTCTAGGGCACAGTAGGTGTGTCTCATGGAGGAAACAAGCTTGGTGGGAAGGCTATAAAATGATACAAAGTCAAAACAAGTGTATGGAAGGCTGGGACATACAGGGCAGGGGAGGAGAAGCTGAAAATGCCTGAGGCTGTTGAGAGCACCAACAATTTAGTGCCAATCTATGAGAAGATTTAACTTGTAGATTGCACCCATTAGAAAGTGAGCTGAGACTACATTTGATGTAGTATCCTTACAGCCACAGAGTTACACATTTTGTCCAGAGCGTTCTAGCCATTCCTTTTTTTTTTATTATTCGTTCATGGGATGTGGGCGTCACTGGCAAGGCCAGCATTTATTGCCCATCACTAGTTTGCCCTTGAAAAGGTGGTGGTGAGCCGCCTTCTTGAACCGCTGCAGTCCGTGTGGTGAAGGTTCTCCCACAGTGCTGTTAGGAAGGGAGTTCCAGGTTTTTGACCCAGCGACGATGAAGGAACTGCGATATATTTCCCAAGTCGGGATGTGTGTGACTTGGAGGGGAACGTGCAGGTGGTGTTGTGTGCCTGCTGCCCTTGTCCTTCTAGGTGGTAGAGGTCGCGGGTTTGGGAGGTGCTGTCGAAGATGCCTTGCCGAGTTGCTGCGTTGCATTGTGTAGATGGTACACACTGCAGCCACTGTGCGCCGGTGAAGGGAGTGAATGTTTAGGGTGGTGGATGGGGTACCAATCAAGCAGACTGCTTTGTCCTGGATGGTGTTGAGCTTCTTGAGTGTTGTTATTGGAGCTGCACTCATCCAGGCAAGTGAAGGGTATTCCATCACACTCCTGACTTGTGCCTTGTAGATGGTGGAAGGGCTTTGGGGAGTCAGGAGGTGAGTCACTTGCCGCAGAATACCCAACCTCTGACTTGCTCTTGTAGCCACAGTATTTATGTGGCTGGTCCAGTTAAGTTTCTGGTCAATGGTGACCCCCAGGATGTTGATGGTGGGGGATTCGGTGATGGTAATGCCGTTGAATGTCAAGGGGAGGTGGTTAGATTCTCCCTTGTTGGAGATGGTCATTGCCTGGTGCGAATGTTACTTGCCACTTATTAGCCCAAGCCTGGATGTTGTCCAGGTCTTGCTGCATGCAGGCACGGACTGCTTCATTATTTGTGGGGTTGCGAATGGAACTGAACACTGTGCAATCATCATCGAACATTCCCATTTCTGACCTTATGATGGAGGGAAGGTCATTGATGAAGCAGCTGAAGATGGATGGGCCTAGGACACGGCCCTGAGGAACTCCTGCAGCAGTGTCCTGGGGCTCAGATGATTGGCCTCCAACAACCACTACTATTTTCCTTTGTGCTAGGTAGGACTCCAGCTACTGGAGAGTTTTCCCCCTGATTCCCATCGACTTCAATTTTACTAGGCCTCCTTGATGCCACACTCAGTCAAATGCTGCCTTGATGTCAAGGGCAATCACTCTCACCTCACCTCTGGAATTCAGCTCTTTTGTCCATGTTTGGACCAAGGCTGTAACGAGGTCTGGAGCAGAGTGGTCCTGGCGGAACCCAAACTGAGCATCAGTGAGTAAGTGCCGCTTGATAGTACTGTCAACGTCACCTTCCATCACTTTGCTGATGATTGAGTAGATTGACGGGACGGTAATTGGCCGGATTGGATTTGTCCTGCTTTTTGTGGACAGGACAATTAAAAGTAGAAACAAGTTGAAGTTTTAAAAGTGGAACGAAGTTAGTCACCATTTGTTGGGTTTGTGGGAGAAACAGGCCAACAGTTAGTGGATGTGATTTTTCTATGCCTGCAGGTTCAGGCATTGCAGGAAGGCAGGGGGCAATGACGTTACCATTACGATAGCCAGTCAGTATTGTACGCCCAGTGTAAACAGATGGTGACTGAGCTTGCTCGCACTCAGGAAGCAAAGACGTTGCCACAGTGACAGAAGGACAGCATTATTGGCCCATGCAAACCATGACTAGGCCTGACATACAGTGTCACAGACAGTCTTCCTACATATCTCATCATAACTATATCCTTGGTCTCAGGACCATTTTTATTTACATAGATAGATCATAACTGCAACGCACCACCACATAGTTCTTTCTTTGCTTCTGTGGGAATAAAACACCCCACAGCAAAGGATCTGAACAATATTGAGTTACTCTATGCACCTAGGATTTTGAATGGGCATCTTAATAATAGAAGTAACAGACAGAAGTGCAGTTGTGAATGAGATTTAATTTTTTTTAAAACCATAGCTACCAAGGATGAATGTAAAATAGATAGCTTACAGTTCGCAGCTATTGTTAGATTGCCAAATGTTCTTTCTGATTTGTGGGAAGCTTGGGAATTGGCTGCAGTGGAAAACAAATAGCCAATCAAAAACTCTGTTTGCCACAAAATACTATACTCCGTTTAGGGCTTCTATGAACTTCAGATGAAGACAATTTATAGTGCATTCCGTTTAACTGTTCATTCTGCACGCAGTGATGCAGTGCTGTGAAGACCAGACTCGCGTGTCAAAGCATCGATAATGTAATTTTCATTTTCTCCCCTCCCCCCACTGAGGTCCCAGTTTCAACCATGTTCTCCACAGGCCAGGAAAACCAAAGATGTGAAAGAACAGGGGGATGCAAAATTAAGGACAACTGGGAAATACACTTCAACAACAATATGGTGCCTTTAATGTAAAGATTACATAGAATGTACAGCACAGAAACAGACTTCATCTAACCCTATCAGCATAACCTTCTACAATGTCCCAAGGTGCTTCACAGGTAGGCTCAAGGAAAACAGACACTGAGCGAAGAAGGGAGAAGTTAGGTGGAATGAGTGAAAGCTTGGTTAAAAAATTAGTTTTAAATCAGTCACAAATGGCAAATAACTGAAATTGCTACATCGAAATTCATTGATCATAGATGCGTTTCCCTGCAGTCAAATAGGTTTTATTCTACCTACTGCATCTGCTTTAATTGATGCTAAAAGGTTAGACGTTTTCTAAAATGTTATTGGAACATGAAGGGTTTTCTTCATCCTCAAGACGATATAAAAAGTTATTGGACTTAAGCAAAAAAGATTGTTACAGTTTAGGAAGTATCAAAAAAGAAACTCTCCTGAAAAATGTTAGTCATTCAGTTTTTAAAAGATAGATTTTAGAATCATAGAATTATACAGCGCAGAAAGAGGCCATTCAGCCCATTGTGCCGGTGCCGGCTCTTTGAAAGAGCTCTCCTATTAGTCCCATTCCCTGCTCTTTCCCCATAGCCCTCCAATTTTTTCCCCTTCAAGTATTTATCCAATTCCCTTTTGAAAGTTATTATTGAATCTGCTCCCACCACCCTTCACTTCAGTTCTTTTGCCATTCATCTTAAATCTGTGTCCTCTGGTTATCGACCCTTCTGCCACTGGAAACAGTTTCTCCTTATTTACTCCATCAAAACCTTTCATGATTTTGAACACCTCTATCAAGTTCCCCTTAACCGTCTCTACTCTAAGGAGAACCCCAGTTTCTCTAGTCTCTTCATGTAATTGAAGTCTTTCATCCATGGTACCATTCCAGTAAATCTGCTCTGCACCGTCTCTATGACCTTGACATCCTTCCTAAAGGGTGGTGCCCAGAATTGGCCACAATACTCCAGCTGGGGCCTAACCAGGATTTTACAAAGGTTTAGCATAACTTCCTTGCTTTTGTACTCCGTGCCTCCATTTATAAAGCCAAGAATCTCATATGCTTTTTTTTTAAATCAACCTTCTCAACTTGTCCTGCCATCTTCAAAGATTTGTGCACATATATCCCCAGGTCTCTCTGTTCCTGCACCCCCTTTAAAATTATACCATTAGTAGTTTATATTGCACTGTTTATACTACATTTGCACTCATTCGGTTTGAATTCCTTAGACCTGTATCCATAAGCTTGCTCCCTATGTTTACAGCATTATATCAGGCAACAGAATCATAGACCTTACTATGCATGGCCTCCTGGAATCTGAACTATATCAGCACCAGTGTAAAAGTCCCTCTAAAGATGCTGAAAGATTGTTTCCCCTGGCTGGAGAGTCTAGAACTTGGAGGCATAGTCTCAGGATAAGGTGTCGGCCATTTAGGACTAAGATGAGGAGGAATTTCTTCACTCAGAGGATTGTGAATCTTTGGAATTCTCTACCCCAGAGGACTGTGGATGCTCAGTCGCTGAGTATATTCAAGGCTGAGATAGATAGATTTTTGGACTCTAGGGGAATCAAGGGATATGGGGATCGGGCGGGAAATTGGAGTGGAGGTCGAAGATCAGCCATGATCTGATTGAATGGTGGAGCAAGCTCGAGGGGCCTTGTGGCCCACTCCTGCTCCTATTTCTTATGTTCTTATGAACTGACAAGCGAGGTACTTGATCCTATTATGTGAAAATTAGTTTGTTCTGACGCTGGAAGAATTGACATAACTAGATCAAAGAATTCTTTGGCAATGTTTAAAACAGGGAAGCACTGAGCTCCTACTGCAGTCATATTCATCATACGACATACTCTCTGCCCGGCTTCAGGCAGCCTGGCCAAACAATAATAAAGCACTTGGGGTGATACTTCCCACACTCTCAGCTTGTTTATCTAAAGTAAATAAACAGTAAGATAATATTTCCGACCCACTGAATTACTAAAAAAAAAATCAACTCAGGTCTCTTTAAACCCAAAACTGGTGCTATTAATAAAACAGAAAAGTAAAAACATTCCCTCTCCCACTTTGCCCACCCAGTATAAATCACAATGTTGTTTGTTATGTAGGATACACAGACTGTTTCTATAATTTGCATTCAAACCACTTCTCCCTTAAAATAGTTTAAAATGAAAAATCTGATTGATGATTTGAACGCTGATAATTTGTGAATTTCACATTCCAACAGCTAATTGATCTCGGTATCCGGCTTGTCAAACATCAAGCCTTCCTAAATAAAGGCTTCTAAAAACTTAAACACAAGTTTTCCATTCAAATCGTATAATTTAACCATCAACCTAGGGAGACTTTTACAGACAGAGATTCTAATAATAAATTTTTTCTGGTACTTGAAAGTGTTTCCTGACTTCTTCCTGCCACAGGCCAAATGGAAAGTTAAGTTCCTAAACTAACTAACTACAATGATAAGCTAAAGGTTATGTCAAAAATCAACATTGCCATAAGCATTTCTGAAGCTAAGTTAATGCTAGGCTGATCACAAGCCATTTAAAACTCTCATTATAAATAAAACTAACAAAAATAAAATCATCAAAGAAAGCATCTTTATTAAAATTTCTGCTTGGAGGAACACTTGGTAGTGCAGTGGGTTAAACACTGGCCTTTCACCTCTGAGACACGGTTGTGAATCCCGTTCAGAACGATGGAATAACTTTGTTCTCTATGTGCTAGCTATAAGGAGAAAACAAAATGATTTTGGGCAGTCTCAACCCCTGGCCATTGTACAAAGCTGACTCAGAGGCATGAGTGGATGGCTGATGTGGGAAATAGAAATGTGATGTTGATGCAGTAGGGGATGCTAAGGTTGGGACTCAATAGAGATAACTTTACTCTGCACCTAACTATGCTAACCTGGGAGTGCTTAATGCCGACATTCAGTTCCCAAAATGGGATTGTGTTCCATTTCCCAGCATCAACATCTCCTAAGCGAGGTTTGGAAGAGTAAGCTAGATCGATCAATGATTTACTCCTGTCCCAATCAGAACTATATTACTATGATACACATAAAAAACACTGCAAAAGGGAGTGGTGAATCTCTTCTCAGTAATATTGTAGATTTATATGACTTCATATCACAAAAATACATCTGTCCAGACAGCTGTATCTTCCACAAACATTCGCAAAATGAAATACCATGTCTTGGATCCAGTGAAATACAAGGGATCTGGGAGTGTATCACAAAATGCACTGAATGAATTAAAAAATGATATTTAAAATTTCCTATAGTGACTACCTTACGATTTTACTTTTTCGTTTTCTACAAAGCTGGCTTTCAACCGCATATTTGCAGAATGAGTGCTTAGTTCAGCCAACTGTTAAAACAGAACTTGGGTTGTTGGTTCACTTTTGGTCCCATAACAACAAATCTATGATTTTCAAGACAACCTGTTTTCTTCATATATAAAAAATTATATAAAATTCATTTCGATATAAATGTTGAAGTATTGAAATTTGATACAGAAACATCAAATTTGGTTCCCATTAATTCTGCAGTTAACAGATACACTGCTGCAAGATGAATAAAGTAGGGACGACCTAGAGTTTGTTATGGAGCAGGTTTTTAAAAAATTCAATCTCAGCTCCTTTATTTAAGGCCTGGATTGAAATTTATATAAAACAATAACAGTGGGTTATTTTTAAATCCCACTAAACCAGAGAACTTTTAACATCCCTTTCTTTTCGGTCATGTAGAAAAGTTATTGCCCAGCCACTGAACTCAGAGCGTGTTTCTGAGACATACCTGAGGTGGGAATGGTCGATGAGATTTTGGCCTCACTCTCTCCCTCTCTAAGTTCCTCTTTCTTCCTCAGTCTGTGTGTTTTTCAGTCAGCAGACCAGCAATTATACACAACCCTGTGTCCTGATAGAAGCACAGTTACCCCGGTACACGCCAACCGCCGCCACCAACGAACAGAAGGAGGAGGCGCAGGACGACAACTACGACGCCGACGACCACGGCTCCGTGTTGACGTTTCGCAAATCGAAACCTCAACCAAACTCGCTGGCGCGAAACGCTGCGGGGAAAGGGGAGGGAAGAAGAGGCGGGCACTTTCCGCTGATTGACATTATTGTTTACCAATCGGCGATGCATGTCCGACCGTTGCTTCTTTACGACTGATCTATGATTTGATGGACAGCCCAATCGCTCCGCCCTTTGCAAGGTCCCGCCTCCCACCGCTCGGCTAACTCAAACTAGCTTGTTTCTTCATCGCACCGCCCCTTTATTGATTGACGGCGACGTGAACCAATGATAAGTTCAATTCGCGGCAGCGCGCGCCTCTTTACTGACCACTTTTGACCAATCCCAGGTTGAATTTAAAAAGAAAGCGACTCAACTTATCTTGATTTCTTAATTCAATGCTTAAACCTAACCTGATGATACGGCTTCGAGGTGAGTGACGGTACAGTTAGCCAATCGGACGGAGGAAACTGGAAATTAAATAACCAATGCGAACGTGTGGATAACACTGGAGCCCGGCCCCCTTACCTGCCTGTAATTGAGGGGTGACAGCGCGAGCGGAAAAATACAGTTAACGTCAAAACGTTCAAGTGAGAAAATTTATTCAAACTAAAGTACGTTACCGTTAATAAATTTGTTTTTTCAAATAACTTTTCATTCAAGATTAAAGCGATCTGATACTTTCTGTAGATGTGGTATTAGATGAGGTGATAGGACTGGCTCCAGTACACGGAGCGCGACTAAATAAACAAATCGAATAGAGGGGACGAGGGAGAGAGGAGAGAAGGGCCCGGGTTTATGGCGGAGGTTTCTGCGGACAAAGAGTAACGGAGTTCAATTAAAATCGATAGTGAAAGGAACGGTCGGTTAGTTGCTGCAAAAAGAGTAGGCCTCCTATAGTTTGTAATGGGACGAGGTGGCCGAGTGGTTAAGGCGATGGACTGCTAATCCATTGTGCTCTGCACGCGTGGGTTCGAATCCCATCCTCGTCGGGAGTGATGTTTTCATCAAAGAAATGCATTTTCTTTTAGGATTTTTTTTGCATTTGAATGGGGTTGCTGCTCCTTAATTTTAAAAGTTTTTTTTCGATTCTTCGTTTTGTGTGATTTTTTTTTTCTTGAAAACATGCTCCAACAGCTACTTTAAGTTGCTGCAATAAGCATTCCAGTTAGCTGATGAGAGTCAAAATAAAGTTAACTGGAATGTAAACTAAAAGTCTGTCTGCTGCTTATCCTGTGTGTGAAACAGCATTTACGATTGCAGCAAGACACATCAAACAAAATGTATCCACTTTTTTGAGCGTGAGATCTCTCCAGACCTCCAATTTTTAAAAAGTTTTTCTTTCTTTGGGTGATGCTGCGTACAATACAATGGCCAAGAGGGAATGCAATCTGTGGAATAGCTGAAATCGGAAACTCAGAAATTATATCTGTTTGATCCATAGGAAACGTATTTTAATTGGCACACTCCAACATTAAATAACTTCCTACAAAACAGCAGCAGTGGTGCTCAAGGCTCTAGCCTGCAAATTTTGTTGATATTGCCAGTTCCTCAAAAAAAGCACTGACCCAAATTCCATATTTTCAACACAAGATCACAGGTTAGACAAGGGTGAGGAAAGCCATTCGACCCATCTTTGATTATCCATCCAGAAAGAATCAACAGTTTTGCCTTCCTGTTACAGTATGCAACTTTTTTGCCTGCATTGTCCAGAAGTCCATGCCACACATTGATTGCACTGTGTGAACAACTTTCTGACTGACATAGAAAGGTTGCAGCATGGAAGAAGGCATTTGGCCAATTGAGTACGTGCAGCTCTCTGCAAGAGCAATCCAGCTAGTCCCACTCCCCCGCCCTATCCCCATAGCCCTGAAAATGTTTTCCCTTCAAGTACTTATCCAGTTCCTTTTTGAAAGCCATGATTAAATCTGCCTCCACCACCCCCTCAGGCAGAGCATTTCAGATCCTAACCACTCGCTGTGTAAAAAAGTTTTTCCTCATGTCACCTTTGGTTCTTTTGCCAATCACCTTAAATCTGTGTCCTCTAGTTCTTGACCCTTCTGCCAATGGGAACAGTTTCTCTCCATGTACTCTGTCTAGACCCTTCATGATTTTGAATACCTCTATCAAATCTCCTCTCTACCTTCTCTGCTCTAGGGAGAACAATCCCAGCTTCTCCTGTCTAACCATGTAACTGAAGTCCCTCATCCCTGGAACCATTCTAGTAAATCTCCTCTGCATCCTCGCTAAGGCCTTCACATCCTTCCTAAAGTGTGGTGTCCAGAACTGGACACAATACTCCTGTTGTGGCCGAACCAGTGATCATCATAACCTCCTTGCTTTTACTCTGTGCCTCTATTTGTAAAGCCCGGGATCCCGTATGCTTTCTTAACCGCTTTCTCAACCTGCCCTGCCACATCAATCCTAAATTTGCTTTTTGCAGTTTGTTCCTGTGCCTCATTGTCACACTGTCATGTTTTAATTTGTTCAGGATTTATCTTTTCTGTGCCATTTATTATTTTTAATTCTACCACGAGGTCATTTCTCAGTCACCTCCTTTCAAGGTTGAAATGCTCAGAACAGGTTGCTGGTATGAACCAGACCCAAACTGGTTGTGCACTAATAGAACCATAGAACCATAGAAAAGATACAGCACAGAAGGGGGCCATTCAGCCCATCGTTTCTGCGCCGGCTCGAAGAACAACCAGGTGCCCATTCTAATCCCACCTTCCAGCACCCGGTCCATAGCCCTGCAGCTTACAGCACTTTAGGTTCTGGTCCAGGTACTTTTTAAAAGAGTTGAGGGTACTTGCCTCTACCACCAATTCGGGCAGCGAATGCCGTACACCCACCACCCTCTGGGTAAAAAAGTTTTTCCTCATGTCCCCTCTAATCCTTCCGCCAATCAGTTTAAATCTATGTCCTCTAGTTCTTGAACTCTCCGCTAGGGGAAACAGGTACTTCCTGTCTACTCTATCTAGGCCCCTCATAATTTTGTACACCTCAATCAAGTCTCCCCTCAGCCTCCTCTGCTCCAAAGAAAACAACCCCAGCCTTTCCAATCTCTCCTCGTATCTGCAATTTTAAGGCCCTGGCAACATTCTTGTAAATCTTCTCTGCACTCTTTCCAGAGCAATTACGTCCTTCCTGTAATGTGGTGACCAGAACTGCGCACAATACTCCAGCTGTGGCCTTACCAGCTTTTTATACAGTTCCATCATTACATCCCTGCTTTTGTATTCTATACCTCGGCTAATAACGGAGAGCATTCCATATGCCTTCTTCATAACCTTATCTTCCTGTACTGCCACCTTCAGGGACCTGTGCACATGCACTCCAAGGTCTCTCACTTCCTCTACCCCTCTCAATATATTCCCGTTTACTGCGTATTCCCTTTTACTGTTTGCGCTCCCTAAGTGCATTACCTCACACTTCTCCGGGTTGAACTCCATTTGCCACTTTTCCCCCCACTCCACCAACCCATTGATATCTTTTTGGAGTCTACAGCTATCCTCTTCACTATCAACCACATGGCCAATTTTTGTGTCGTCTGCAAATTTGCCAATCATGCTCCCTACATTCAAGTCCAAATCATTAATATATACCACAAACAGCAAGGGACCAACACTGAGCCCTGTGGCACACCACTGGACACGGATTTCCATTCGCAAAGACATCCATCGACTTTTACCCTTTGTTTCCTGTTACTGAGCTAATTTTGGATCCAATTTGCCACATTTCCCTGTATCCCATGGGCTTTTACCTTTCTGACCAGTCTGCCATGTGGGACCTCGTCAAATGTCTTACTAAAATCCATGTAGACAACACATGTATCAGTTTCTGTGGTTGGTGCATTTGTGTCTTTCTGAACTTTACAGTCAACATCACAGAGCAGCGAAGTAGCACAAATAAATTCTATAAGGTGAATCAACCTACCTCATTATTCCTCCCCTAAAATCTGTCCAGCTATTAGGAGATAAATCATTGTATATCACCTATATTGAGCTGTTTTTGCATTAGAATTGATTTTTTTAGGCAGGTTTAAAAAAAATCATATATAAAAATGCACAATTATAGCACAATTGTGTCATAAACATATCAAACCTGAAAATAATCTATAATTTAGGAACTAGGAAAAAATATTTGAGATATTTTCAATAAAATTGTGTGACTAGTTTGAGACTCAACTAAGTCATTGTTGTTAATCTAGTCATTGGTAAGCTAGTCATTTAAAGCATTTTGCAAAATCCGATCCTGTTATCATCCAACATTCACACAAGTACCCAATCTAGTTGTAGTCATTGGACAGTGATCAGTCACAGGAAACCTGGCTGATTTTTTTCCCTCCCTCTCTAGCTCAGGGCAGTGAGGTCAATAACACACCTACCACTGTCTCAGCTGAGATAAGCTAACTGAGCTCAGGGAGGTGATTGAAGTTAGCACCTCTCCCCTCCCCGTGGTTTGTTCGGCTCAGTAGACAGTGTGCTTACCAATCGAAACTTCGCTGGAGCTCCAAATATTACTTTCCTGCACATCAGTTTGATTTTAATTTTGTTTACCGCTTGTACTTAATGGAAAAGGAATCTGGCAACGAGTCACATATAAAAGATTTTTTGTTTCAATTTTGCAACGATCAAGTGTATTCTTACTGCATTACTAAAACACTGCAATTTATTGCTTTAAAGTAATTTTCTTTGGCACATCACTGACAATAATTAACAATTTAATTTGTTGTTGTGATCACCATCCTTTTATCTAAATTCAGTTTTTGTTACCCAAAGTCCATATTAATTTATATAGGCTACAGCATAAATGCTTGCTTTTTAACTATTAGGCTTTGCATCAAAGTAGCTCAGACTAATATAATTCAACCTAATGAGTGGCTTTCACTGCAAAATGGTGTGCGCATTATTAAAAAGATTTTATTAATTTTAAGTCTATCTCTACATTTACTATACTGGTGTGGTGTATCCAGTCTGATGTAGCCTGTTTTGGTACATGTAGTCTGATGTGACATATGAAAGATTGTCGTAAAAACCCAACTAGTTTATTAATACCCTACAGGAAACTAAAACTGCTATCTCTACCCAGTCTGACATGCACCTGACTCTAGTCCACACTAGGTGGTTGACTCATAATGCCCTAGGATGCCACTCAGCTGTTGAAGGCAACTAGGAATGGGCAATAAATGTGGCCTTGCCATCGTTGTCCACATTTCATGAACAAATAAAAATAGAATGAAAGTTTTGGTAGTTTTATTTAGTCTTATATAAGCTTCTTTACAAATTAAACTTGTTGAACACCCCCATCCCATGAAAACAAATGAAATTGGCTCTGAATCAAAGCTTTAACAATGTTTACCTCAAGGAGCAACCAGAGCTCACTCAAACGCAACTCAAGTTACTCCCAATTTTTAATATTAATCATGGATCTGTCCTGGTTTCCTGACCCAGCCTGATGGTATAAGGATTGCGTTGCAGTCACTTCCATAGCAAGTGATAAGGTCCTATTATCACTCTGTGGGAAGGGGGGGGATAAGAGACAGGTTTATTGGAAGAATGAGGTTAGAGGCAACATATTTAGGGGAGGGTTTGGAGGCAGGAGGAGAAAGTAATTTAACAATATTGATGACTCATAATATTTTAATTTTTCCCAGGTTTCAAAAGCAGCCTATTATAACACCGTCCAGCAAGACATACATCCCAATCCCACTAAGAGCTGTACCTTATCTGTTCTTGAAGAGCAGCTCTCATCAAGGCTGCAAGATTTGTTACAAAATGCAAGCACTACTCCCCCCTGACTTACTTTTGCTTAAAGCTTTGAGGGACAGGTCCAGAATGAAGGAAATGAGAGGGCAGGTTGGCCTCATACACCTGCTCGCAGCTGATTATGGCAAAGGCCTTGGAGCAAGTCCCCAACTAGGTCAGGGAATAGTGTGGATGAAAATGATGTAATGGATCATCTTAGCAGAATGATAGAACACAAATCAAAAGAGGCTACATTATTGGTGTATGAGGTATAGATCAGCCCCTAACTGTTAATCATATTATTCTCCGTGAGAGAGGACAGAGGCAAGCAATGAAGGTGATTCTAGATCACAAGAATTTAAGTTATGAGGGAACTTGATAAATTGGGTTTACTGCCTTTGAAAAAGAAATCTCAAGGTGATCTAATAGAAGTTTTGAAGATTACGAAGGCAGTTGACAAAATTGATCCGGGCAAATTGTTGACAGTAGCAAGGGTTCAAATACCAGGGGACACAAAATTCTGAAGTTAGGAATAAGAAGGAAAGTCAGGTGGAACCTTTACATGTAGTAGACAAAATAAGTTACCGGGGAAGACTATTAAAGTTGGCGGTGTAAGTGGGCTCAAGAGGCAATTAGATGCATTTCTGTAGAGAGAAGGGATTGAGGGATATAGTGAAAAAGGGGAGTTGATCTTTGAAATCTTTGTTGGGCCCAATGGGCTTTTCCTGGTCCTAAAAGGTCTTGTTGGATCCTGGCAGGGAGAAAAAGAATTGTTGAGGATGGAGAGTTAATGATCAATCAATCATGCATGTCTCAAATGAAATCATAGGCCGGGAAATTCCTTGGAGCTGGTCCCACTGCTCTGCCGGAAGTGCTTCAGAAACCCCAGCAAAGTTACAGTGGTGCAGCGGGACCAGCTCTGAGGAATTTTCCGACCATCATTCTTTTTCTTTTTTTTTAGGCCATGGTAAGATTACGTCCTTTCAAACACTTGTTTGGACACGCCAGTCCCAAGATACTCGCTGTGTTCGTCCTAGCAATCCTAGCGCTGATTGTTTGGACTATTTGAACATCTGACAACTTCGCCAAGTGTACAAGAAGCACCTCTGAATCTATCACCATGTTAATCTGAAGGATCTGGAGAGGATTCAGGAGCCTAAGAGAGCAGCTTGCCCTCCATGTCCCACCTACTGGCTTTATGCACCCCACGTAGGTTAAAGTGGAGATAGACTCCATCATGTTTCACAATATTTATAGTAGATTTAGTTAGTGATTGTAGTAGCTAACTATTCAGCGGGGTTGACCACTCAGCCTGCATACACAGCAGATTACATCAGATTTCTCTCCATCCGGAGCTCACATACCACTCGCCATGAGCAGTTCAATTAGTTCATGCACTTCACAACACCATACAGACCTGCAAGGTCCCAGATTCAATCCCTGTTTGACTCTGAGTTGTCAGATCTCAACCATGGTGGCTGGGGCTGGGGGGAGATGGCACGACAGTTGACTTTAGCATTCCTGGGCTAGGGAGGGGAATAACCAGCCAGGGTTCCTGCTGTAGGCTACAAGCTGCTGACTGAGTGCAACAGAGTGGGGTAAAGCAAGAGAGTAGAGTAGGGTACTTGGAAGGGAAAGCTTTAGATATATGGGTAAAAAGGTTCAGAGGTGGAACAGGCTCAGATAGTAAAGAAAAGCAAAAAAAAAGAATAATTGCAAAACCCAGGGAGTCCATGCTAAAAGTTGATGTATATTAATGCATAGAGTATAATAAACAAAATTGGGAACCTAGAATCATTGATTAAATTAGAAGATCATGGCATAATAACAATACTGTAACTGAAATGTAGCTGCAGCTAGGTAATTTAGTAAATCTGGGTATAAAACTTTCAGGAGGGATAGAGAAAGAAGTGGGAGTGATATTAATTAGGGACCAAATCTTAGCATTAGAGCAGAAAGATTTAATCGAGAAGTGATCCAAATAGAATCCTTTTGGAGTGAGTTGACCAATAGCAAGAGATCAGTGACACTGCTGGCAGAATGTTATAGACCATGAACAGTGAAAAGGAAACCCAGGATGAAAATTGTAGACAAATTAGAGAGGTGTGTATGAACAAGAGTTATAATTGTAGGAGATTTAAACTTCCAAACACAGACTGCAATAGGGAATATGTCTGTGGTGAGAAAGGGCAGGTTTTCTGGCAGAGTTTTCGTGTCTGTTTTCTCAGTCAATAAGTTTCACTTCAGCAAGGATAGAAACACTACCTGACCGATTCTGGGTAATGACAGGGATCATGTAGATGACCTAAAGTTAGGGGAATATTTAGGAAGAAGTGACCACAAGAATACAAGGATGTTACCAGAATTGAGAGGATGCAACTATCAGGAAAGATTGAGCAGGATAGGCCTCTTTTCTTTGGAAAAGGGAAGACTAAGTGCAGATCTGATAGGTCTTTAAAATTATGAAGGGGTTCGAAAGGGTGGATGTGGAAAAACTGTTTCCACTTGTGGGTGAATCCAAAACAAGGGGGCATAAATATGAGATAGTCACTAACAGATCCCACCTGTCCTTCGTGGAAAGGTTTGTGCAGGAAAACACCTTTGACCACAAGGCGATCAGCAAGTGGTCCGCACGTAACGTCCTCGAGACCCTGCGGGAAAAGGAGATGGTGGATCCTGTCGGTTGGTTCCCCGAGCAGACTGTCAATGTCATTTGGCAGAACGCCTCATCGCCAGAGCTTTCAAACAAGCACCAAGACCGAGCTTGGCTGGTGGTGAGAAGGGCCCTTCCCGTCAGATCCTTCATGCACTCCCGGGCTCTCAGCGCCACCGCGCGCTGTCCCAGAGGAGGCTGCGGTGGAGACGAGACCGTCACCCATCTCCTTATGGAATGTGCCTTTGCAAAGAAGGTCTGGAGAGAGATGCAGTGGTATCTGTCCAGGTTCGTCCCGAGCAGTTCCGTAACACAGGTTTCTGTGCTCTACGGGCTGTTCCCGGGGACGCACACTGAGACGGACATCGGCTGCTGCTGGAAGACCATCAACTCGGTGAAAGACGCCCTTTGGTCTGCCCGAAACTTGCTGGTCTTCCAGCACAAGGAGCTGTCCTCGACCGAGTGTTGCAGACTGGCACATTCCAAGGTCCAGGACTACGTGCTGAGGGATGCACTGAGGATGGGTGCGGCCGCCGCAAAGGCCCTGTGGGGAAAGGCAACCGTTTAGAGCCTTCCCGCCATTGTAAACCGAGGGGCTGCAATCAGGGAAAAACCCCCTCGGGCAGAATGTCAAATTCAAATTGCTGTAATGTACCTGTAATGAATCTGAAATGGACCAGAAATGAATCTGTAAGCAATAATCTGTGTTGAGTATGATGCAATGAGACACCCTAGAGTGTCATGAACTGCAAGGATGTCCAATGTGTTCATTGTACTGCACTTAACGTAACCTGCAAATTGTATAATCTGTATTGTGTACGTTTGGAAAGTGATATGACAACTGTTTTGTATGTACTGCTGCAAATTTTATGAATAAAGTATATTTTTTGAAAAAAAAACAGATCAAATAAAGAATTTAGGAGGAATTTCTTTGCACAGAGTGATGAGAACGTGGAACTTGCTGCCACATGGAGTGGTTGAAGCAAATAGGATTGAACCATTTAATGGGAGGCTTGATGCATACACGAAGGAGAAGGCAATAGTGGGATACAGGGGCAGGTGGGAAGAGGTAAATAGAGTGGGAGGAGGTTCATGTGGAATAAACACCAGCATAGACCAGTTGGGCCAAATGTTTCTGTGCTGTAGATTCTATGGCCCCGATATTTATGGTGAGGCCAAAAATGGCCGAAGGACCACGCAAGGCCAGGATCGCAAACATTTTTTAGCATCATTTCCCGCCCAACGGCCGGACAAATGGACAGCCTAGCCAGGGGGTGGGAGGGAACACCAGCAGCAGGAGGCCAGAGTGGAGACCCTTGGGGAAGGTCCCCGGCAACCAGGAAGTCGGAGAGGGCAGCGATTGGGGCAGGGGGAGAGGCTGGCAGTCAGAGCTTGGGAGGTGGCGTGGGGAGAGAGGCCGGTGATCGGGGCTGGGGCTGGGGGGGGCGGGGGGGGGGGGGGGAAGCTGAAGGCTTCTTTGAGGAGTCTGGGAGGAGTCTCCTGCTCCTCCTGGCCCACAAGGAGTGCTGTGAAAGGCATTTACCTTGTGGAGCCGGCAGCTCCCACCTCCCTTTCATTGCCAAGTTTCTCAATTCCATGGAAACTCGTGCAGCAACAGTAAACTTTAAATCCTGCTCCCAATTGCTGTGTGGGAGCCCTATTTAAATATGTTAATCAAGTGTCCCGCCTCTCCATGGCAGGACAATCAGACACCCTGATAGCCACTGCTGTAAAAAAGGCAGCGTGCGCTGCATGTTGGTGTCACGTTCCCCGTATTTAACTCCTTAACCTGCCCCCCACAGATGCTCCCTCCCATCGTAGGGGGGTTAATATCGAGGCCTATGTAATAAGTGTAAGAATAGATAAGATGAAAGACTGGAAAAAGCAAAATATAGTGAGACAAAGAGACCTTTCACAGATTAAAGGGAAGAAAATTGGCAAACAAAACTGTAGATCAGCAATGGGAAATATTTAAACAGGAAATATTTAAACAGGAAATGTAAAGGGTACAAATCAAGTACATTCCAGGAAGGAAAAAAGGCAGTGTGTGGAAGGCTGGGGTCCCATGATGAGTAGGAAGATCAGGTCATATTTGAAACTAAAAAAAAGAAGCATGTAGGGTAGATAATAAAAATTAAAAAGGGATATTTGAAAGCTTAAGAGGCTAAGTTTGAGAGAACATTAGCAAAGAAAAACATAGCAGATTTAAAAAGGATTTTTAAAGACACTTTAGTAATATGAGGATAATCAAGATAGCTGTAAACAATTTTACAACACCAAGTTATAGTCCAGCAATTTTATTTTAAATTCACAAGCTTTCGGAGGCTTCCCCCTTCGTCAGGTGAACGATGTGCAATGAAATCCTTGAAATGAAATCGCATTTATAATTCACAGAACAATGCTTGGTGAGTACAGACAGTTTTTTCAACTGCCCGTTGCCAAGGCAATCAGTGTGCAGACAGTGTTACCTGCCAGGTCTCACAGAATATACAAATCACCAAAAAAAAACAACAAACAAAAAAAAAACAGAGATAGAGAGGTAGAAACATAGAAAAGACAGCAACTGACCCGTTATATTAAAAACAGATAACATTTGTTCGCTGGTGGGGTAACGTGTAGCGTGACATGAACCCAAGATCCCGGTTGAGGCCGTCCTCATGGGTGCGGAACTTGGCTATCAGTTTCTGCTCGACGATTTTGCGTTGTCGTGTGTCTCGAAGGCCGCCTTGGAGAACGCTTACCCGAAGGTCGGTGGATGAATGTCCATGACTGCTGAAGTGTTCCCCGACTGGGAGGGAACCCTCCTGTTTGGCGATTGTTGCGCGGTGTCCGTTCATCCGTTGTCGCAGCGTCTGCATGGTCTCGCCAATGTACCATGCTCTGGGGCATCCTTTCCTGCAACGTATGAGGTAGACAACGTTGGCCGAGTCACAGGAGTATGAACCATGCACCTGGTGGGTGGTGTCCTCTCGTGTGATGGTGGTATCTGTGTCGATGATCTGGCATGTCTTGCAGAGGTTACCGTGGCAGGGTTGTGTGGTGTCGTGGACGCTGTTCTCTTGAAAGCTAGGTAATTTGCTGCGAACAATGGTCTGTTTGAGGTTGGGTGGCTGTTTAAAGGCGAGTAGTGGAGGTGTGGGGATGGCCATAGCGAGGTGTTTGTCCTCATTGATGACATGTTGAAGGCTGCGGAGAACATGGCGTAGTTTCTCCGCTCCGGGGAAGTACTGGACGACAAAGGGTACTCTGTTGGTTGCGTCCCGTGTTAGTCTCCTGAGGAGGTCTATGCGATTTTTTGCTGTGGCCCGTCGGAACTGTCGATCGATGAGTCGAGCGTCATATCCCATTCTTACTAGGGCGTCTTTCAGCGTCTGTAGGTGTCCATCGCGTTCCTCCTCGTCTGAGCAGACCCTGTGTATTCGCAGGGCCTGTCCATAGGGGATGGCCTCTTTGACGTGGTTAGGGTGGAAGCTGGAAAAGTGGAGCATCGTTAGGTTGTCCATGGGCTTGCGGTAGAGTGAGGTGCTGAGGTGCCCGTCTTTGATGGAGATTCGTGTGTCCAAGAAAGAAACTGATTCTGAGGAGTAGTCCATGGTGAGCTTGATGGTGGGATGGAACTTGTTGATGTTATCGTGTAGTCTCTTTAGTGATTCCTTGCCGTGGGTCCATAGAAAGAAAATGTCGTCGATGTATCTGGTGTATAGTGTTGGTTGGAGGTCTTGTGCAGTGAAGAAGTCCTGCTCGAACTTGTGCATGAAAATGTTGGCGTATTGGGGTGCGAATTTGGTCCCCATGGCTGTTCCGTGTGTTTGGGTAAAGAACTGGTTATCGAAGGTGAAGACATTGTGATCCAGGATGAAACGGATGAGTTGTAGGATGGCGTCTGGAGATTGGCTGTTGTTGGTGTTGAGTATTGATGCTGTCGCAGCGATGCCGTCATCGTGGGGGATACTGGTGTAGAGTGCCGAGACGTCCATCGTGGTGAGAAGTGTTCCTGGTTCAACTGGTCCGTGGGTACTGAGTTTTTGTAGGAAGTCTGTAGTGTCGCGACAGAAGCTGGGGGTTCCCTGTACAATGGGTTTCAGGATGCCCTCGATGTATCCAGAGAGGTTCTCACACAGGGTTCCGTTGCCTGATACGATAGGACATCCGGGTGTGTTGGCTTTGTGTATCTTTGGGAGGCAGTAGAAGTCTCCCACGCGGGGAGTACGTGGGATGAGAGTGCGTAGGATGTTTTGAAGGTCTGGATCGAAGGTCTTGATCAGTTTGTTGAGCTGGTGGGTGTGTTCTTTGGTCGGATCTGCGGGTAACTGTCTGTCGTGTTCCTGGTTGTCCAGTTGTCGGTATGCTTCTTTGCAATAGTCCGTTCTGTTCTGTATGACAATGGCTCCTCCTTTGTCCGCTGGTTTGATGACGATGTTGCGGTTGGTCTTGAGAGCGTTGATGGCGTTGCGTTGTGCTCGGGTGACATTCTGGACTGTCTTCTGAGTGCGGCTGATGAATCTGGCATTGACGCATTTCCTGATAGCTTGAGCAATCAAGATAGCGGTAAGGCTGCTAAGAGAAGAAGGAAGCAAGTTTGTAATGGAGAGTGAGAGAATGGCAGAGATACTCAGTAAGTACTTTGCCTCAGTTTTTACAAAGGAGGTGGATATTGAAATTGTAGTTCATGGATATTATGATTCAAAAGAGAGATTATATTGAAAGAAGTTACTGAAACCTGAGGTTGACAAATTAAAAGAACCTGCTGGATCCTGAAGGAATCTGGGGAACAAATTGCAGAGACTTGCCAATAATTCCCCAACATATTATTGATAGGAAAATTGTGATAGAGGAATGTAGAGTGGTGAGTGTGACTTCTCTTTTCGAAAAAGGAGACAGGGATAACCAGGGAATCATAAGTCAGTTAGTCTTATTCTAGTTGTTGGTCAACTCCTTGACCCAGATAGTCAACATCTTCCCCTGCATCGGGACACCTGGATTTTTAGGTTTACATCATTTGCGTAGGCCCAATGTGCTCCAGACACAAGCCTGTCCCTGGTAGGGGTCTGCACCCAGAATCAGGGATAGTGAGCCAGCGGCAGCTGTGAAATGTGCTGACTGAGGGGCCTCCTGGCTGCTAGCCAAAAGCAGCACCCGGAAGGTCTCTAGCCCCAAGGATCCAGTCGGTCCGTCAACGCCTCAATTTTAAAATTCTCATCCTCATGTTCAAATCCCCCCATGGCCTCTCCCCTCCCTATCTCTGTAACCTCCTCCAGCCCTACAACCCTCCGAGATCTCTGCGCTCCTGCAATTCTGGCCTCTTGCGCATCTCCGATTTTAATTGCTCCACCATTGGCGGCCGTGCCTTCAGCTGTCTAGGCCCTAAGCTCTGGAATTCCCTCCCTAAATCTCTCCGCCTCTCTACCTCTCTCTCCTCCTTTAAGCTTTTGGTCACCTATCCTAAAATCTCCTATGTGGCTCGGTGTCAAATTTTGTTTGCTAACGCTCCTGTGAAGCGCCTTGGAACGTTTTATTACATTGAAGGTGCTAAATAAATGCAAGTTGTTGTTGTCCCTGCAAAACAAAAAGGCCACTTACCATTTTTGGCCTTCTTTGACTGGCTGCCTACTCCTCCCAGTCCCTCCAGTCTGACAGGGGAAGGGGGTCAGACACTAGGGTCTGCAATAGCTTCTTCAGTCACCCTACATCTGGGTGTCCAAATAGCAAACCTTCATGTAAATGAGGCAGGAAGGCCAGGAATGCCCCTCCCTCATTATTTATAATGTGGAGATGCCGGTGATGGACTGGGGTTGACAATTGTAAACAATTTTACAACACCAAGTTATAGTCCAGCAATTTTATTTTAAATTCACAAGCTTTCGGAGGCTTCCCCCTTCGTCAGGTGAACGATGTGAAATGATTTCGAGGATTTCATTTCACATTATTTATAAGGCAGTGCTCTGCCTGCACGTGTTATAGAAGCAAGTGCTTTCCCCCCCCCCGCCCACTCCACCATCTACATGGAAATGCTGGGATTACGTAAAGGGGACAGAGCATTCCTCAAGTGCTTCAGAGAGGAATATTAAGGCTCTAGAATCTATAATACGGGATGAAATTACTTGGAGAAATTTAATCTGATCGGGGCCAATCAGCATGGATTTCTAAAAAGCAGGTAATGCTTGATCAACTGTATAGAATTCTTCAAAGAAATAACAGAGAAAATAGATAAGAATTGAGGGAACAATGTTGAACTTTGCTAATGTCGCCAAATCGAGGGATATGGCAAATTATGATGAACATTGCAAAAGATTGCAGGAAGACATAAATAGCCTCGTAAAAACGGCAGATAGGTGGCAGATGCAGTTCAGTGTAGAAGTATATGAAGTAATACATTTTGAATTCTGGAAGTAAGAATTGGGAGCGGTAATATATTTCTCAAATGGCAAGATTTTAAATGGAGTAGAGGAGCAGAGGAACCTTGCTGTGCAGAAACACAGGCCTTTAAAAGTGTCAATTCCATTGGATAAAGTCAAGATAAAGGCAGTCTGAATCCTTGGTTTTGTATTTAGAGGTACAGAATAGAAAACCAAAGAGGTATTATTGAACTTGTACAATTCCTTAATTAGGCTGTAGTTGGAGTATGGTATAATTCTTTTTGTGACTATCTTAAACTTGTCCTAGCTCACTACTGTCTTGCTAACTAGTGGAAACAATCTATCACTATTTACCTTATCCTAACCGTTCATTATGTTGAAGATCTCTATCAGGTCAGCCCTTAACCTTCTCAGCTATGTGACAAAACCCCCAACTTCAAGTAACTTTTGCTAGAAAGTGCACAGATGTAGATGTTGAGTGCGGAGAGGGTCAGGCTTACCGTAGATCAGACAGTATGAGATTTTGTTGCATGGCCAACATGCTCATTGTCGTCTGTGGTAGGCAGTGTGATCAAGATGTCTCTTGCCTGATGTGCACAACCTTTGTACTCAGTGATGTGGAGATGCAGGTGATGGACTGGGGTTGACAATTGTAAACAATTTTACAACACCAAGTTATAGTCCAACAATTTTATTTTTAATCCCACAAGCTTTCGGAGGCTTCCCCCTTCCTCAGGTGGTGTGGAGGAAGGGGGAAGCCTCCGAAAGCTTGTGGGATTAAAAATAAAATTGTTGGACTATAACTTGGTGTTGTAAAATTGTTTACATTTGTACTCAGTAGCAGACCATAAGATCAACTGTTTGCTGCCAGGCATGCATTCTTGTGCACACCCATTGTTATCAGTGAAAGGTGATATGATGGAGCTATTGTTGCTTGGCAGGCAACACACTCAAAGAGATATTAACCCCTTCACGACGGGCGGGAGAGAGGCGGGGCTGGATGTTAAAGAGTGAAATATGGAGACCACGTCCCCAACACGCCACACGTATGTCCGCCACAGTTAAAAAGGCGGCGGATATCAGGGCGTCTGAGGCAGGACATTTAATGAACATATTTAAATCAGGCTCCCACAGTGCAATTGGGAGCCCAATTTAAAATTTAAAATTTACTGTTGCTGCACGGGTTACCAGGTGTTGGGAAACCCGTGCAGTGAAAGGGAGGCAGAAGCTGCTGGCTCCATAAGTAAGTGCCTTTTCCAGCATACCTTGTGGGCCAGGAGGAGCAGGAGTGCTCCCCCTGGCCCTGCAAGGAAGCCTTTGGCCTCCTCTAGCCCCTATTGCCAGCCCCCCCCACCCCACCCCCGCTCTCAGCCCTCCTGATTGCCAATCTCTCCTCTTTTCCCCCATCCCGATTTTGGCCGCTCTCTGATCTCAGCCTCTCTCTCTTCCCCCCCACCCCCCCAACCAATTGCGACCTCTCTCGCTCCTCCTCCTCCACCCCTGATCGCAGCTTCCCCCCCCCCCCCCCAACCAATTGCGACCTCTCTCGCTCCTCCTCCTCCACCCCTGATCGCAGCCTCTCTCTCTCCTCCCGCCCCCCCCCCCCCCACCGATCGCGGCCTCTCTCCCCTGCCCCCCCCCCGCCCCCCGCGCAATCGCGGCCTCTCTCTCCCCTTTTGATTGCCAAGGACTGTCCCCAAGGGTTCCTGGCTGTGGCCTCCTGCTACTGGTACTCCCTCCCTGCCGCCGGCCAAGCTGTCAATTTGGCCGACTGCTGGGCGGGAAATGGAACAAAGAAATGTTAAGGAGGTCCTGCCGTTAAGTTCAGCAGGCCCTCCGTGTCCCCGGCCGTGTCAGGGCTTTCAGCTTTCCCCACACCCTCCCCACTGCCCCGTAAGTATCGGGGCCAATATTTCACTGTCAGCAGTGGGAAATGATTTTTTTAAAAATATATTGAAAAGCTTAGGTGAAGGGCTAAGGCCCAAGATGCAGGACACCACCTGCAGAGTAGGACAGAAGATGAGATAAATGAAGAAGTGGTTAAGTGATACCAAGCTTAGGTTTTAATAGCCTGTACGAGGAAGGGAAGATTAAAAGGAGGTAAGGAGTTCCACATTTATGAGGTCCTGGAAAAGAATGAGTTAGGGTAGGAAATTGATGCAATGAGTCTTGATTGGTATGCAGCCAAGAATGCCAGGAAAAACATGTATCTCAGAGGTTCCCAAACTAAGGGGGGGGGGTCAAGTCTTCACCCACTGGGGGCGAGGCACGACAAGGTTATGGGGACATGAGGAGGATGCTAGCTGTAACTCACTAACAGATATTTTCTCCATTGGCGAACAGTTCTAGCTTACAGTTATTTTCAATACTCCTCAATTTAAAGATGTTTTTTTCAGTTGAAAGAAAATGGTTGTTTGCCTTCTGGTCTGTACCTCTTTTCAGTATTAATTTCTTTTTGGAGCCCTGGGGTCCCTGCTGCCATAGAGAAATAAATAAATAGTAGCAAGTCGGTGCCTCCCCCTGCCCTGACTCTGCTTCAAAGATCTGTTTAAAAACCCCAAGTAAAAAGGAGTAGAATTACAACAGTTACAGTGACAAACTTGTAGAAGTATTCTAGGTTAGCCCCTATATCTACACTAGCATTAAGAGCTACAAAAAGAGAGTATGAAAAGAAACTTGCAAGGGATATCAAAACCAATACGAAGAACTTTTATAGTTACATTAGGAAAAAGAGGGTGGTCAGGAGCAGTGTTGGCCCCTTAAAAACTGAAAGTGGGGATACTGTCATTGACAATGGGGAAATGGCGAACATGTTGAACAATTACTTTGCATCAGTATTTACAGTAGAAAAAGAGGATAGCATGCCGGAAATCCCAAGGAAACTAATATTGAATCGGGGACAGGGACTCGATAAAATTAATATAAGTAAAGCAACAGTAATGAAGAAAATAATAGCACTAAAGAGTGACAAATCCCCAGGACCAGACGGTTTCCATCCCAGGGTTTTAAAGGAAGTAGGTGAGCACATTGCAAATGCCCTAACTATAATCTTTCAAAGTTCTCTAGATTCAGGAACCGTCCCTCTGGATTGGAAAATTGCACATATCAATCTGCTTTTTAAGAAGGGAGAGAGAGGGAAACCAGGGAATTATAGACCAGTTAGCCTAACATCTGATGTGGGGAAAATGCTGGAGTCTATAATTAAAGATAGGGTGACTGAACACCTTGAGAATTTTCAGTTAATCAGAGAGAGCCAGCATGGATCTGTGAAAGGTAGGTCGTGCCTGACAAACCTGATTGAATTTTTTGAAGAGGTGACTAAAGTAGTGGACAGGGGAATGTCAATGACTTCCAGAAGGCATTTGATAAGGTCCCACATAAGAGACTATTAGCTAAGATAGAAGCCCATGGAATCGAGGGAAATCTACGGACTTGGTTAGAAGTTGGCTGAGCAAAAGGCGATAGAGAATAGGGATAGTGGTTAGGTACTCACATTGGCAGGATGTGACTAGTGGAGTCCCGCAGGGATCTGTCTTGGGGCCTCAGTTATTCACAATATTTATTAACGACTTGGATGAAGGCATAGAAAGTCTCATATCTAAGTTTGCTGATGACACAAAGATTGGTGGCATTGTAAGCAGTGTAGATGAAAACATAAAATTACAAAGCGATATTGATAGATTAGGTGAATGGACAAAACAGTGGCAAATGGAATTCAATGTAGACAAATGTAAGGTCATCCACTTTGGATCAAAAAGGATAGAACAGGGTACTTTCTAAATGGTAAAAAGTTAAAAACAGTGGATGTCCAAAGGGACCTAGGGGTTCAGGTACAGAGATCATTGAAGTGTCATGAACAGGTGCAGAAAATAATCAAGAAGGCAAATGGAATGCTGGCCTTTATATCTAGAGGACAAGAGTACAAGGGGACAGAAGTTATGCTGCAGCTATACAAAACCCTGGTTAGACCGCACCTGGAGTACTATGAGCAGTTCTGGGCACCGCACCTTCGGAAGGACATATTGGCCTTGGAGGGAGTGCAGCGTAGGTTTACTAGAATGATACCCGGACTTCAAGGGTTAGGTTACAAGGAGAGATTACACAAATTGGGGTTGTATTCTCTTGAGTTTCGAAGGTTAAGGGGTGATCTGATTGAAGTTTATAAGATATTAAGGGGAACAGATAGGGTGGATAGAGAGAAACTATTTCCGCTGGTTGGGATTCTAGGAGTAGGGGGCACAGTCTAAAAATTAGAGCCAGACCTTTCAGGAGCGAGATTAGAAAACATTTCTACACACAAAGGGTGGTAGAAGTTTGGAACTCTCTTCCTCAAATGGCAATTGATACTAGCTCAATTGCTAAATTTAAATCTGAGATGGATAGCTTTTTGGCAACCAAAGGTATTAAGGGATATGGGCCAAAGGCAGGTATATGGAGTTAGATCACAGATCAGCCATGATCTTGTCAAATGGCGGAGCAGGCATGAGGGGCTGAATGGCCTACTCCTGTTCCTATGTTTCCTAAATATGCAAAAATACTGGGGGGAAAAAAATTGGATAGGGCCTATTATTGGGCGGGGGTAGCGCGATCCACTATTATAATGGCCCTTGCGGAGGCAGGACGAGACTTTCATGAGGCCTGAGGACTTACCTTCAAGCAGAGTTCCAAATCATCGTTGATATGAGGATTCGATGAAATTTGCAATTTCCACCAGCAGAGGGAGCCCAATCTCTTACAGGCAGGCTACCTCTTAAAAATCTTTAAAGGGTAGCTGGTACCTGTTATTTGCTGAAAATAAGTCTGCTGTCTGCACAGAGTCTGAATGGAGATCAGTCATTGCACATGCAAAACACAGGTGCAGCTCCCGTCCCTATGTTTACAAACTGATGAGTTATGTTAAAATATTGAATAAAGGTTGCGCACTACTAAATCCCACATCGTCCAATCTGCATGCCAGACCTCACCAATCTGCCAATCTGAGTTTGTACCAGGCCTGCGAGAGTATGTGCTCCAAGATTCTCTGCTGATGCACTAGAGGCCTTGGAGCAGAGGTGGACAGAAGGAGGGACATCCTATATCTGCGGGGAGGGGGAGGAGGGGCAAGAGACCCTCCAGACATATACCCAAAATGCAGTGGGAGGCAGCGGGGGATGAAGTCAGTGCCAGGCGCACAGCATCATGATCATGGCTGCAGTCCAGGAAGAAGTTCAATGCTTTGACATGAGTGGTCAAGGTGAGTGAGGTCAACTGTCAAGTGACGTCTCCTACCAACTGCACTACTCGCCGCATCCACTGCTTCACACACCACATGCCCCCATCACCCATATACCAACAAACTCTTTCCATCAGTACTCAACTCTTCTAATCAGATGCTTCCTCTCACCTTTACACATACTGTTGCAAACCAAGAGGTGAGCGCAGTGTAAAAGGAGAGTCCGAGAGCGGGAGGAGAGTCCAAGAGGTGAGCGCGGTGTAAAAGGAGAGTCCAAGAGGTGAGCGCAGTGTAAAAGGAGAGTCCGAGAGTGGGAGGAGAGTCCGAGAGCGAGAGGAGAGTCCGAGAGGTGAGCGCAATGTAAAAGGAGAGTCCGAGAGTGGGAGGAGAGTCCGAGAGCGGGAGGAGAGTCCGAGAGGTGAGCGCAGTGTAAAAGGAGAGTCCGAGAGGTGAGCGCAGTGTAAAAGGAGAGTCCCGAGAGCGGGAAGAGAGTCCAAGAGGTGAACGCAGTGTAAATCTAAGGAAAGTCATGGCAGCTGAGCTCGCACCTGTGATATGCTCCTCCTGCACTATGTGGGAAGTCATGGACAGGACCAGTGTCCCTGGCGACCATGTGTGCAGGAAGTGTGTCCGGATGCAGCTACTGGCTAACCGCATTTTGGAGCTGGAGCTGCGGGTGGATTTGCTGTGGAGCATCCGTGATGCTGAGACTATCGTGGATAGCACGTTCAGTGAGGTGGGCACACCGCAAGTAAAGATTACGCAGGCAGAAAGGAAATGGGTGATCGCCAGGGAGAGTAAAAGAACTAGTCAGGTAGAGCAGGAGTCCCCTGGGGCCATCTCCCTCTCAAACAGATATACCGCTTTGGATACTGTTGGGGGAGATGGCTTATCAGGGGAAAGCAGCAAGAGCCATGTTCGTGGCACCACGGGTGGCTCTGCTGCACAGAAGGGGAGGAAGAAGAGTAGCAGGGATATATTGATAGGGGATAGTGAGGAAGGATATTGGCTCGGAAAATCACGATGTGGAATCTGTATGGGTGGAGCTAAGAAACACCAAGGGGCAGAAAACGTTGGTGGGGGTTGTCTATAGGCCCCCAAACAGTGGTGGAGATGTAGGGGAGGGCATTAAACAGGAAATTAGAGATGTATTTAAGAAGGGTACAACTATAATCATGGGTGACTTTAATCTACATATAGATTGGTCAAACCAAATTAGCAATAATACCGTGGGGGAGGAATTCCTGGAGTGTGTACGTGATGGTTTTCTAGACCAATACGTTGAGGAACCAACTAGAGAACAGGCGATCCTAGATTGCGTATTGTGCAATGAGAAAGGATTAATTAACAATCTTGTTGTGCTGGGGTCCGTTAGGGAAGAGCGACCATAACATGATAGAATTCCTCATTAAGGTGGAGAGTGAAGTAATTGAATCCGAAACTAGGGTCCTGAATCTAAATAAAGGAAATTATGTAAGTATGAGGTGTGAGTTGGCTATGATAGATTGGGGAACTTTACTAAAGGGGATGACGGTGGATAGGGAATGGCTAATATTTAAAGAATTCCTGTCTGGTGCAAAAATAAAACAGGAAAGATGGCTCAACCATGGCTTACAAAAGAAATTAGGGATAGTATTAGATCCAAAGAGGAGACTTATGAAATTGCCAGAAAAAGCAGCAAGCCTGAGGATTGGGAGCAGTTTAGAATTCAGCAAAGGAGGACAAAGAGATTGATTAAGAGGGGAAAAATAGAGTATGAGAGTAAACGAGCAGGGAACATAAAAACTGACTGTAAAAGCTTCTATAAATGTGCCAAGAGAAAAAGATTAGTGAAGACAAATGTGGGTCCCTTACAGTCAGAAATGGGGGAAATTATAATGGGGAACAAAGAAATAGCAGAACAATTAAACACATACTTTGGTTCTGTCTTTACAAAGGAGGACACAAATAACCTCCCAGAAATGTTAGGGAACCAAGGGTCTAGTGAGAGGGAGGAACTGAAGGAAACCAGTATTCGTAAAAAATAGTGCTAGGGAAATTAATGGGGCTAAAGGCTGACAAATCCCCAGGGCATGATAATCTCCATCCCAGAGTACTAAAGGAAGTGGCCCTGGAAATGGTGGATGCATTGGTGATCATCTTCCAAAATTCTATAGACTCTGGAACAGTTCCTACAGATTGGAGGGTGGCAAAAAGGAGGGAGAGAAAATACAGGGAATTATAGACCAGTTAGCCTAACATTAGTAGTGGGGAAAATGCTAGAGTCTATTGTAAAAGATGTGATAACAGAACACTTGAAGGGCATTAATGGAATTGGACAAAGTCAGCATGGGTTTATGAAAGGGAAATCATGCTTAACAAATCTACTGAGTTTTTTGAGGATGTAACTAATAGAGTAGATAGGGGAGAACCAGTGGATGTGGTGTATTTGGATTTTCAGAAGGCTTTTGATAAGGTGCCACACAAGAGGTTAGTGTGCAAAATGAAAGCACGTGGAATTGGGGGGAATATACTGGTATGGATTGAGAATTGGTTGACAGTCAGGAAACGGAGAGTAGGAATAAACAGGTCTTTTTCCAGGTGGCAGGCAGTGACTAGTGGGGTACTGCAGGGATCAGTGCTTGGGCCCCAGCTATTCACAATTTTTATCAATGATTTGGATGAGGGAACTAAATGTAACATTTCCAAGTTTGCAGACGACACAAAGCTGGGGTGGAATGTGAGCTGTGAGGAGGATGCAAAGAGGCTCCAATGTGATTTAGACAAGTTGGGTGAGTGGGCAAGAACATGGCAGATGCAGTATAAAGTGGCTAAATGTGAGGTTATCCACTTTGGTTGTAAAAACAGAAAGGCAGATTATTATCTGAATGGTGATAGATGGGGAAAAGGGGAGGTGCAACTAGACCTGGGTGTCCTTGTACACCAGTCGCTGAAAGCGAGCATTCAGGTGCAGCAAGCAGTTAGGAAGGCGAATGGTATGTTGGCCTTCATTGCAAGAGGATTTGAGTACAGGAGCAGGGATGTCTTACTGCAGTTATACAGGGCCTTGGTGAGACCACATCTGGAGTATTGTGTGCAGTTTTGGTCTCCTTATCTGAGGAAAGATGTCCTTGCCATGGAGGGAGTGCAACGAAGGTTTACCAGACTGATTCCTGGGATGGCAGGACTGACGTATGAGGAGAGATTGGGTCGACTAGACCTATATTCACTAGAGTTTAGAAGAATGAGAGGTGATCTCATCGAAACATATAAAATTCTAACAGGACTAGACAGACTAGATGCAGGGAGGATGTTCCCGATGGCTGGGGAGTCCAGAACCAGGGATCACAGTCTCAGGATACGGGGTATGTCATTTAGAACCGAGATGAGGAGAAATTTCTTCACTCAGAGGGTGGTGAACCTGTGGAATTCTCTACCACAGAAGGCAGTGGAGGCCAAGTCGTTAGATATATTCAAGAAGGAGATAGATATATTTCTTCATGCTAAAGGGATCAAGGGATATGGGGAAAAAGCAGGAACAGGATACTGAGTTAGACGATCAGCAATGATCATTTTGAATGGCAGAGCAGGCCCAAAGGGCCGAATGGCCTACTCATGCTCCTATTTGTTTCTATGTTTAAGTCACCTACCCACAACTCACAGGCCACACACACTGGCAGCTATTCAACCATGACAGGCATAAGACCCAGACACACATTCCGCTTTCTTGCAGGAGAAGGTGGCGCAAATCAGGAGGCAGCAAGTGGCAGTGGCATTTAGCCCCTTGAGCCTGTTCCACCATTCAATGAGATCATGGTGGACCTGTGACCTAATTCCATATACCCGCCTTAGCACCATGGGCTCGATTTTGGGATCGTGTTTCCGGCGGGTTCCCAGCGGGGTGGCCCCGAAAATCCCGATATCCGGTCACGTGACCGGATCGCGACGAAATCCCGGCCACTTCCGGGTACCGCGCTGACGTGCGGGGCTGCGCGCGCAGGCCCCGCTGGTGGGAATCCCGCAGGCAATTAAAGCCAGCGGGGTTCCACTTGAGAGTACTTACCTTGCTCGTTGTGGTCAGTTAATGAGCTGAAGCAGCTGTCAAAAGAGGAAGTGTGGGATTTTCGGTTCAAGGCAGTGAGTTTCCCACACTGGGGGAAACAGTCCCTCCTCAACCAGGCGTGTTGCAGCCAGCAGCCTGTGGCAGGTGCCAAGGTGCGCTCCACGGGGGAGAGCCCTCACCCACGCAGGAGGCCACCGCGTAACACAGGGCAACCCCTGCCCTCCACCACCCCCCGCCAAGCCAGAGGACAGACCGACACGAAACCGCAGCCCCAGTCCGAGGAACCACCCACCTACCCTGCACAACCCCTCAGACCAACACCTGCCAGATGGGTGGTGTGTGGACACCCTCAGAGGACGAAGAGCATGACCAGCCCCAGCAGCCTCGCAGTCCACGCCGTCCGCCGCAGAGACGTGGATCCCCCCAACACGGTGTTGTTGCACGCCCACCTGCACAGCAGGAGGGAGGGCTACCGCAGAGAGAGACGCATCGCAGAGGGCACTACCCTCGCCACAGGGTCCACAGACCGAGGCGCAGCTCCCCGGACCTCTCCGAGCAGCAGTGCACAGGGAGGCGCAGATTCGCTCGACATGTAGTCGTGGAGATCTGCAGCCTCTTTCATGCCGAGCTGCTCCTGGCTGGCCCCAGCACCAACTGCTTACCTGTCGCTGTCAAAGTCACCACTGCCCTCCACACCTTCTCCTCCGCATCCTTCCAGGGTGCAGCCGGCTACACCGCCGATGTCTCTCAGTCGTCTGCGCGGACGAGCCCTGCAAATACACCTGCACCTACTCTGCAGTAACACGATGGGTGGCATCAGTGGTGGGTCCTCATAGTGATACCCAGGAGCGGGCATTATTGGACACAACGGACAGGATTCACGGAGACATGGCAGTGGTGGTGTCAATATAATGTGTGCTGTTTGTTGCTCTGAAATTCAATATGGGTAACACCCATGACAAACCCTCAGACACCCTTGTGCACCCCCTTCATGCTGACGACACGTTTGCCTTACGCTGCCTACTGCACATATGTGATGCATGCCCTGTGGCTGCAGCACAGGTGGTGGCAGGTTGAGTGAGGCTGGCCGTGAGGGAGATGCACGGGAGGGTGGGTATGGGATGGAGCAATGAGATTGTATGAGGATTGGGTTGCGTGTTAGTGGCAGGATGAGTACTGGCGAGGTGAGTAGGTGGAGGTAAGATGAGGATGGGGTTTGAGTGGGTATGAAGGGTGATGTGACAGAATAGTGTTGGCGGTGCCGAAGGAGATGTGGGGTGGGGGCAGTGTTGTGGCAGATGGAGTGTAGGGGAAAGACTTCATGTTCTCACTGCGGCTGACCTACTGCGGTCATTGCAGCGCCTCCTGCACTGTATGCAGGTGGGCCATATGTTGGTGGCGCAGGTGACCCCCTCTGCCACCTCGAGCCAGGTCTTCTTGGTGGCAGAGGCAGGCCGCTTCCTCCCGCCCGCTGGGGGGAAGATCTGTGTCCTCCCCCTCCTCCTCACCCCATCTGATGATACCTGGGGTGAGGCATCATTAAACTGGGAGCAGCCTTCCCCCTGGGCTGCTCCATGCTGCAATTTGTTCCATTGGTTGCAGCATCTGTCAGTGGAGGACTGCCCCTTTAACTAGAGAGCCTCCAGCTGACAGATCGTACTGCGCATGCGCAGCCCGACCGACGCGCAGGCCAGCGCCGTGGACCCCGGAGGAGCAGGTAATTGATTCCTATTAGTGGGTTGCCTGCTACGATCGCGTGGGCAACCCACTAATTTCGCCGAGCGTGTTGACTACGCTCCCGGAGGACCACCCGCTGGGAACCCGCAGGCCTGCTAAATTCGAGCCCCATATCTCTTAATACCCTTGGTTCACAGAAATCTATCAATCTCAGATTTAGAATTCACAATTGAGCTAGCATCAACTGCCGTCTGCAGGAGTGCGTTCCAAACTCCTCCCACCCTTTGCTTGTAGAAGCATTTCCTAACTTCATTCCTGCACGTCCTGGCTCTAAATGTTAGGCTATGTCTCCCAGTTTTAGTATTCAAATATAGGAGACCTCCATAAATAGATACAAATGTCTCGGCAGCCAGAAGCAATAATCCAGCCAGTAACCTGTAAATCCTGCATGGTCCCTTTAAATAGCGCTGATGGGAGTCCTCCAGGCACTCTAAGACAGGTTCAGATGGTCGGGGTTAAGACTGTACGTTGAGTTGAGCATTAAGTCCCAAAATGGTGTTCATCTCTTTAAATCAGCGCTGCACACTGATTGTATCCATTTTCTTCTTACTTTACATGCTTCCGGCGTTCGGTATTTGCACATGCGCTAACTCCAGTATCAAGATGGCATCCAGCACACGTCACGCTGGAAATGTGCGTACGCTGCCAAGACACCATCTTGGATGTTGGAGACGCCGTGTAGCCCCGAAACAACGGACGCTACATGGCCCAATTTAGCGGCCACTGTTTCTTAGAAAGAGGGGGGCATGCATGGGAAATGAATCTCCAAAGGGGCACTTAGCAAAAAAGTTTGGAAACCACTGATGTATTTGGAGCTTAGAAGGAACGAGAGAGGAAAGTTCAGTAGGAAGTTTCAGTGGAAAGGTTGGTAGGAAGAATAGAAAAACAGAATATTCTTAAAATGGTGATAAACTATTAAATGTTGGTGTTCAGAGGGATTTGGGTGTCCTCCTTCAAGAAACACAAAAAGTTAGCATGCAGGTACAGCAAGCAATTAGGAAGGAAAATGGCATGTTGGTCTTTATTGCAAGGGGGTTGGAGTACAAGAGTAAGGAAGTCTTACTACAATTGTGCAGGGCTTTGGTGAGACCTCACCTGGAGTACTAGTCTCCTTATCTAAGGAAGGATACACTTGCCTTAGAGGTGGTGCAACGAAAGTTCACTAGATTAATTCCTGGGATGAGAGGGTTGACCTATGAGGCGAGATTGAGTAGAATGGGCCTATACTCTCTGGAGTTTAGAAGAATGAGAGGTGATCTCATTGAAACATAAGATCTGAGAGGGCTTGACAGGGTAGATGCTGAGAGGCGGTTTCCCTAGATGGAGAGTCTAGAACCAGGGGGCATAGTCTCAGGATAAGGGGTCAGACATTTAGGATGCAGATGAGGAGAAATTTCTTCACTCAGAGGGTTGTCAATCTTTGGAATTCTCTACTCCAGAGGGCTGTGGATGTTGAGTCATTGAATATGTTCAATGCTGAGATAGATAGATTTTTGGACTTGGGGAATCAAGGGATATATGGATCAGGCGGGAAAGTGGAGTTGAGGTCGAAGATCAGCCATGATCTGATTGAATGGCGGAGCAGGCTTGAAGGGCCGTATGGCTTACTCCTGCTCCTATTTCTTATGTTCTTATGTTCAGAAGAACAATAGATCACTGTCTCCTGCGGTGCAGTCCCCCGCACACTGTTGTGACCAGGTAGTATAAAACAAATGGCTGTCAGTCTGCATTGCTGCTGTGCCATGGAAAGGTAATTGTGTATCTTGTACAGGCAGACTCTGGTTACCTGGAATATGTGATGAAAGTGTTTGAAAGGGTTGGATATATGTGTGTGGACAAGGACTCCGAATGGGACGTGCTTTGGTCATACAATGATCCCTTTGTCAAGCTTCAAGCAACCTGGAGAACCTTGTATCCAATCAGAAGGTAAGGAAGGGAGTGCAGCAACTGCTTGTAGTATTCAACTGTAATTACTTTTAAGTATCTTAAAACTTGATTTCTTCCCTTTTGCTACCTATACTGCGTACATTTGGACAACATAATGGGATGGAGACTTATTCCAACGCCTGCACCAATGCAACTCAATGGTCTTCTACTAGGAGGAGGTTGGGAATGGCCTGGGGCCACCCTCCCTATGAGGAAGTATCTGTATTTTGTTCATGGCCTCCCCTTGACTATTTAGCTGAGCTTGGACACTAACCATGCAGGGAGTCACATGTCATTCATCTACTATATAGTGGACTGCATACTGCAAAGTATGTTGGAGCTTCTTATGAAGTTCTACCATGATACTACAAGCAGTTGCTGCGCTCCCTTCCTTACCTTCTGATGGGATGCAAGGTTCTCCAGGATTGCTTGAAGCTTGACAAAGGGATAGTTGTATGACCAAAGTACATCCCATTCAGAGTCCTTGTCTACACACATATATCTCACCCTTTCAAACACTTTCATCACCATGATACTTTCAATCAAGTAGATTGTATGTTGGACAGAGAAATGTTCTGAGTAACTGGTGGTGTGGTGTATTAAAACACTGTCCTTCTATCTCTGGCTTTGAATCCAGCATTTTCAATGGGATGAAAGTCTCTTGTTTGATGCAGGCAACTTAACATTGAGTTAGCTCTCCATTCATCTCTGGGACCTGGGTTACCTCATATTCCTCATACTTAAACATTCAGCCCCAATTGCAAGAGCTTTAGGAATGATCAGATCCTATTAAGAGTTGTGATCGATTAAGAATTTGTTTGTGATCAGTTGGTGGGGATTGTTGCCAGGCAAATCCTAAAGTATACCTTTTACAAAGAGTAAACATGCCAGTTCCCGACAGCTTAATGATCGAATGCAGACCAGGAAGATCTGATGCCTGGCCTCTGCTGAATTAGCTGGTCATCCAGAGACACTACAGATGGGTTCAGTGACACTGAGCTACACACGGAGAACAGTCAGCCCGGTTTCTTCCTCCTAATCGCTATCTAGTGGCTGGAAAGTGAACTTGTGTGAAGGGTCTGGTGTGACGCACTACATGGTTGAACAGCAGGCTGTCCAGGCTCACTTGGATCAGGTGGAGGAGAGCAGCTGACCCCCATTAAGCATAACTTGCTCTCGAGGCAGTACAAAGAAGGTTCACTCGGTTAATCCTGGGGATGAGGGGGTGGACATATGAGGAGAGGTTGAGTAGATTGGGACTCTACTCATTAGAGTTCAGAAGAATGAGAGGCGATCTTATTGAAACATATAAGATTGTGAAGGGGCTTGATCGGGTGGATGCGGTAAGGATGTTCCCAAAGATGGATGAAACTAGAACTAGGGAGCATAATCTTAGAATAAGGGGCTGCTCTTTCAAAACTGAGATGAGGAGAAACTTCTTCACTCAGAGGGTGGTAGGTCTGTGGAATTTGCTGCCCAAGGAAGCTGTGGAAGCTACATCATTAAATAAATTTAAAACAGAAATAGACAGTTTCCTAGAAGTAAAGGGAATTAGGGGTTACAGGGAGCGGGCAGGAAATTGGACATGAAGCTGAGTTCGGATTGGTCAAGGCCCTGTGGGTGGCGGAGAGGGCCCAGGGGCTGAGTGGCCGGGTCCTGCTCCTACTTCTTGTGTTCTTTAGATTTGTGGTTGGGATCAGATCAGCCATGATCTTATTGAATGGCGGAGCAGGCTCGAGGGGCCGATTGGCCTACTCCTGCTCCTATTTCTTATGTTCTTATGTTCTTAGTGCAGTGCATTGGAGCGGCATTGTGGGGGTGGTGGAGTGATGATATGAGCCTCCTCACCACCACCACTTTCCACAGTCGGTTTCATTGCTGCGAAGAGAGGCCAAGTGGATGACCAGAGGGGTGAAGGGGAAATCGGAGATGAGTCACTCACTGGGACCGCTGCCCAGGGAAAATTTAAAAAATAAATAAAAATGAAAGGAAAAAGATTTACCTATTGTTTGAGTGGTTGAATCACCATTTGGTGTGGTACTGAGCTGTACAGACCAGCAAGATCCTCAGCCTATGCTAAGTTGGTTGATGTTAGCCATGAGGGAGAAGGGCACTACATTCGGCCTTGACATCTCTGGATTAGTGAAGGCAACATCTGCCAGGGTTGCTGCTCATCACCGCTATTCGGTGACCCTTGCTAGAAAGTGCAGTATTTGGTGAGGACTAGATCAGACCTCCATGATTGAATAGCGCAGCAAGAATCCGTGCATCCAAGGGAGGAGAGGAAGAAATTAGGTGGGGAGAAAAGTTGAGAGCTATGATCAAACGTAGCTTTTATTAATACTTGGCAGCTTTGTGATGTGAATTGTAGTAGAGGTCATGTAATGATGAGGGCTCGTCACTGAGTTCAATGTGGAAAATCAGAAAGGGAACAGTTTAATGTTGTTCATATACTATATGCAGAGGAACAATCAGCTATCTGAGCAAGTTTTTCAGTGAAAGATGTATCCTGTCTGTGCGGTTTAAATATTATGGTGTTTCATTGGAAATCTCATTTAATGTATAGACCAAGAAACACGCAGACAAGCTTTGGGTGGAGAAAAGCAACCTGCACAGAGCAATCAGAATAATGTCTACGCAGGGTGAGTGCACGTGTCCGTAATGTTTGCACATCTCCCTATCTCTGTTTATTCACCTTTCTATAAATTCAAGAAAGAACTTCTATTTGCATTGCGCCTTTCACATCCTCAGGACGCCCAAAGTGCTTCACAGCCAATAAATTTACTTTTAAAGTGTAGTCATTGTTATTATGTAGGCAAACAGAGCAGCCAAATTGCACACAGCGAGGTCCCATGAACAGCAAATGAGATAAATGACCAGTCAGTCGGTTTTGGTGATGTTGGTTGAGAGAGAAATATTGGCCAGGACACCAGGAGAACCCCCTGCTTTTCTTTAAATAGTGCTGCGGGATCTTTAAAATCCATCTACGTACAAGGGGATTCAGTTTACCGTTTAATCTGAAAGGAAGCCCCTCTGACAATGGAGCACCCCCTCTGCACTGCACTGAAGTGTCAGCCTAGATTATGTGCTCAAGTCCTGGAATGGGACTTGAACCTAAACCTTCTAACTCCAAGGTAGAGTGCTATCAACTGAGCCAAGCTGATGCATACATCGTTTCCTTATCCTTGTATTTGCCACATCGTCTCTGTTGGTGTTTTTATTCAGTAGGAGTGCAGTTAGAGGCACATAGATGGTGCAGCCCCGTCAGCTGCACCCCCAAGTGTCGATGGTCCAACGGTATTGGTCACTCTCCCGAAACAGGATCCCAGAGCAAGCACAAAAGTAAAAGCACCTACTTTCTGTGTCTCTGTCCTTGTACAGTCTACTCCTGATAATTGAAAGTTGTTTTTTGTGCTAAAAAATGTAATTATCCAGTAATTTGAATTAAACCATGTAAATAACACAACAACATGGTATTTTAATCCTAAATAAATGGAATTATAAAATAATTTGAATTAAGGGCAGTAAACTGTACTACCCTGTATGTGTGTCAGCCTTGGTTCAGTGGTAGTACTCTCACTTTTGAGTCAGACGGTTGTGGATTCAAAGCCGTACTCCAGAGACATGTGTACATAATCTAAGCTGACTCTTCAATGCAGTACTGAGGTAGTAAAAGATCCCATGGCACCTCTAAAACACACTATCAAATTGTTTGTCTCTTTGCAGTTAGTGGGACCTTGCTGTGTGCTTCCCTCCATTACAATAGTGACAAAATTACTTCATTGCCTGTGAAGTGCTTTAGGGCGTAAGAGGGAACCAATATTATCTCTATGTTTCTTCATCTGTGTATTTCTGCCCATTTTGTTCTGTCTCTCCTCCTTCCTCTCTTGCCTGGGTTTATCTATCTATAGAATCATAGAGCACAGAAGGAGGCCATTTAGCCCATTGTGCCTGTGCCAGATATTTGAAAGAGCTGTCCAATTAGACCCACCCCTGCTATTTCCCCATGGCCCTGCAAATGTTTCCTTTTCAAGTATTTATCCGATTCCCTTTTGAAAGTTACTATTGAATCTGCTTCCACCTCCATTTGAGGCAATGCATTCCAGATCATAACAACTTGGTGCTAAGAAGAATTCTTCCCATCTTCCCCCAAACCCCGACCTTTTTGCCAATTATCTTAAATCTGTGTCCTCTGGTTAACGACCATCCTGCCAGTGGAAACAATTTCTCCCCATCTACTCTATCAAAACCCCTCACCTACGTATGTATTTCTTTATGTTGTGCACTTCCTCTCTCTATCTCTCTAGCATATATGTACTGTAACATTTATATAGGTGACCGAACATAGTGCTGTCTAACTCCACACATTATCTTGTTTATTGGACAGAGTTGGATCTGAACTCTCAGGGAACATTCATGCAAGAGTTTATCAACCATCTGCTACTCATAAGTGGAAGGCAAGAGCATCTTTCCATTTATACAAGTTAGTATGACTGTTACATTATCTTCATATGATCCTTGCATTACCATTACATTATCGTAACATTACCTATCATTGACATATCATCATTACATTTTCATAATATTACCATTACATGCTTGAAACAAACACACAGGAGAAATGCTATTTAACACAAAGTGATATGGAATACTAAAAATAGCTGCAAATCTCCTTGATGGCAGCCTAATTCTACCAGCAAGTGAATCCAGAAACCACGTGGAAATAAATCTGCGAGCTTGGAAGCTTTTTTGATTTCTGCAGTTTTCTCCCCTCCTCCCTTTTACGGTGTTGACTCATGCTTGGGTAGTTCCAGAAGCACTGAACGCCCTCCGACATCTCACCCACTTGACCATTCTTCAGGTATGTATGCAAATAGTGAGGTCAGCAAGCTATTTGACTATTGGGAGCATCATGCCTCAGCCCAATCTTGGCCTCACCTGACACGGACAGCCTCAGCATGGATGTCCCAGAACGGCTTAAAGGGCTCAAACGAATAAATCCGCAGGGACAGACTCTGTATATCTGAGTCCTAAGCAAGCTGGGCAAATTGAATAGAATGACACATTAAACAATAAGCTGTCCCAAAGTACTTCTGTAGGACACAACGGGCCATCTTTGACAATACCATAAGATGTTCGGGATTACAAGTAATGGTGCCCCAGGTTGATTAACCAATTAACACTTCAGACTATCATTATGTGGGTCAAGTGAACTTGGGTCATTTTCTAAACAACTCAATTGTTTTGAGCTGATAGCTTTCTGCTAATAACAAGGCTTTGGATGACCTTGGATGTTAACTCCTTACATGCTGTTTCAAGCAGTACAAAATATAAGTTAAAAATTGAATATAGGCAAATACTACATTTTTGTCACAACGATATTAAGTGGAATAGAAAAGGTTAATCCGATCATGATTACAAGTTAAACCACAACTGTATGGCAAAAGGATATTGGTACAAACTGGGAACAGGCAAGTTTCGGACTGGTGTTAGGAAGTCCTTCTTCAGAGAGAGATTAATGCCTGGAATGGTCATCCTGATAGGGCAGTGGAGGCAGAAATTCTTGCATTATTTAAGAGGCACTTTCACCTCGATTCCTAACTCACGTGCTTTCCCCCCACTGCTGTTACTTCTAGACTTGATATTTCCAACGCCCCCCTCGCTACCCTCCCAAGCTCCACCCTGCATAAGCTCTAACTCATCGAGAACCTCACCACCAGTGTCTTATCCCACACAAAATCCCTCTCACCAATCACCCCAATCCTTGCTGACCTTCATTGGCTCCCTAGCCCTCAAATCATTATCTTTGCTTTCAAATCCCTACCTCCCTGTCATTGTAACCTCCTCCAGCTCTAACTTCCTAACCACATTCTCTTCCGATTCTAGTCTTTTGTGCGTTCTTTTTCCACATTCAGTGACATTGTCTTCAGCCATCTTACCCCCAGACTCTGAAACTCCTGTCCTAGGCCCAACCATCTACAGCTGCTTCATCAATGACCTTCCCTCCATCATAAGGTCAGAAATGGGGATGTTCGCTGATGATTGCACAGTGTTCAGTTCCATTCGCAACCCCTCAGATAATGAAGCAGTCCAAGCCCGCATGCAGAAGACCTAGACAACATCCAGGCTTGGGCTCATAAGTGGCAAGTAACATTCGTGCCAGACAAGTGCCAGGCAATGACCATCTCCAACAAGAGAGAGTCTAACCACCTCCCCTGGACATTCAGCGGCATTACCATCACCGAATCCCCCACCATCAACATCCTGGGGGTCACCATTGACCAGAAACTTAACTGGACCAGCCATATAAATACTGTGGCTACAAGAGCAAGTCAGAGGCTGGGTATTCTGCGGTGAGTGACTCACCTCCTGACTCCCCAAAGCCTTTCCACCATCTACAAGGCACAAGTCAGGAGTGTGATGGAATACTCTCCACTTGCCTGGATGAGTGCAGCTCCAACAACACTCAAGAAGCTCGACACCATCCAAGATAAAGCAGCCCGCTTGATTAGTACCCCATCCACCACCCTAAACATTCACTCCCTTCACCACCGGCACACAGTGCAGTGGCTGCAGTGTGTACCATCCACAGGATGCACTGCAGCAACTCGCCAAGGCTTCTTCGACAGCACCTCCCAAACCTGCGACCTCTACCACCTAGAAGGTCAAGAGCATCATGTACATGGGAACAACACCACCTGCACGTTTCCCTCCAAGTCACACACCATCCTGACTTGGAAATATATCGCCGTTCCTTCATCGTCGCTGGGTCAAAATCCTGGAACTCCCTTCCTAACAGCACTGTGGGAGAACCGTCACCACACGGACTGCAGCGGTTCAAGAAAGCGGCTCATCACCACCTTCTCAAGGGCAATTAGGGATGGGCAATAAATGCCGGCCTCGCCAGCGACGCCCACATCCCATGAACGAATAATAAAAAAATAAACTTTTCTTCCTTGCTATCTCCCTCCCTACCTTCAAAACCCTCCTTAAAACCTACTGCTTCGACTACACTTTGCAGTCACCTCCCATAACCTTGCGATGTAAATGGAAGCTGTTGCAAAGCATGTGTTTGCATCCACTTCTTGTCCATATGGTTAATTCCCAGTCTCAGTCATAGGCCGGTGCTGACCAGATACCAAGCATCAGGTTTTCCTTCAGTGGTAGAATTAATGCCCTCAAGTGAGTGTAATGCAATGACTGTGGGAAGCAGTGGCTCTTCTGCTTTCAGATCTACTTTCAAGCTGTTTTTAAAATTTGAAAGTTATTAAAAGATCTTGAGGGGTGAGATTAAAGCTTCTTGAGTTGTAGTTGGTGATGTGATGCATCCCCGGAGTGATGTGCTATGTGCTGAAATCAGTTAAATCCGCACAGACTGGCGACCAAACATTGAATCTTCCTGGTCTTCTGTGGCTTAGTAACACACTGGGTGATGCATTTAGTCACTAAGCCATTGTGGCCACTTTAAAACAGTTAACTTTAACAAGCTGTAATTTATTGCTGGTGCATTACTGATGTATACTTGCATACCACAGTAAGACACACAGGTAGCTGAATATTTGCCTAGAAAATGACCTCTGCATAATTACCAAATCTACAGGAAAGTCATTCTCACCACAGCCCTTTCTTCACACGGGAAATTTGACATTGGCGTTTACACCATACAGACTTCTATCGAACCCCTGCAGGTCTACACTAACGAAGAAGAGGTGATGTTACGGTAACTGACAGAAAGATCCTTCACTGCAACATATACGTCAATAAAACACTACTGCCAGGGCTGTGATTTCCCTCCCCTTATGACCCCCCCAGCTCCATTTCAGGGCCAGTGGTTAGGAAGTCTCTCGATGAACTGTTGGGTGAGCTGCCACATGTAAGAGTGGGATGGCTGATTCTTCGTGCTAGTTTGACTTAGGCGGCACCGTTCTTGCCACTGGGCCAGTAGGTTGTACGTTTGAGCACATGATCTAGGCTGACCCTGAAGTGGGGTATTGAGGGTGACTGCGTTGTCAGAGGTGCCGTCCTTTGGATGAGATGTTAAACCAAACTGTTCAGGTGGATATTAAAGATTCTGTGGTGTCTATTTTTGCAGAATCACGCTGACTTTTCAACCACATTAGAGACTGAATAAAAGTTTTCTATATACAGTCCCTTCCACTTACACCGTCCCTGCTTATCCCGGAGAGCCGCCTAAATCAGGCAAATGGCGCCAACCATTTGCCATTGCCATAGGCATCAGTTACACAGGCACCACTTAAAACGTATTGAGCATCCTGACTATTTCGGGCAGTTCAAGCAGAATAATTTTTTACCTCAGCTGTTCGCACCTCATTAAACTGTGATTACCAATAAGTCTTTTCTTGGTTCTTGGTGGCCCTTTCACGATTACATTATTTAAGGACAAGAGAAGAAAACGACTGCTCATTTATAACAACTGCAGAATTGGAACTGCCTGTACTCTTTCAAATATGCAACTTTTTGTTGACCTGCCAGCTCCAGGATCTCAGCCGTCAGGTACTTGAGGAGCCTGGCCCCGACGCTTATAAATGAGCTTTGGAAGGAACTGAGTACTCTTGAACTAAAGTACTCTTTTTAAATTTCTCAGTTACAGCTTCCACCGTGTATAGAGGGCAAATTGCGTTGACACCAACACGCCCTCTATAAACGATGGGGACTGTATATTAAAAATATCCCATGCCACTATCCATCAAAGAACAGAAGAGATCTCTCAGTGTCCTGGCCAATAGTGCTCCCTGAGCCATCATCACTAAAGCAGATTAACCAGTCACTCATCTCATTGGTGTTTGTGGGATGTGACTGGTGCAAAATTGCTGCCTCGTTTCCCTATGTAACAACAGATCCTGCACTTCAAAAGTAATTCAGCCCCACACCCAAGCTAGCATAAAACTCCATAGTAAAGAAAATAAACAGAACTTCCTGCTACACTACAGGTTTGTTTGTCATGGGCTCCTGAAAGGATTAATGAGCCATTTTTAATCAGCCCAGATTATACAATGATGTGACATAGCTATAAACATATAAATAGTCAAAGGATAGTCAAATGAAGGGACCGATTAGGGACAAAAAAAATCATCTTCTGGAGGCAGAGGGAATGGCTGAGGTACTAAATGAATACTTTGCATCCATCTTCACTAGAGAGGAGGATGCTGCCATTGTAGCAGTAAAGGAAGAGGTAGTAGCGATATTGGATAGGAGAAAAATAGATGAAGAGGAGGAACTTAAAAGATTCGCAATAGTCAAAGTAGAAAAGTTACCCAGTCCAGATTGGATGCATCCTAGATTACTGAGGGAAGTAAGGGTGGAAATTGCGGAGGCTCTGGCCACAATCTTCCAATCCTCCTTAGATATGGAGATGGTGTTGGAGGACTGGAGGATTGCAAATATCACACCCCTGTTCAAAAAAGGTGAGAGAGATAAACCCGGCAATTACAGGCCAGTCAGCCTGACATTGGTGGTTGAGAAACTTTTAGAGACAATAATCCGGGACAAAATTAATTGGCACTTGGAAAAGTCTGGGCTAATAAAGTCAGCACGGATTTGTTAAAGGAAAATCGAGTTTAACTAATTTGATTGAGTTCTTTGATGAAGTAACAGAGAGGGTTGATGAGAGTAGTGTGGCTGATGTTGTGTATATGGACTTTCAAAAGGCATTTGATAAAGTACCACATAATAGATTTCTTAGCAAAATTAAAGCCCATGGGATTAAAGCCCATGGCAGCATGGATACAAAATTGGCTCAGGGACAGAAAGCAGAGAATAGCGGTGAATGGTTGTTTTTCAGACTGGAGGGAAGTGTACAGTGGTGTTCTCCAGGGGTCAGTATTAGGACCACTGCTCTTTTTGATATATATTAATGACCTGGGCTTGGGTATAGAGGTATAATTTCAAAGTTTGCAGATGACACGAAACTCGGAAACGTAGGAAACAATGTGGAGGATAGTAACAGACTTCAGGAGGACATAGACAGACTGGTGAAATGGGCAGACACGTGGCAGATGAAATTTAAGGCAGAGTAGTATGAAGTGATACATTTTGGTAGGAAGAATGAGGAGAGGCAATATAAACTAAATGGTACAATTTAGAAAGGGGTGCAGGAACAGAGAGACCTGGAGGTGCAGATACACAAATCTTTGAAGGTGGCAGGACAAGTTGTGAAGGCTGTTTAAAAAAAGCATATGGGATCCTGGGCTTTATTAGTAGCGGGATAGAGTACAAAAGCAAGGAAGTTATGCTAAATCTTTATAAAACACTGGTTAGGCCTCAGCTGGAGTATTGTGTTCAATTCTGGGCACCGCACTTTAGGAAGGATGTCAAGGCCTTAGAGAGGGTACAGAGGAGATTTACTAGAATGGTGCCAGGAATGAGGAACTTCAGTTAGGTGGAGAGGTTGGAGAAACTGGAGTTGTTCTCCTTAGAACAGAGACAGTTAATTGAGGTGTTTAAAATCATGAACGGTTTTGATAGAGTAAATAAGGAGAAACTGTTCCCAGTGGCAGATGGGTCGGTAACCAGAGGACACAGATTTAAGGTGATCGGCAAAAGAGCCAGACGCGACATGAGGAAACATTTTTTTTACGCAGCGAGTTGTAATGATCTGGAATGCACAGCCTGAAAGGGTGGTGGAAGCAGATTCAATAGTAACTTTCAAAAGGGAATTGGATAAATACTTGAAGGGAAAAATTTACAGGGCTATGGGGAAAGAGCAGGGGAATGGGACTAATTGGATAGCTCTTTCAAAGAGCCGGAACAGGCAGGATGTGCCAAATGACCTCCTCCTGTGCTGCACCTACTATGATCCTATGATAAAATTCCTGCACCATCTGTCTCCATGTGCAAGTCTTTTGGTATAGAATTCATCAAGTCCCCCTAGTGGCAGCACACCTCTACTGCAGGCAAAGACAATCGTGGAGCTTTGATATTTAATTTCTTTCTTCTCCTCTATTGAAGGCGCTAACTTATGCTGAGGTATGGTTGCATTGCAGCTGGCAGATCTCCGATACTTCATCATAGAGGGCATTCTTCGTGTATGTGACTTGGCAGTGAATAATCAACCATGGGGGCCACGGGCATCATAGTTCAGCCTGAAGCTGACTTCCAAAATTGAGGAAATTTCAAGTAATAAAAAAGATGTATGGATAGAGTTTCCGCTTTGGGCGCAATCAGGAAATTGCGCCCAAAATCTGGTGGTTAGGGTAGTCTTCAAGTTTCCTCTAAAATTCATTTGCATAATCACAAACGTGAAATCTTACGTGAACCAGAGCAATCGGGCAGCATATCATAGAATCATAGAATGTTACGACACAGAAGGAGGCTATTCAGCCCATCGTATCCGTGCCGGCTGAAAAAGAGCTATCCACCTTAATCCCACTTTCCAGCACTTGGTCCGTAACCTTGTGGGTTACGGCACTTCAAGTGCTCATCCAACTACTTTTTAAATGAGTTGAGGGTTTCTGCCCCTACCACCCTTTCAGGCAGTGAGTTCCAGGCCCCCACCACCCTCTGTGGGAAAGAATTTCTCCTCAGCTCCCCTCTAATCCTTCTACCAATTACTTTAAATCTATGCCCTCTGGTCACTGACCCCTCCGCTAAGGGAAATAGGTCCTCTCTATCCAGTCCTGTCATAATTTTGTACACCTCAATTAAATATCCACACAGTTTCCTTTGTTCTAAAGAGAACAACCCCAGCCTATCCAATCTTTTCTCATAGCTAAAATCCTCCAGCCCTTGCAGTATCCTCGTAAATCTCCTCTGTACCCTCTCTAGTGCAATCACATCCTTCCTGTAATGTGGTGACCAGAACTGTACACAGTACTCAAGCTGTGGCCTAACCAACGTTTTATACAGTTCTAGCATAACCTCCCTGCTCTTATATTCTGTGCCTCGGCTAATAGAACGTAACTGTTTCTTTTTTTTCCCTTTCCATTAAGAAGTATTCCATAATGTATTTAAGACTGGTGCAGTTTTATTAATACAGCTGAAAATGGACTTATCAGTAAAAAATAAGCATTTTTAATCAGGGTGTCCGGTCCTCCACTTGTGAGTAACCTGATTTAAAATCATTGAAAATTACTTTTAAAATCTATACTGAACCATGTTAAAGTTTTGTTGGTGTACACTAGCAAGTTTCGTAGTAAATCAAATAGCTTTAATATGAAAAAACTTTAAAAATGAGCCCACTAGTGCTTGTGCACCTAAGAAAATGAGTGCAATTTGAAGACCCTTCCCAAACCAGCGCAATCTCACAATTTCGACCTGGGCCGTGGCCAGTTTTGAGGGTGGGGCCTGATTCAGGTGAATTGAATCTCGAACCAGCGTAAAAGATCACGAAAAACACAAACATAAGTAGTTTTGGGTGTAACTCATTTACGTTTAAAATTCCCTGATCTTTTGCGCTGGTTTGGCCGCTTCTGACCGGATTGCGCCGATATAACCAGCGGAAACGAGCAGAAGCTCGACCCGGTAAAATTGCAGTGGAATGGGGGTTGTAGTACCACAAAGTTCCTGTTCATGGCACTGTTGAGAGCAAACATTTGTAATAGCACCGCAGCACCTCCAGCTGTAACTTAGTGGTAATGCAACTGTTATTATACATGCTGCAGCACCCCTCCAATGAAGATAGATGGTGCAATATGGAAATATACTGATGCAGTAGGTGATACCTTTCTTGATCTAGGGGTTGCAATGAAATTCACCTTGGTATTTTACCCCCAAGGTGTTATTTATTGCAAAATTATTTTTACAACCCAGTGTGGTCAACTAAGTAAGTGAGCCAATGAAAATGTTTCCCTCTTGCTAGCCTGGATGGCTTTGTGGGTATGTACAGACCAGGATTGTTCCAGGTTTGATCCCTGGTCTGTGCTGAGTCCATTGATCTTGATTAGGGTCGAATAACCTTTAGGGAGGGTGAAAAAACTCGGATATCTTCCCAACAAAGGCGTCAGGATTCTTTTATTTTTTTCAACAGCCAGGGGGTGCATTTTTCTGCGTATCAAGGTGATGTGCCTTTGCAAGGAAGGTCTAGAAAGAGATGCAGTGGTATCTGTCCAGGTTCTCTCCCGAGCAGTTCTGTAACACAGGGTTCTGTGCTCTACGGGCTGTTCCCGGGGACGCACACCGAGACGGACATCAACTGCTGCTGGAAGACTATCAACTCGGTGAAAGACGCCCTTTGGTCTGCCCGAAACTTGCTGGTCTTCCAGTGCAAGGAGCTGTCCTCGACCGAGTGTTACAGACTGGCACATTCCAAGGTCCAGGACTACGTGCTCAGGTACGCACTGAGGCTGTGTGCCACCGCCGCAAAGGCTCTGTGGGGAAAGGCAACCATTTAGAGCCTTCCCGCCATTGTATGCCGAGGGGCTGCAATGAGGGAAACCCCCCGGGCAGAATGTAAAATTCAAATTGATGTAATGTACCTGTAATGAATCTGTAATGTACCTGTAATGAATTTGTAACCAATGATCTGTATTGAGTGTAATGCAATGAGGCACCCTAGAGTGTCATGAACTGTAATTATGTCCAATGTGTTCATTGAACTGTACTTGATGTAACCTGCAAATTGTATGATCTGTATTGTGTACGTTTGGAATGTGATATGACAACTGTATTGTATGTATTGCTGCAAATTTTATGAATAAAGTATATTTTAATGAAAAAAAAACTTCTTTAAAATAGGAGATAAGACAGGTCTGTTAGCATCAATAAAGAGACGAGGTGATTAACATTCAGAATTCGTGCATTTGTCTCCCTTTTATCTGATTTTAGTTTATTTAGCTGAAACCTGTATGTTGGAGAAAAAGGGTTAGTGTGTGCAGTAAGGGTGAGCTGTTGGGGAGGGGCAGGGGATCTTTTGGAGCCCAAAGCAGTTTTAATTGAAGCAGAAGATAATTTTCTTCTTTATTCCCTCGGTGAGTATATCTCAAACTCTACCAGTCTCTGATTTGCATTTCTGCTTTATCTAAGGTTTTGCAGCCACGAGTATTACCTCTTTGATCCGATAGACCTGAAAAAATATGTGGTAGCAGACGATTACACTCCAACCTGGCAGGTGAGTCTGGATCCCTTTTACACGCAACACAAGACTAATTGGACAGCTCTTTCAAAGAGCCGGCACAGGCACAATGGGCCGAATGGTCTCCTTCTGTGCTGTATCAATTTAGGATTCTACAGGTGTAGAGTGCTTCACTCAATTCTCCCGCAGGCAGTTGAGAAGGCTAAAGGGAAAGTGGATCTTGTTCTGATTTACATCCTTAACTGCAGCACTTTCATCTCCGAGTCAGATGGTTGTGAGATTGTCTGACTCCCAACATTTGAGTATATAATATAGACTAACACTTCAGAATTGAGGGAGTGCTGCATTGTTGAAGGTGTTAAACCGAGTCCCTGTCCACCAGTTCTGGCTGTTCAAGTCGACATTAAGGATCCCATGGGACTATTTATTAAGGTGTTGGCCATGGCTCAGTGATAGCAATCTTCTGAGTCAGAAAGTCATGGTTCAAGCCCCACTCCAGAGACTTGAGCACATATTGTAGGTTGACACTTCAATGTAGAACTGAGGGAGTGCTGCACTGTTGGAGGTACCGTCCTTCAGATGAGATGTTAAACTGAGATCCTGTCTGCACTCTCAGCTGGCTGTAAAATATCCCGTGGCAGGGGAGTTGTCCTGTTCAATATTTGTCACTCAATCAACATCACTAAAACAGATTATCTAGTTATTTATCTCATTGCTGTTTGTGGGACCTTGCTGTGCACAAGTTGCCCTACATTACAACAGTGACTACACTTCAATAATTTGCCCTGCAAATTTTTTCCCTTCAAGTATTTAATCAATTCCTTTTTGAAAGCCACGATTGAATCTGCCTCCACCACCCTTTCAGGCAGTGCATTCCAGATCATAACTGCTCGCTGTGTAAAAAAAGTTTTTCCTCATGTCACCTTTGGTTCTTTAGCCAATCACCTTAAATCTGTGTCCTCTGGTTATCGACCCATCTGCCAATGGGAAAAGTTTCTCTTTATTTACTTTATCTAAACCCTTCATGATTTTGAACACTTCTATTAAATCTCCTCTGACCCTTCTCTGCTCTAAGGAGAACAATCCCAGCTTCTCCAGTCTATCCACGTAACTGAAGTCCCTCATCCCTGGAACCATTCTAGTAAATCTATTCTGCACCCTCTCTAAGGCCTTCACATCTTTCCGAAAGTGTGGTGCGCAGAATTGGACATAATACTCCAGTCGTGGCTGAACCAGTATTTTTATAAAGTTCAACATAACTTCCTTGCTTTTGTACTCTATGCCCAGGATCCCGTATGCATTTTTAACCGCTTTCTCAACCTCTCCTGCCATCTTCAAAGATTTGTGCACATATACCCCCAGGTCTCTCTATTCCTGCACCCCGTTTAGAATTGTACCATTTAGTTTATATTGCCTCTCCTCATTCTGCCTGCCAAAATGTATCACTTCGCACTTCTCTGTGTTAAATTTCATTTGCCATGTGTTCGCCCATTCCACCAGCCTGTCTATTATCCTCTTGAAGTCGATCACTATCTTCCTCACTCTTTACTACACTTCCAAGTTTTGTGTCGTCTGCAAATTTTGAAATTGTGCCCAGTACACCCAAGTCCAAGTCATTAATATATATCAAGAAAAGCAGTGGTCCTAGTACCAATCCCTGGGGAACACCACTGTACACCTCCCCCCAGTCCGAAAAACAACCGTTCACCACTGTTCTCTGTTTCCTGTCACTTAACCAATTTCATATCCATGCTGCCATTACCCCTTTTATTCCATGGGCTTCAACTTTGATGACAAGTCTATTATATGGCACTTTGGAAGTCCATATGCACAACATCAACCGCATTGCCCTCATCAACCCTCTCTGCTACCTCATCAAAAAACTCAATCAAGTTAGTTAAACACGATTTGCCTTTAACAAATCCGTGCTGGCTTTCCTTTATTAATCCACACTTGTCCAAGTGACTATTAATTTTGTCCCAGATTATCGTTTCTAAAAGTTTCCCCACTGAGGATAAACTGACTGGCCTGTAGTTGCCGGGTTTACCCTTACACCCTTTTTTGAGCATCATTTTATAACCCATTTTATAAATACACGTTCTTTCTTTGTTATTTGAAGAAAGAGCTCTCTTGGTGTCCTGGCCAACATTCTTCTCTCAACTAACAGGATCAAAAAACAAGTTAACTGGTCATTCTTCCCATTATTTTTATGCTATCTCCTTGTGCACAAAATAGCTGCTGCAAAAGCCCTCATAACAACAGTAACTGCACAGGTGAAGGGGTTGGGCACTGGAAAAATAAAACGCTTGTCACTGTTCAGCACAAAAAGTGTCCATTATTCCGTATCATTTGGCAGTCTCAGTCCAAGAGACCAAGGTGAATGAGCGTTACTTGGATTGGAGAAGGGTTGGAAGTGATGGACACCAGGGGTCCACTTTTGTTCCTTATATATATAGATAGATGATTTGGACTTGGTCATGAGGAGCAGAATATCAACATTTGCTCACAACACAGATGTTTGGCAATCTGAGGTGGACTGTAAAAGACTTCAGGAAGACAAAGATTGGCAGGATGGGCAGATAAGTGGCAGATGCAATTTAATGCAGAGAAGAGTGAGGTAATGCGCCTGGAGAGAAAAAACACAAGGGTTGGGAGTATACACTCCGCGGAAAGATGCTGAAGGGTGTGGTTGAACAGAGGGAGCAACGGGTTCAAATACAGAACAAGGAAGTGAAAACAGAAATAAGAGGGGCAAAGAGAGAGTATGAGAATAGACTGGCGGCCAACATAAAAGGGAATCCAAAAGTTTTCTATAGGCATATAAAAAAGAAGAGGTAGTTGAGATACTGGATGGGCTAAAAATTGATAAAGAGGAGGTATTAGAAAGGCTAGCTGTTCTTAAACATAAGAACATAAGAAATAGGAGCAAGAGTAGGCCATCCAGCCCCATGAGCCTGCTCCGCCATTCAACAAGATCATGACTGATCTTCTACCTCAACGCCATTTTCCTGCACCATCCCCATATCCCTTGATGTCTTTAATATCTAGAAATCTATCGATCTCTGTTTTGAATGTACTCAGTGACTGAGCCTCCACAGCCCTCTGGGGTAGAGAATTCCAAAGATTCACCACCCTCTGAGTGAAGAGATTTCTCCTCATCTCAGTCCTAAATGACCTACCCCTTATTCTGAGACTGACCCCTGGTTCTAGACTCCCCAGCCAGGGGAAACATCCTCCTGCATCTACCCTGTCGAGCCCTGTAAGAATTTTGTATGTTTCAACGAGGTCACCTCTTATTCTTCGAAACTCAAGAGAATACAGGCCGAGTCCACTCAATCTCTCCTCGTACAAAAATCCCGCCATCCCAGGAATCAGTCTGGTGAACCTTTGTTGCACTCCCTCGATGGCAAGTATATCCTTTCTTAGGTAAGGAGACCAAAATTGTACACACTACTCCAGGTGCAGTAAGACATCTTTACTCCTGTACTCAAATCCTCTTGAAATAAAGGCCAACATACCATTTGCCTTCTTAATTGCTTGCTGCACCTGCAAGTTAGCTTTCAGCGACTCATGTACAAGGACGCCCAGGTCCCTTTGAATATCAATATTTCCCAATCTCTCTCCATTTGCATTTCAGTTTTTCCTACCAAAGTGGATAACTTCACATTTTTCCACATTATATTCCATCTGCCATGTTCTTGCCCATTCACTTAGCTTGTCTATATCCCCTTGAAGTCTCTTTGCATCCTCCTCACAACTCACATTCCCACCTAGTTTCGTGTCATCAGCAAACTTGGAAATATTACATTTGGTCCCCTCATCCAAATCATTGATATAGATTATGAATGGCAAGTAACATTCACGCCAGACAAGTGCCAGGCAATGACCATCTCCAACAAGAGAGTCTAACCACCTCCCCTTGACATTCAACAGCATTGCCATCGCCGAATCCCCCACCATCAACATCCTGAGGGGTCACCATTGACCAGAAACTGAACTGGACCAGCCATATAAATACTGTGGCTACAAGAGCAGGTCAGAGGCTGGGTATTCTGCGGCGAGTGACTCACCTCCTGACTCCCCAAAGCCTTTCCACCATCGACACGGCACAAGTCAGGAGTGTGATGGAATACTCTCCACTTGCCTGGATGAGTGCAGCTCCAACAACACTCAAGAAGCTCGACACCATCCAGGACAAAGCAGCCCGCTTGATTGGCACCCCATCCACCACCCTAAATATTCACTCCCTTCACCCCCGGCGCACAGTGGCTGCAGCAACTCGCCAAGGCTTCTTCGACAGCACCTCCCAAACCCCCGACCTCTACCACTAAGAAGGACAAGGGCAGCAGGTACGTGGGAACAACACCATCTGCACGTTCCCCTCCAAGTCACACACCATCCCGACTTGGAAATATATCGCCGTTCCTTCATCGTCGCTGGGTCAAAATCCTGGAACTCCCTTCCTAACAGCACTGTGGGTGAACCGTCACCACACGGACTGCAGCGGTTCAAGAAGGCGGCTCACCACCACCTTCTCAAGGGCAATTAGGGATGGGCAATAAATGCCGGCCTGGCCAGCGACGCCCACATCCCATGAACAAATTAAAAAAAAGAATAGCTGGGGCATAAGCACTGATCCCTGCGGTACCCCACGAGTCACAGTCTGCCAATCTGAAATAGACACGTTTATTCCAACTCTGTTTCCTGTCTGTAAACCAATTCTCAATCCATGCCAGCATATTACCCACAATTCCATGTCCTCGAACTTTGTTCACCATCCCTGTGTTGGACCTGATCAAAAGCCTTCTGAACATCCAAATACATCACATCCACTGGTTCCTCCTTTTTCTATTATCCCCGTGATCTTCCATTTCTCTCCCCGTGATGTTCCATTTCACTCCCCGTGATGTTCCATTTCTCTCCCCGTGATGTTCCATTTCTCTCCCCGTGATGTTCCATTTCCCTCCCCGTGATGTTCCATTTCTCTCCCCGTGATGTTCCATTTCTCTCCCCGTGATGTTCCATTTCTCTCCCCGTGATGTTCCATTTCTCTCCCCGTGATGTTCCATTTCTCTCCCCGTGATGTTCCATTTCCCTCCCCGTGATGTTCCATTTCTCTCCCCGTGATGTTCCATTTCTCTCCCCGTGATGTTCCATTTCTCTCCCCGTGATGTTCCATTTCACTCCCCGTGATGTTCCATTTCACTCCCCGTGATGTTCCATTTCACTCCCCGTGATGTTCCATTTCTCTCCCCGTGATGTTCCATTTCACTCCCCGTGATGTTCCATTTCCCTCCCCGTGATGTTCCATTTCTCTCCCCGTGATGTTCCATTTCACTCCCCGTGATGTTCCATTTCACTCCCCGTGATGTTCCATTTCCCCCCCCGTGATGTTCCATTTCTCTCCCCGTGATGTTCCATTTCACTCCCCGTGATGTTCCATTTCCCTCCCCGTGATGTTCCATTTCTCTCCCCGTGATGTTCCATTTCTCTCCCCGTGATGTTCCATTTCTCTCCCCGTGATGTTCCATTTCTCTCCCCGTGATGTTCCATTTCACTCCCCGTGATGTTCCATTTCACTCCCCGTGATGTTCCATTTCTCTCCCCGTGATGTTCCATTTCACTCCCCGTGATGTTCCATTTCACTCCCCGTGATGTTCCATTTCTCTCCCCGTGATGTTCCATTTCACTCCCCGTGATGTTCCATTTCCCTCCCCGTGATGTTCCATTTCTCTCCCCGTGATGTTCCATTTCACTCCCCGTGATCTTCCATTTCACTCCCCGTGATGTTCCATTTCACTCCCCGTGATGTTCCATTTCTCTCCCCGTGATGTTCCATTTCCCTCCCCGTGATGTTCCATTTCCCTCCCCGTGATGTTCCATTTCTCTCCCCGTGATGTTCCATTTCTCTCCCCGTGATGTTCCATTTCCCCCCCCGTGATGTTCCATTTCACTCCCCGTGATCTTCCATTTCCCTCCCCGTGATGTTCCATTTCACTCCCCGTGATGTTCCATTTCCCTCCCCGTGATGTTCCATTTCCCTCCCCGTGATGTTCCATTTCACTCCCCGTGATGTTCCATTTCTCTCCCCGTGATGTTCCATTTCTCTCCCCGTGATGTTCCATTTCCCTCCCCGTGATGTTCCATTTCCCTCCCCGTGATGTTCCATTTCCCTCCCCGTGATGTTCCATTTCTCTCCCCGTGATGTTCCATTTCTCTCCCCGTGATCTTCCATTTCACTCCCCGTGATGTTCCATTTCACTCCCCGTGATGTTCCATTTCTCTCCCCGTGATGTTCCATTTCACTCCCCGTGATGTTCCATTTCACTCCCCGTGATGTTCCATTTCTCTCCCCGTGATGTTCCATTTCACTCCCCGTGATGTTCCATTTCCCTCCCCGTGATGTTCCATTTCTCTCCCCGTGATGTTCCATTTCCCTCCCCGTGATGTTCCATTTCTCTCCCCGTGATGTTCCATTTCTCTCCCCGTGATGTTCCATTTCTCTCCCCGTGATGTTCCATTTCCCTCCCCGTGATGTTCCATTTCCCTCCCCGTGATGTTCCATTTCTCTCCCCGTGATGTTCCATTTCCCTCCCCGTGATGTTCCATTTCTCTCCCCGTGATGTTCCATTTCCCTCCCCGTGATGTTCCATTTCTCTCCCCGTGATGTTCCATTTCCCTCCCCGTGATGTTCCATTTCTCTCCTCGTGATGTTCCATTTCACTCCACGTGATTTTCCATTTCTCTCCCCGTGATGTTCCATTTCCCTCCCCGTGATGTTCCATTTCTCTCCCCGTGATGTTCCATTTCCCTCCCCGTGATGTTCCATTTCACTCCCCGTGATGTTCCATTTCACTCCCCGTGATGTTCCATTTCTCTCCCCGTGATGTTCCATTTCACTCCCCGTGATGTTCCATTTCTCTCCCCGTGATGTTCCATTTCTCTCCCCGTGATGTTCCATTTCCCTCCCCGTGATGTTCCATTTCTCTCCCCGTGATGTTCCATTTCACTCCCCGTGATGTTCCATTTCTCTCCCCGTGATGTTCCATTTCTCTCCCCGTGATGTTCCATTTCTCTCCCCGTGATGTTCCATTTCACTCCCCGTGATGTTCCATTTCACTCCCCGTGATGTTCCATTTCCCTCCCCGTGATGTTCCATTTCTCTCCCCGTGATGTTCCATTTCTCTCCCCGTGATTTCCCTCCCCGTGATGTTCCATTTCTCTCCCCGTGATGTTCCATTTCCATTTCCCTCCCCGTGATGTTCCATTTCCCCCCCGTGATGTTCCATTTCTCTCCCCGTGATGTTCCATTTCTCTCCCCGTGATGTTCCATTTCCCTCCCCGTGATGTTCCATTTCTCTCCCCGTGATGTTCCATTTCTCCCCCCGTGATCTTCCATTTCTCTCCCCGTGATGTTCCATTTCTCTCCCCGTGATGTTCCATTTCTCTCCCCGTGATGTTCCATTTCCCCCCCCGTGATGTTCCATTTCTCTCCCCGTGATGTTCCATTTCACTCCCCGTGATGTTCCATTTCTCTCCCCGTGATGTTCCATTTCCCTCCCCGTGATGTTCCATTTCACTCCCCGTGATGTTCCATTTCCCTCCCCGTGATGTTCCATTTCTCTCCCCGTGATGTTCCATTTCCCTCCCCGTGATGTTCCATTTCACTCCCCGTGATGTTCCATTTCACTCCCCGTGATGTTCCATTTCTCTCCCCGTGATGTTCCATTTCCCTCCCCGTGATGTTCCATTTCTCTCCCCGTGATGTTCCATTTCACTCCCCGTGATGTTCCATTTCTCTCCCCGTGATGTTCCATTTCTCTCCCCGTGATCTTCCATTTCTCTCCCCGTGATCTTCCATTTCTCTCCCCGTGATGTTCCATTTCACTCCCCGTGATGTTCCATTTCTCTCCCCGTGATGTTCCATTTCTCTCCCCGTGATGTTCCATTTCTCTCCCCGTGATGTTCCATTTCCCTCCCCGTGATGTTCCATTTCACTCCCCGTGATGTTCCATTTCCCTCCCCGTGATGTTCCATTTCTCTCCCCGTGATGTTCCATTTCCCTCCCCGTGATGTTCCATTTCTCTCCCCGTGATGTTCCATTTCTCTCCCCGTGATGTTCCATTTCACTCCCCGTGATGTTCCATTTCCCTCCCCGTGATGTTCCATTTCCCTCCCCGTGATGTTCCATTTCTCTCCCCGTGATGTTCCATTTCCCTCCCCGTGATGTTCCATTTCTCTCCCCGTGATGTTCCATTTCTCCCCCCGTGATCTTCCATTTCTCACCCCGTGATGTTCCATTTCTCTCCCCGTGATGTTCCATTTCCCCCCCCGTGATGTTCCATTTCTCTCCCCGTGATGTTCCATTTCACTCCCCGTGATGTTCCATTTCTCTCCCCGTGATGTTCCATTTCCCTCCCCGTGATGTTCCATTTCACTCCCCGTTATGTTCCATTTCCCTCCCCGTGATGTTCCATTTCTCTCCCCGTGATGTTCCATTTCCCTCCCCGTGATGTTCCATTTCTCTCCCCGTGATGTTCCATTTCTCTCCCCGTGATGTTCCATTTCACTCCCCGTGATGTTCCATTTCCCTCCCCGTGATGTTCCATTTCCCTCCCCGTGATGTTCCATTTCCCCCCCCGTGATGTTCCATTTCCCCCCCCGTGATGTTCCATTTCTCTCCCCGTGATGTTCCATTTCTGTCCCCGTGATGTTCCATTTCTCTCCCCGTGATGTTCCATTTCTCTCCCCGTGATCTTCCATTTCTCTCCCCGTGATCTTCCATTTCTCTCCCCGTGATGTTCCATTTCTCTCCCCGTGATTTCCCTCCCCGTGATGTTCCATTTCTCTCCCCGTGATGTTCCATTTCCATTTCCCTCCCCGTAATGTTCCATTTCCCTCGCCGTGATGTTCCATTTCTCTCCCCGTGATGTTCCATTTCTCTCCCCGTGATGTTCCATTTCTCTCCCCGTGATGTTCCATTTCACTCCCCGTGATGTTCCATTTCTCTCCCCGTGATGTTCCATTTCACTCCCCGTGATGTTCCATTTCCCCCCGTGATGTTCCATTTCCCTCCCCGTGATGTTCCATTTCTCTCCCCGTGATGTTCCATTTCCCTCCCCGTGATGTTCCATTTCTCTCCCCGTGATGTTCCATTTCTCTCCCCGTGATGTTCCATTTCCCCCCCCGTGATGTTCCATTTCTCTCCCCGTGATGTTCCATTTCACTCCCCGTGATGTTCCATTTCTCTCCCCGTGATGTTCCATTTCCCCCCCCGTGATGTTCCATTTCTCTCCCCGTGATGTTCCATTTCTCTCCCCGTCATGTTCCATTTCCCTCCCCGTGATGTTCCATTTCTCTCCCCGTGATGTTCCATTTCTCTCCCCGTGATGTTCCATTTCTCTCCCCGTGATGTTCCATTTCTCTCCCCGTGATGTTCCATTTCTCTCCCCGTGATGTTACATTTCCCTCCCCGTGATGTTCCATTTCACTCCCCGTGATGTTCCATTTCTCTCCCCGTGATGTTCCATTTCACTCCCCGTGATGTTCCATTTCACTCCCCGTGATGTTCCATTTCCCTCCCCGTGATGTTCCATTTCCCTCCCCGTGATCTTCCATTTCCCTCCCAGTGATGTTCCATTTCCCTCCCCGTGATGTTCCATTTCTCTCCCCGTGATGTTCCATTTCCCCCCCCGTGATGTTCCATTTCACTCCCCGTGATGTTCCATTTCACTCCCCGTGATGTTCCATTTCTCTCCCCGTGATGTTCCATTTCTCTCCCCGTGATGTTCCATTTCCCTCCCCGTGATGTTCCATTTCTCTCCCCGTGATGTTCCATTTCTCTCCCCGTGATGTTCCATTTCACTCCCCGTGATGTTCCATTTCTCTCCCCGTGATGTTCCATTTCTCTCCCCGTGATGTTCCATTTCTCTCCCCGTGATGTTCCATTGCTCTCCCCGTGATGTTCCATTTCACTGCCCGTGATGTTCCATTTCTCTCCCCGTGATGTTCCATTTCACTCCCCGTGATGTTCCATTTCACTCCCCGTGATGTTCCATTTCCCTCCCCGTGATGTTCCATTTCTCTCCCCGTGATGTTCCATTTCTCTCCCCGTGATTTCCCTCCCCGTGATGTTCCATTTCTCTCCCCGTGATGTTCCATTTCCCTCCCCGTGATGTTCCATTTCTCTCCCCGTGATGTTCCATTTCTCTCCCCGTGATGTTCCATTTCCCTCCCCGTGATGTTCCATTTCTCTCCCCGTGATGTTCCATTTCCATTTCCCTCCCCGTAATGTTCCCTTTCCCTCGCCGTGATGTTCCATTTCTCTCCCCGTGATGTTCCATTTCTCTCCCCGTGATGTTCCATTTCTCTCCCCGTGATGTTCCATTTCTCTCCCCGTGATGTTCCATTTCTCTCCCCGTGATGTTCCATTTCTCTCCCCGTGATGTTCCATTTCTCTCCCCGTGATGTTCCATTTCTCTCCCCGTGATGTTCCATTTCTCTCCCCGTGATGTTCCATTTCCCCCCGTGATGTTCCATTTCTCTCCCCGTGATGTTCCATTTCACTCCCCGTGATGTTCCATTTCACTCCCCGTGATGTTCCATTTCCCTCCCCGTGATGTTCCATTTCACTCCCCGTGATGTTCCATTTCCCTCCACGTGATGTTCCATTTCCCTCCCCGTGATGTTCCATTTCCCCCCGTGATGTTCCATTTCCCTCCCCGTGATGTTCCATTTCTCTCCCCGTGATGTTCCATTTCCCCCCCCGTGATGTTCCATTTCTCTCCCCGTGATGTTCCATTTCTCTCCCCGTGATGTTCCATTTCTCTCCCCGTGATGTTCCATTTCACTCCCCGTGATGTTCCATTTCCCTCCCCGTGATGTTCCATTTCACTCCCCGTGATGTTCCATTTCCCTCCCCGCGATGTTCCATTTCACTCCCCGTGATGTTCCATTTCTCTCCCCGTGATGTTCCATTTCTCTCCCCGTGATGTTCCATTTCTCTCCCCGTGATGTTCCATTTCTCTCCCCGTGATGTTCCATTTCTCTCCCCGTGATGTTCCATTTCTCTCCCCGTGATGTTCCATTTCTCTCCCCGTGATGTTCCATTGCTCTCCCCGTGATGTTCCATTTCCCTCCCCGTGATGTTCCATTTCCATTTCCCTCCCCGTAATGTTCCATTTCCCTCGCCGTGATGTTCCATTTCTCTCCCCGTGATGTTCCATTTCTCTCCCCGTGATGTTCCATTTCTCTCCCCGTGATGTTCCATTTCTCTCCCCGTGATGTTCCATTTCTCTCCCCGTGATGTTCCATTGCTCTCCCCGTGATGTTCCATTTCCCTCCCCGTGATGTTCCATTTCTCTCCCCGTGATGTTCCATTTCACTCCCCGTGATGTTCCATTTCTCTCCCCGTGATGTTCCATTTCACTCCCCGTGATGTTCCATTTCACTCCCCGTGATGTTCCATTTCTCTCCCCGTGATGTTCCATTTCACTCCCCGTGATGTTCCATTTCCCTCCCCGTGATGTTCCATTTCACTCCCCGTGATGTTCCATTTCCCTCCACGTGATGTTCCATTTCCCTCCCCGTGATGTTCCATTTCCCCCCGTGATGTTCCATTTCCCTCCCCGTGATGTTCCATTTCTCTCCCCGTGATGTTCCATTTCCCCCCCCGTGATGTTCCATTTCTCTCCCCGTGATGTTCCATTTCACTCCCCGTGATGTTCCATTTCCCTCCCCGTGATGTTCCATTTCTCTCCCCGTGATGTTCCATTTCCCCCCCCGTGATGTTCCATTTCTCTCCCCGTGATGTTCCATTTCCCTCCACGTGATGTTCCATTTCCCTCCCCGTGATGTTCCATTTCCCCCCGTGATGTTCCATTTCCCTCCCCGTGATGTTCCATTTCTCTCCCCGTGATGTTCCATTTCCCCCCCCGTGATGTTCCATTTCTCTCCCCGTGATGTTCCATTTCCCTCCCCGTGATGTTCCATTTCCCCCCGTGATGTTCCATTTCCCTCCCCGTGATGTTCCATTTCTCTCCCCGTGATGTTCCATTTCCCCCCCCGTGATGTTCCATTTCTCTCCCCGTGATGTTCCATTTCTCTCCCCGTGATGTTCCATTTCCCCCCCCGTGATGTTCCATTTCTCTCCCCGTGATGTTCCATTTCCCTCCCCGTGATGTTCCATTTCTCTCCCCGTGATGTTCCATTTCTCTCCCCGTGATGTTCCATTTCCCTCCCCGTGATGTTCCATTTCTCTCCCCGTGATGTTCCATTTCACTCCCCGTGATGTTCCATTTCCCTCCCCGCGATGTTCCATTTCACTCCCCGTGATGTTCCATTTCTCTCCCCGTGATGTTCCATTTCTCTCCCCGTGATGTTCCATTTCCATTTCCCTCCCCGTAATGTTCCATTTCCCTCGCCGTGATGTTCCATTTCTCTCCCCGTGATGTTCCATTTCTCTCCCCGTGATGTTCCATTTCTCTCCCCCTGATGTTCCATTTCTCTCCCCGTGATGTTCCATTTCTCTCCCCGTGATGTTCCATTGCTCTCCCCGTGATGTTCCATTTCCCTCCCCGTGATGTTCCATTTCTCTCCCCGTGATGTTCCATTTCACTCCCCGTGATGTTCCATTTCTCTCCCCGTGATGTTCCATTTCACTCCCCGTGATGTTCCATTTCACTCCCCGTGATGTTCCATTTCTCTCCCCGTGATGTTCCATTTCCCTCCCCGTGATGTTCCATTTCTCTCCCCGTGATGTTCCATTTCCCTCCCCGTGATGTTCCATTTCTCTCCCCGTGATGTTCCATTTCTCTCCCCGTGATTTCCCTCCCCGTGATGTTCCATTTCTCTCCCCGTGATGTTCCATTTCCATTTCCCTCCCCGTAATGTTCCATTTCCCTCCCCGTGATGTTCCACTTCTATCCCCGTGATGTTCCATTTCTCTCCCCGTGATGTTCCATTTCCCCCCGTGATGTTCCATTTCTCTCCCCGTGATGTTCCATTTCACTCCCCGTGATGTTCCATTTCTCTCCCCGTGATGTTCCATTTCTCTCCCCGTGATGTTCCATTTCCCTCCCCGTGATGTTCCATTTCCCTCCCCGTGATGTTCCATTTCCCTCCCCGTGATGTTCCATTTCCCTCCCCGTGATGTTCCATTTCCCTCCCCGTGATGTTCCATTTCCCCCCGTGATGTTCCATTTCCCTCCCCGTGATGTTCCATTTCTCTCCCCGTGATGTTCCATTTCCCCCCCCGTGATGTTCCATTTCTCTCCCCGTGATGTTCCATTTCCCTCCCCGTGATGTTCCATTTCTCTCCCCGTGATGTTCCATTTCTCTCCCCGTGATGTTCCATTTCCCTCCCCGTGATGTTCCATTTCCCTCCCCGTGATGTTCCATTTCTCTCCCCGTGATGTTCCATTTCCATTTCCCTCCCCGTAATGTTCCATTTCCCTCGCCGTGATGTTCCATTTCTCTCCCCGTGATGTTCCATTTCACTCCCCGTGATGTTCCATTTCCCTCGCCGTGATGTTCCATTTCCCTCCCCGTGATGTTCCATTTCTCTCCCCGTGATGTTCCATTTCTCTCCCCGTGATGTTCCATTTCACTCCCCGTGATGTTCCATTTCCCCCCGTGATGTTCCATTTCCCTCCCCGTGATGTTCCATTTCTCTCCCCGTGATGTTCCATTTCCCACCCCGTGATGTTCCATTTCTCTCCCCGTGATGTTCCATTTCCCCCCCCGTGATGTTCCATTTCTCTCCCCGTGATGTTCCATTTCACTCCCCGTGATGTTCCATTTCTCTCCCCGTGATGTTCCATTTCCCTCCCCGTGATTTTCCATTTCTCTCCCCGTGATGTTCCATTTCCCCCCCCGTGATGTTCCATTTCTCTCCCCGTGATGTTCCATTTCCCTCCCCGTGATGTTCCATTTCCCTCCCCGTGATGTTCCATTTCTCTCCCCGTGATGTTCCATTTCCCTCCCCGTGATGTTCCATTTCTCTCCCCGTGATGTTCCATTTCTCTCCCCGTGATGTTCCATTTCTCTCCCCGTGATGTTCCATTTCCCTCCCCGTGATGTTCCATTTCCCTCCCCATGATGTTCCATTTCTCTCCCCGTGATGTTCCATTTCTCTCCCCGTGATGTTCCATTTCTCTCCCCGTGATGTTCCATTTCCCTCCCCGTGATGTTCCATTTCCCTCCCCGTGATGTTCCATTTCACTCCCCGTGATGTTCCATTTCTCTCCCCGTGATGTTCCATTTCTCTCCCCGTGATGTTCCATTTCTCTCCCCGTGATGTTCCATTTCTCTCCCCGTGATGTTCCATTTCTCTCCCCGTGATGTTCCATTTCCCTCCCCGTGATGTTCCATTTCACTCCCCGTGATGTTCCATTTCTCTCCCCGTGATGTTCCATTTCTCTCCCCGTGATGTTCCATTTCACTCCCCGTGATGTTCCATTTCCCTCCCCGTGATGTTCCATTTCAATCCCCGTGATGTTCCATTTCCCTCCCCGTGATGTTCCATTTCCCTCCCCGTGATGTTCCATTTCCCTCCCCGTGATCTTCCATTTCCCTCCCCGTGATGTTCCATTTCTCTCCCCGTGATGTTCCATTTCACTCCCCGTGATGTTCCATTTCCCTCCCCGTGATGTTCCATTTCACTCCCCGTGATGTTCCATTTCTCTCCCCGTGATGTTCCATTTCTCTCCCCGTGATGTTCCATTTCCCCCCACGTGATGTTCCATTTCACTCCCCGTGATGTTCCATTTCTCTCCCCGTGATGTTCCATTTCTCTCCCCGTGATGTTCCATTTCACTCCCCGTGATGTTCCATTTCTCTCCCCGTGATGTTCCATTTCCCTCCCCGTGATGTTCCATTTCTCTCCCCGTGATGTTCCATTTCTCTCCCCGTGATGTTCCATTTCTCTCCCCGTGATGTTCCATTTCTCTCCCCGTGATGTTCCATTTCTCTCCCCGTGATGTTCCATTTCTCTCCCCGTGATCTTCCATTTCTCTCCCCGTGATGTTCCATTTCACTCCCCGTGATGTTCCATTTCTCTCCCCGTGATGTTCCATTTCCCTCCCCGTGATGTTCCATTTCTCTCCCCGTGATGTTCCATTTCTCTCCCCGTGATGTTCCATTTCTCTCCCCGTGATGTTCCATTTCCATTTCCCTCCCCGTAATGTTCCATTTCCCTCTCCGTGATGTTCCATTTCTCTCCCCGTGATGTTCCATTTCTCTCCCCGTGATGTTCCATTTCTCTCCCCGTGATGTTCCATTTCTCTCCCCGTGATGTTCCATTTCTCTCCCCGTGACGTTCCATTTCACTCCCCGTGATGTTCCATTTCCCTCCCCGTGATGTTCCATTTCCCCCCGTGATGTTCCATTTCCCTCCCCGTGATTTTCCATTTCTCTCCCCGTGATGTTCCATTTCCCCCGCCGTGATGTTCCATTTCTCTCCCCGTGATGTTCCATTTCCCCCCCCGTGATGTTCCATTTCTCTCCCCGTGATGTTCCATTTCACTCCCCGTGATGTTCCATTTCTCTCCCCGTGATGTTCCATTTCCCTCCCCGTGATGTTCCATTTCCCTCCCCGTGATGTTCCATTTCCCCCCCCGTGATGTTCCATTTCCCCCCCCGTGATGTTCCATTTCACTCCCCGTAATGTTCCATTTCTCTCCCCGTGATGTTCCATTTCTCTCCCCGTGATGTTCCATTTCACTCCCCGTGATGTTCCATTTCCCTCCCCGTGATGTTCCATTTCACTCCCCGTGATGTTCCATTTCCCTCCCCGTGATGTTCCATTTCCCTCCCCGTGATGTTCCATTTCCCTCCCCGTGTTCTTCCATTTCCCTCCCCGTGATGTTCCATTTCTCTCCCCGTGATGTTCCATTTCACTCCCCGTGATGTTCCATTTCCCTCCCCGTGATGTTCCATTTCTCTCCCCGTGATGTTCCATTTCCCCCCACGTGATGTTCCATTTCACTCCCCGTGATGTTCCATTTCTCTCCCCGTGATGTTCCATTTCTCTCCCCGTGATGTTCCATTTCACTCCCCGTGATGTTCCATTTCTCTCCCAGTGATGTTCCATTTCCCTCCCCGTGATGTTCCATTTCTCTCCCCGTGATGTTCCATTTCTCTCCCCGTGATGTTCCATTTCTCTCCCCGTGATGTTCCATTTCTCTCCCCGTGATGTTCCATTTCTCTCCCCGTGATGTTCCATTTCTCTCCCCGTGATGTTCCATTTCTCTCCCCGTGATGTTCCATTTCCCCCCGTGATGTTCCATTTCTCTCCCCGTGATGTTCCATTTCACTCCCCGTGATGTTCCATTTCCCTCCCCGTGATGTTCCATTTCACTCCCCGTGATGTTCCATTTCCCTCCACGTGATGTTCCATTTCCCTCCCCGTGATGTTCCATTTCTCTCCCCGTGATGTTCCATTTCCCCCCCCGTGATGTTCCATTTCTCTCCCCGTGATGTTCCATTTCACTCCCCGTGATGTTCCATTTCCCTCCCCGTGATGTTCCATTTCACTCCCCGTGATGTTCCATTTCCCTCCCCGCGATGTTCCATTTCACTCCCCGTGATGTTCCATTTCTCTCCCCGTGATGTTCCATTTCTCTCCCCGTGATGTTCCATTTCTCTCCCCGTGATGTTCCATTTCTCTCCCCGTGATGTTCCATTTCTCTCCCCGTGATGTTCCATTTCTCTCCCCGTGATGTTCCATTTCTCTCCCCGTGATGTTCCATTTCTCTCCCCGTGATGTTCCATTGCTCTCCCCGTGATGTTCCATTTCCCTCCCCGTGATGTTCCATTTCCATTTCCCTCCCCGTAATGTTCCATTTCCCTCGCCGTGATGTTCCATTTCTCTCCCCGTGATGTTCCATTTCTCTCCCCGTGATGTTCCATTTCTCTCCCCGTGATGTTCCATTTCTCTCCCCGTGATGTTCCATTGCTCTCCCCGTGATGTTCCATTTCCCTCCCCGTGATGTTCCATTTCTCTCCCCGTGATGTTCCATTTCACTCCCCGTGATGTTCCATTTCTCTCCCCGTGATGTTCCATTTCACTCCCCGTGATGTTCCATTTCACTCCCCGTGATGTTCCATTTCTCTCCCCGTGATGTTCCATTTCACTCCCCGTGATGTTCCATTTCCCTCCCCGTGATGTTCCATTTCACTCCCCGTGATGTTCCATTTCCCTCCACGTGATGTTCCATTTCCCTCCCCGTGATGTTCCATTTCCCCCCGTGATGTTCCATTTCCCTCCCCGTGATGTTCCATTTCTCTCCCCGTGATGTTCCATTTCCCCCCCCGTGATGTTCCATTTCTCTCCCCGTGATGTTCCATTTCACTCCCCGTGATGTTCCATTTCCCTCCCCGTGATGTTCCATTTCACTCCCCGTGATGTTCCATTTCCCTCCCCGCGATGTTCCATTTCACTCCCCGTGATGTTCCATTTCTCTCCCCGTGATGTTCCATTTCTCTCCCCGTGATGTTCCATTTCCATTTCCCTCCCCGTAATGTTCCATTTCCCTCGCCGTGATGTTCCATTTCTCTCCCCGTGATGTTCCATTTCTCTCCCCGTGATGTTCCATTTCTCTCCCCGTGATGTTCCATTTCTCTCCCCGTGATGTTCCATTTCTCTCCCCGTGATGTTCCATTGCTCTCCCCGTGATGTTCCATTTCCCTCCCCGTGATGTTCCATTTCTCTCCCCGTGATGTTCCATTTCACTCCCCGTGATGTTCCATTTCTCTCCCCGTGATGTTCCATTTCACTCCCCGTGATGTTCCATTTCACTCCCCGTGATGTTCCATTTCTCTCCCCGTGATGTTCCATTTCCCTCCCCGTGATGTTCCATTTCTCTCCCCGTGATGTTCCATTTCCCTCCCCGTGATGTTCCATTTCTCTCCCCGTGATGTTCCATTTCTCTCCCCGTGATTTCCCTCCCCGTGATGTTCCATTTCTCTCCCCGTGATGTTCCATTTCCATTTCCCTCCCCGTAATGTTCCATTTCCCTCCCCGTGATGTTCCACTTCTATCCCCGTGATGTTCCATTTCTCTCCCCGTGATGTTCCATTTCTCTCCCCGTGATGTTCCATTTCACTCCCCGTGATGTTCCATTTCTCTCCCCGTGATGTTCCATTTCTCTCCCCGTGATGTTCCATTTCCCTCCCCGTGATGTTCCATTTCCCTCCCCGTGATGTTCCATTTCCCTCCCCGTGATGTTCCATTTCCCTCCCCGTGATGTTCCATTTCCCTCCCCGTGATGTTCCATTTCCCCCCGTGATGTTCCATTTCCCTCCCCGTGATGTTCCATTTCTCTCCCCGTGATGTTCCATTTCCCCCCCCGTGATGTTCCATTTCTCTCCCCGTGATGTTCCATTTCCCTCCCCGTGATGTTCCATTTCTCTCCCCGTGATGTTCCATTTCTCTCCCCGTGATTTCCCTCCCCGTGATGTTCCATTTCTCTCCCCGTGATGTTCCATTTCCATTTCCCTCCCCGTAATGTTCCATTTCCCTCGCCGTGATGTTCCATTTCTCTCCCCGTGATGTTCCATTTCACTCCCCGTGATGTTCCATTTCCCTCGCCGTGATGTTCCATTTCCCTCCCCGTGATGTTCCATTTCTCTCCCCGTGATGTTCCATTTCTCTCCCCGTGATGTTCCATTTCACTCCCCGTGATGTTCCATTTCCCCCCGTGATGTTCCATTTCCCTCCCCGTGATGTTCCATTTCTCTCCCCGTGATGTTCCATTTCCCACCCCGTGATGTTCCATTTCTCTCCCCGTGATGTTCCATTTCCCCCCCCCGTGATGTTCCATTTCTCTCCCCGTGATGTTCCATTTCACTCCCCGTGATGTTCCATTTCTCTCCCCGTGATGTTCCATTTCCCTCCCCGTGATTTTCCATTTCTCTCCCCGTGATGTTCCATTTCCCCCCCCGTGATGTTCCATTTCTCTCCCCGTGATGTTCCATTTCCCTCCCCGTGATGTTCCATTTCCCTCCCCGTGATGTTCCATTTCTCTCCCCGTGATGTTCCATTTCCCTCCCCGTGATGTTCCATTTCTCTCCCCGTGATGTTCCATTTCTCTCCCCGTGATGTTCCATTTCTCTCCCCGTGATGTTCCATTTCCCTCCCCGTGATGTTCCATTTCCCTCCCCATGATGTTCCATTTCTCTCCCCGTGATGTTCCATTTCTCTCCCCGTGATGTTCCATTTCTCTCCCCGTGATGTTCCATTTCCCTCCCCGTGATGTTCCATTTCACTCCCCATGATGTTCCATTTCTCTCCCCGTGATGTTCCATTTCTCTCCCCGTGATGTTCCATTTCTCTCCCCGTGATGTTCCATTTCCCTCCCCGTGATGTTCCATTTCACTCCCCGTGATGTTCCATTTCTCTCCCCGTGATGTTCCATTTCTCTCCCCGTGATGTTCCATTTCACTCCCCGTGATGTTCCATTTCCCTCCCCGTGATGTTCCATTTCACTCCCCGTGATGTTCCATTTCTCTCCCCGTGATGTTCCATTTCCCTCCCCGTGATGTTCCATTTCTCTCCCCGTGATGTTCCATTTCCCCCCACGTGATGTTCCATTTCACTCCCCGTGATGTTCCATTTCTCTCCCCGTGATGTTCCATTTCTCTCCCCGTGATGTTCCATTTCACTCCCCGTGATGTTCCATTTCTCTCCCCGTGATGTTCCATTTCCCTCCCCGTGATGTTCCATTTCTCTCCCCGTGATGTTCCATTTCTCTCCCCGTGATGTTCCATTTCTCTCCCCGTGATGTTCCATTTCTCTCCCCGTGATGTTCCATTTCTCTCCCCGTGATGTTCCATTTCTCTCCCCGTGATCTTCCATTTCTCTCCCCGTGATGTTCCATTTCACTCCCCGTGATGTTCCATTTCTCTCCCCGTGATGTTCCATTTCCCTCCCCGTGATGTTCCATTTCTCTCCCCGTGATGTTCCATTTCTCTCCCCGTGATGTTCCATTTCTCTCCCCGTGATGTTCCATTTCCATTTCCCTCCCCGTAATGTTCCATTTCCCTCTCCGTGATGTTCCATTTCTCTCCCCGTGATGTTCCATTTCTCTCCCCGTGATGTTCCATTTCTCTCCCCGTGACGTTCCATTTCACTCCCCGTGATGTTCCATTTCCCTCCCCGTGATGTTCCATTTCCCCCCGTGATGTTCCATTTCCCTCCCCGTGATGTTCCATTTCTCTCCCCGTGATGTTCCATTTCCCTCCCCGTGATGTTCCATTTCCCCCCCCGTGATGTTCCATTTCACTCCCCGTGATGTTCCATTTCACTCCCCGTGATGTTCCATTTCCCTCCCCGTGATGTTCCATTTCCCTCCCCGTGATGTTCCATTTCCCTCCCCGTGATGTTCCATTTCACTCCCCGTGATCTTCCATTTCCCTCCCCGTGATGTTCCATTTCCCTCCCCGTGATGTTCCATTTCCCTCCCCGTGATGTTCCATTTCTCTCCCCGTGATGTTCCATTTCCCCCCCCGTGATGTTCCATTTCACTCCCCGTGATGTTCCATTTCTCTCCCCGTGATGTTCCATTTCTCTCCCCGTGATGTTCCATTTCACTCCCCGTGATGTTCCATTTCCCTCCCCGTGATGTTCCATTTCACTCCCCGTGATGTTCCATTTCCCTCCCCGTGATGTTCCATTTCCCTCCCCGTGATGTTCCATTTCCCTCCCCGTGATCTTCCATTTCCCTCCCCGTGATGTTCCATTTCTCTCCCCGTGATGTTCCATTTCACTCCCCGTGATGTTCCATTTCCCTCCCCGTGATGTTCCATTTCTCTCCCCGTGATGTTCCATTTCCCCCCACGTGATGTTCCATTTCACTCCCCGTGATGTTCCATTTCTCTCCCCGTGATGTTCCATTTCTCTCCCCGTGATGTTCCATTTCACTCCCCGTGATGTTCCATTTCTCTCCCAGTGATGTTCCATTTCCCTCCCCGTGATGTTCCATTTCTCTCCCCGTGATGTTCCATTTCCCTCCCCGTGATGTTCCATTTCCCTCCCCGTGATCTTCCATTTCCCTCCCCGTGATGTTCCATTTCTCTCCCCGTGATGTTCCATTTCACTCCCCGTGATGTTCCATTTCCCTCCCCGTGATGTTCCATTTCTCTCCCCGTGATGTTCCATTTCCCCCCACGTGATGTTCCATTTCACTCCCCGTGATGTTCCATTTCTCTCCCCGTGATGTTCCATTTCTCTCCCCGTGATGTTCCATTTCACTCCCCGTGATGTTCCATTTCTCTCCCAGTGATGTTCCATTTCCCTCCCCGTGATGTTCCATTTCTCTCCCCGTGATGTTCCATTTCTCTCCCCGTGATGTTCCATTTCTCTCCCCGTGATGTTCCATTTCTCTCCCCGTGATGTTCCATTTCTCTCCCCGTGATGTTCCATTTCTCTCCCCGTGATCTTCCATTTCTCTCCCCGTGATGTTCCATTTCACTCCCCGTGATGTTCCATTTCTCTCCCCGTGATGTTCCATTTCCCTCCCCGTGATGTTCCATTTCTCTCCCCGTGATGTTCCATTTCTCTCCCCGTGATGTTCCATTTCTCTCCCCGTGATGTTCCATTTCCCTCCCCGTGATGTTCCATTTCTCTCCCCGTGATGTTCCATTTCTCTCCCCGTGATGTTCCATTTCACTCCCCGTGATGTTCCATTTCTCTCCCCGTGATGTTCCATTTCCCTCCCCGTGATGTTCCATTTCCCTCCCCGTGATGTTTCATTTCCCCCCCCGTGATGTTCCATTTCACTCCCCGTGATGTTCCATTTCACTCCCCGTGATGTTCCATTTCACTCCCCGTGATGTTCCATTTCCCTCCCCGTGATGTTCCATTTCCCTCCCCGTGATGTTCCATTTCCCTCCCCGTGATGTTCCATTTCACTCCCCGTGATCTTCCATTTCCCTCCCCGTGATGTTCCATTTCCCTCCCCGTGATGTTCCATTTCCCTCCCCGTGATGTTCCATTTCTCTCCCCGTGATGTTCCATTTCCCCCCCCGTGATGTTCCATTTCACTCCCCGTGATGTTCCATTTCACTCCCCGTGATGTTCCATTTCTCTCCCCGTGATGTTCCATTTCTCTCCCCGTGATGTTCCATTTCCCTCCCCGTGATGTTCCATTTCTCTCCCCGTGATGTTCCATTTCTCTCCCCGTGATGTTCCATTTCTCTCCCCGTGATGTTCCATTTCTCTCCCCGTGATGTTCCATTTCTCTCCCCGTGATGTTCCATTTCACTCCCCGTGATGTTCCATTTCACTCCCCGTGATGTTCCATTTCCCTCCCCGTGATGTTCCATTTCTCTCCCCGTGATGTTCCATTTCTCTCCCCTTGATTTCCCTCCCCGTGATGTTCCATTTCTCTCCCCGTGATGTTCCATTTCCCTCCCCGTGATGTTCCATTTCTCTCCCCGTGATGTTCCATTTCCCTCCCCGCGATGTTCCATTTCACTCCCCGTGATGTTCCATTTCTCTCCCCGTGATGTTCCATTTCTCTCCCCGTGATGTTCCATTTCCATTTCCCTCCCCGTAATGTTCCATTTCCCTCGCCGTGATGTTCCATTTCTCTCCCCGTGATGTTCCATTTCTCTCCCCGTGATGTTCCATTTCTCTCCCCGTGATGTTCCATTTCTCTCCCCGTGATGTTCCATTTCTCTCCCCGTGATGTTCCATTTCTCTCCCCGTGATGTTCCATTGCTCTCCCCGTGATGTTCCATTTCCCTCCCCGTGATGTTCCATTTCTCTCCCCGTGATGTTCCATTTCACTCCCCGTGATGTTCCATTTCACTCCCCGTGATGTTCCATTTCTCTCCCCGTGATGTTCCATTTCACTCCCCGTGATGTTCCATTTCACTCCCCGTGATGTTCCATTTCTCTCCCCGTGATGTTCCATTTCCCTCCCCGTGATGTTCCATTTCTCTCCCCGTGATGTTCCATTTCCCTCCCCGTGATGTTCCATTTCTCTCCCCGTGATGTTCCATTTCTCTCCCCGTGATTTCCCTCCCCGTGATGTTCCATTTCTCTCCCCGTGATGTTCCATTTCCATTTCCCTCCCCGTAATGTTCCATTTCCCTCCCCGTGATGTTCCACTTCTCTCCCCGTGATGTTCCATTTCTCTCCCCGTGATGTTCCATTTCCCCCCGTGATGTTCCATTACTCTCCCCGTGATGTTCCATTTCACTCCCCGTGATGTTCCATTTCTCTCCCCGTGATGTTCCATTTCTCTCCCCGTGATGTTCCATTTCACTCCCCGTGATGTTCCATTTCCCTCCCCGTGATGTTCCATTTCACTCCCCGTGATGTTCCATTTCCCTCCCCGTGATGTTCCATTTCCCTCCCCGTGATGTTCCATTTCCCTCCCCGTGATGTTCCATTTCCCCCCGTGATGTTCCATTTCCCTCCCCGTGATGTTCCATTTCTCTCCCCGTGATGTTCCATTTCCCCCCCCGTGATGTTCCATTTCTCTCCCCGTGATGTTCCATTTCCCTCCCCATGATGTTCCATTTCTCTCCCCGTGATGTTCCATTTCTCTCCCCGTGATTTCCCTCCCCGTGATGTTCCATTTCTCTCCCCGTGATGTTCCATTTCACTCCCCGTGATGTTCCATTTCTCTCCCCGTGATGTTCCATTTCCCTCCCCGTGATTTTCCATTTCTCTCCCCGTGATGTTCCATTTCCCCCCCCGTGATGTTCCATTTCTCTCCCCGTGATGTTCCATTTCCCTCCCCGTGATGTTCCATTTCCCTCCCCGTGATGTTCCATTTCTCTCCCCGTGATGTTCCATTTCCCTCCCCGTGATGTTCCATTTCTCTCCCCGTGATGTTCCATTTCTCTCCCCGTGATGTTCCATTTCTCTCCCCGTGATGTTCCATTTCCCTCCCCGTGATGTTCCATTTCCCTCCCCGTGATGTTCCATTTCTCTCCCCGTGATGTTCCATTTCTCTCCCCGTGATGTTCCATTTCTCTCCCCGTGATGTTCCATTTCCCTCCCCGTGATGTTCCATTTCACTCCCCCTGATGTTCCATTTCTCTCCCCGTGATGTTCCATTTCTCTCCCCGTGATGTTCCATTTCTCTCCCCGTGATGTTCCATTTCTCTCCCCGTGATGTTCCATTTCACTCCCCGTGATGTTCCATTTCTCTCCCCGTGATGTTCCATTTCTCTCCCCATGATGTTCCATTTCACTCCCCGTGATGTTCCATTTCCCTCCCCGTGATGTTCCATTTCACTCCCCGTGATGTTCCATTTCCCTCCCCGTGATGTTCCATTTCCCTCCCCGTGATGTTCCATTTCCCTCCCCGTGATCTTCCATTTCCCTCCCCGTGATGTTCCATTTCTCTCCCCGTGATGTTCCATTTCACTCCCCGTGATGTTCCATTTCCCTCCCCGTGATGTTCCATTTCTCTCCCCGTGATGTTCCATTTCTCTCCCCGTGATGTTCCATTTCTCTCCCCGTGATGTTCCATTTCTCTCCTCGTGATGTTCCATTTCTCTCCCCGTGATCTTCCATTTCTCTCCCCGTGATGTTCCATTTCACTCCCCGTGATGTTCCATTTCTCTCCCCGTGATGTTCCATTTCCCTCCCCGTGATGTTCCATTTCTCTCCCCGTGATGTTCCATTTCTCTCCCCGTGATGTTCCATTTCTCTCCCCGTGATGTTCCATTTCCATTTCCCTCCCCGTAATGTTCCATTTCCCTCTCCGTGATGTTCCATTTCTCTCCCCGTGATGTTCCATTTCTCTCCCCGTGATGTTCCATTTCTCTCCCCGTGATGTTCCATTTCTCTCCCCGTGATGTTCCATTTCTCTCCCCGTGACGTTCCATTTCACTCCCCGTGATGTTCCATTTCCCTCCCCGTGATGTTCCATTTCCCCCCGTGATGTTCCATTTCCCTCCCCGTGATGTTCCATTTCTCTCCCCGTGATGTTCCATTTCCCCCGCCGTGATGTTCCATTTCTCTCCCCGTGATGTTCCATTTCCCCCCCCGTGATGTTCCATTTCTCTCCCCGTGATGTTCCATTTCCCTCCCCGTGATGTTCCATTTCTCTCCCCGTGATGTTCCATTTCCCCCCCCGTGATGTTCCATTTCTCTCCCCGTGATGTTCCATTTCACTCCCCGTGATGTTCCATTTCCCTCCCCGTGATGTTCCATTTCACTCCCCGTGATGTTCCATTTCCCTCCCCATGATGTTCCATTTCACTCCCCGTGATGTTCCATTTCTCTCCCCGTGATGTTCCATTGCCCTCCCCGTGATGTTCCATTTCTCTCCCCGTGATGTTCCATTTCACTCCCCGTGATGTTCCATTTCACTCCACGTGATGTTCCATTTCCCTCCCCGTGATGTTCCATTTCCCTCCCCGTGATGTTCCATTTCCCTCCCCGTGATGTTCCATTTCACTCCCCGTGATCTTCCATTTCCCTCCCCGTGATGTTCCATTTCCCTCCCCGTGATGTTCCATTTCCCTCCCCGTGATGTTCCATTTCTCTCCCCGTGATGTTCCATTTCCCCCCCCGTGATGTTCCATTTCACTCCCCGTGATGTTCCATTTCACTCCCCGTGATGTTCCATTTCTCTCCCCGTGATGTTCCATTTCTCTCCCCGTGATGTTCCATTTCCCTCCCCGTGATGTTCCATTTCTCTCCCCCTGATGTTCCATTTCTCTCCCCGTGATGTTCCATTTCTCTCCCCGTGATGTTCCATTTCTCTCCCCGTGATGTTCCATTTCTCTCCCCGTGATGTTCCATTTCCCTCCCCGTAATCTTCCATTTCCCTCCCCGTGATGTTCCATTTCACTCCCCGTGATGTTCCATTTCTCTCCCCGTGATGTTCCATTTCCCCCCGTGATGTTCCATTTCTCTCCCCGTGATGTTCCATTTCACTCCCCGTGATGTTCCATTTCACTCCCCGTGATGTTCCATTTCACTCCCCGTGATGTTCCATTTCCCTCCCCGTGATGTTCCATTTCACTCCCCGTGATGTTCCATTTCCCTCCCCGTGATGTTCCATTTCCCTCCCCGTGATGTTCCATTTCCCCCCGTGATGTTCCATTTCCCTCCCCGTGATGTTCCATTTCTCTCCCCGTGATGTTCCATTTCCCCCCCCGTGATGTTCCATTTCTCTCCCCGTAATGTTCCATTTCACTCCCCGTGATGTTCCATTTCCCTCCCCGTAATGTTCCATTTCCCTCGCCGTGATGTTCCATTTCTCTCCCCGTGATGTTCCATTTCTCTCCCCGTGATGTTCCATTTCTCTCCCCGTGATGTTCCATTTCTCTCCCCGTGATGTTCCATTTCTCTCCCCGTGATGTTCCATTGCTCTCCCCGTGATGTTCCATTTCTCTCCCCGTGATGTTCCATTTCTCTCCCCGTGATGTTCCATTGCTCTCCCCGTGATGTTCCATTTCTCTCCCCGTGATGTTCCATTTCACTCCCCGTGATGTTCCATTTCACTCCCCGTGATGTTCCATTTCCCTCCCCGTGATGTTCCATTTCTCTCCCCGTGATGTTCCATTTCTCTCCCCGTGATTTCCCTCCCCGTGATGTTCCATTTCTCTCCCCGTGATGTTCCATTTCCCTCCCCGTGATGTTCCATTTCTCTCCCCGTGATGTTCCATTTCTCACCCCGTGATTTCTCTCCCCGTGATGTTCCATTTCCCTCCCCGTGATGTTCCATTTCTCTCCCCGTGATGTTCCATTTCTCTCCCCGTGATGTTCCATTTCTCTCCCCGTGATTTCCCTCCCCGTGATGTTCCATTTCCCTCCCCGTGATGTTCCATTTCTCTCCCCGTGATGTTCCATTTCCATTTCCCTCCCCGTAATGTTCCATTTCCCTCCCCGTGATGTTCCATTTCTCTCCCCGTGATGTTCCATTTCTCTCCCCGTGATGTTCCATTTCCCCCCGTGATGTTCCATTTCTCTCCCCGTGATGTTCCATTTCACTCCCCGTGATGTTCCATTTCTCTCCCCGTGATGTTCCATTTCACTCCCCGTGATGTTCCATTTCCCCCCCCCGTGATGTTCCATTTCTCTCCCCGTGATGTTCCATTTCACTCCCCGTGATGTTCCATTTCCCTCCCCGTGATGTTCCATTTCTCTCCCCGTGATGTTCCATTTCTCTCCCCGTGATTTCCCTCCCCGTGATGTTCCATTTCTCTCCCCGTGATGTTCCATTTCCATTTCCCTCCCCGTAATGTTCCATTTCCCTCGCCGTGATGTTCCATTTCTCTCCCCGTGATGTTCCATTTCTCTCCCCGTGATGTTCCATTTCTCTCCCCGTGATGTTCCATTTCTCTCCCCGTGATGTTCCATTTCACTCCCCGTGATGTTCCATTTCTCTCCCCGTGATGTTCCATTTCACTCCCCGTGATGTTCCATTTCCCCCCGTGATGTTCCATTTCCCTCCCCGTGATGTTCCATTTCTCTCCCCGTGATGTTCCATTTCCCACCCCGTGATGTTCCATTTCTCTCCCCGTGATGTTCCATTTCCCCCCCCGTGTTGTTCCATTTCTCTCCCCGTGATGTTCCATTTCACTCCCCGTGATGTTCCATTTCTCTCCCCGTGATGTTCCATTTCCCTCCCCGTGATGTTCCATTTCCCTCCCCGTAATCTTCCATTTCCCTCCCCGTGATGTTCCATTTCCCTCCCCGTGATGTTCCATTTCCCTCCCCGTGATGTTCCATTTCCCTCCCCGTGATGTTCCATTTCCCTCCCCGTAATCTTCCATTTCCCTCCCCGTGATGTTCCATTTCCCTCCCCGTGATGTTCCATTTCTCTCCCCGTGATGTTCCATTTCCCTCCCCGTGATGTTCCATTTCTCTCCCCGTGATGTTCCATTTCACTCCCCGTGATGTTCCATTTCTCTCCCCGTGATGTTCCATTTCCCTCCCCGTGATGTTCCATTTCCCTCCCCGTGATGTTCCATTTCTCTCCCCGTGATGTTCCATTTCACTCCCCGTGATGTTCCATTTCACTCCCCGTGATGTTCCATTTCTCTCCCCGTGATGTTCCATTTCACTCCCCGTGATGTTCCATTTCCCTCCCCGTGATGTTCCATTTCTCTCCCCGTGATGTTCCATTTCTCTCCCCGTGATGTTCCATTTCCCTCCCCGTGATGTTCCATTTCACTCCCCGTGATGTTCCATTTCTCTCCCCGTGATGTTCCATTTCCCTCCCCGTGATGTTCCATTTCTCTCCCCGTGATGTTCCATTTCCCCCCCCCGTGATGTTCCATTTCTCTCCCCGTGATGTTCCATTTCTCTCCCCGTGATGTTCCATTTCTCTCCCCGTGATGTTCCATTTCTCTCCCCGTGATGTTCCATTTCTCTCCCCGTGATGTTCCATTTCTCTCCCCGTGATCTTCCATTTCTCTCCCCGTGATGTTCCATTTCACTCCCCGTGATGTTCCATTTCCCTCCCCGTGATGTTCCATTTCTCTCCCCGTGATGTTCCATTTCTCTCCCCGTGATTTCCCTCCCCGTGATGTTCCATTTCTCTCCCCGTGATGTTCCATTTCCATTTCCCTCCCCGTAATGTTCCATTTCCCTCGCCGTGATGTTCCATTTCTCTCCCCGTGATGTTCCATTTCTCTCCCCGTGATGTTCCATTTCTCTCCCCGTGATGTTCCATTTCACTCCCCGTGATGTTCCATTTCTCTCCCCGTGATGTTCCATTTCACTCCCCGTGATGTTCCATTTCTCTCCCCGTGATGTTCCATTTCACTCCCCGTGATGTTCCATTTCTCTCCCCGTGATGTTCCATTTCCCCCCGTGATGTTCCATTTCCCTCCCCGTGATGTTCCATTTCTCTCCCCGTGATGTTCCATTTCCCCCCCCGTGATGTTCCATTTCTCTCCCCGTGATGTTCCATTTACCCCCCGTGATGTTCCATTTCTCTCCCCGTGATGTTCCATTTCACTCCCCGTGATGTTCCATTTCCCTCCCCGTGATGTTCCATTTCCCTCCCCGTGATGTTCCATTTCCCCCCCCGTGATGTTCCATTTCTCTCCCCGTGATGTTCCATTTCACTCCCCGTGATGTTCCATTTCCCTCCCCATGATGTTCCATTTCACTCCCCGTGATGTTCCATTTCTCTCCCCGTGATGTTCCATTTCTCTCCCCGTGATGTTCCATTTCCCTTCCCGTGATGTTCCATTTCTCTCCCCGTGATGTTCCATTTCTCTCCCCGTGATGTTCCATTTCTCTCCCCGTGATGTTCCATTTCACTCCCCGTGATGTTCCATTTCTCTCCCCGTGATGTTCCATTTCCCTCCCCGTGATGTTCCATTTCCCTCCCCGTGATGTTCCATTTCTCTCCCCGTGATGTTCCATTTCACTCCCCGTGATGTTCCATTTCTCTCCCCGTGATGTTCCATTTCCCCCCCCGTGATGTTCCATTTCACTCCCCGTGATGTTCCATTTCTCTCCCCGTGATGTTCCATTTCACTCCCCGTGATGTTCCATTTCTCTCCCCGTGATGTTCCATTTCACTCCCCGTGATGTTCCATTTCTCTCCCCGTGATGTTCCATTTCCCTCCCCGTGATGTTCCATTTCTCTCCCCGTGATGTTCCATTTCACTCCCCGTGATGTTCCATTTCCCTCCCCGTGATGTTCCATTTCTCTCCCCGTGATGTTCCATTTCTCTCCCCGTGATTTCCCTCCCCGTGATGTTCCATTTCCCCCCCCCGTGATGTTCCATTTCTCTCCCCGTGATGTTCCATTTCTCTCCCCGTGATGTTCCATTTCCCTTCCCGTGATGTTCCATTTCTCTCCCCGTGATGTTCCATTTCTCTCCCCGTGATGTTCCATTTCTCTCCCCGTGATGTTCCATTTCACTCCCCGTGATGTTCCATTTCTCTCCCCGTGATGTTCCATTTCCCTCCCCGTGATGTTCCATTTCCCTCCCCGTGATATTCCATTTCTCTCCCCGTGATGTTCCATTTCACTCCCCGTGATGTTCCATTTCTCTCCCCGTGATGTTCCATTTCCCCCCCCGTGATGTTCCATTTCACTCCCCGTGATGTTCCATTTCTCTCCCCGTGATGTTCCATTTCTCTCCCCGTGATGTTCCATTTCACTCCCCGTGATGTTCCATTTCTCTCCCCGTGATGTTCCATTTCCCTCCCCGTGATGTTCCATTTCTCTCCCCGTGATGTTCCATTTCTCTCCCCGTGATGTTCCATTTCTCTCACCGTGATGTTCCATTTCTCTCCCCGTGATGTTCCATTTCTCTCCCCGTGATCTTCCATTTCTCTCCCCGTGATGTTCCATTTCACTCCCCGTGATGTTCCATTTCCCTCCCCGTGATGTTCCATTTCTCTCCCCGTGATGTTCCATTTCTCTCCCCGTGATTTCCCTCCCCGTGATGTTCCATTTCTCTCCCCGTGATGTTCCATTTCCATTTCCCTCCCCGTAATGTTCCATTTCCCTCGCCGTGATGTTCCATTTCTCTCCCCGTGATGTTCCATTTCTCTCCCCGTGATGTTCCATTTCTCTCCCCGTGATGTTCCATTTCACTCCCCGTGATGTTCCATTTCTCTCCCCGTGATGTTCCATTTCACTCCCCGTGATGTTCCATTTCTCTCCCCGTGATGTTCCATTTCCCCCCGTGATGTTCCATTTCCCTCCCCGTGATGTTCCATTTCTCTCCCCGTGATGTTCCATTTCCCCCCACGTGATGTTCCATTTCTCTCCCCGTGATGTTCCATTTACCCCCCGTGATGTTCCATTTCACTCCCCGTGATGTTCCATTTCCCTCCCCGTGATGTTCCATTTCCCTCCCCGTGATGTTCCATTTCCCTCCCCGTGATGTTCCATTTCCCCCCCCGTGATGTTCCATTTCTCTCCCCGTGATGTTCCATTTCACTCCCCGTGATGTTCCATTTCCCTCCCCATGATGTTCCATTTCACTCCCCGTGATGTTCCATTTCTCTCCCCGTGATGTTCCATTTCTCTCCCCGTGATGTTCCATTGCTCTCCCCGTGATGTTCCATTTCACTCCCCGTGATGTTCCATTTCTCTCCCCGTGATGTTCCATTTCCTCCCCGTGATGTTCCATTTCCCTTCCCGTGATGTTCCATTTCTCTCCCCGTGATGTTCCATTTCTCTCCCCGTGATGTTCCATTTCACTCCCCGTGATGTTCCATTTCCCTCCCCGTGATGTTCCATTTCCCTCCCCGTGATGTTCCATTTCCCTCCCCGTGATGTTCCATTTCCCTCCCCGTGATGTTCCATTTCACTCCCCGTGATCTTCCATTTCCCTCCCCGTGATGTTCCATTTCCCTCCCCGTGATGTTCCATTTCCCTCCCCGTGATGTTCCATTTCCCTCCCCGTGATGTTCCATTTCTCTCCCCGTGATGTTCCATTTCCCCCCCCGTGATGTTCCATTTCTCTCCCCGTGATGTTCCATTTCACTCCCCGTGATGTTCCATTTCTCTCCCCGTGATGTTTCATTTCACTCCCCGTGATGTTCCATTTCTCTCCCCGTGATGTTCCATTTCCCTCCCCGTGATGTTCCATTTCTCTCCCCGTGATGTTCCATTTCTCTCCCCGTGATGTTCCATTTCCCTCCCCGTGATGTTCCATTTCTCTCCCCGTGATGTTCCATTTCTCTCCCCGTGATGTTCCATTTCCCTCCCCGTGATGTTCCATTTCTCTCCCCGTGATGTTCCATTTCTCTCCCCGTGATGTTCCATTTCTCTCCCCGTGATGTTCCATTTCACTCCCCGTGATGTTCCATTTCTCTCCCCGTGATGTTCCATTTCACCCCCCGTGATGTTCCATTTCACTCCCCGTGATGTTCCATTTCCCTCCCCGTGATGTTCCATTTCTCTCCCCATGATGTTCCATTTCTCTCCCCGTGATTTCCCTCCCCGTGATGTTCCATTTCTCTCCCCGTGATGTTCCATTTCCATTTCCCTCCCCGTAATGTTCCATTTCCCTCCCCGTGATGTTCCATTTCTCTCCCCGTGATGTTCCATTTCTCTCCCCGTGATGTTCCATTTCCCCCCGTGATGTTCCATTTCTCTCCCCGTGATGTTCCATTTCACTCCCCGTGATGTTCCATTTCCCTCCCCGTGATGTTCCATTTCTCTCCCCGTGATGTTCCATTTCCCTCCCCGTGATGTTCCATTTCTCTCCCTGTGATGTTCCATTTCTCTCCCCGTGATGTTCCATTTCCATTTCACTCCCCGTGATGTTCCATTTCCCTCCCCGTGATGTTCCATTTCCCTCCCCGTGATGTTCCATTTCCCTCCCCGTGATGTTCCATTTCCCCCCGTGATGTTCCATTTCTCTCCCCGTGATGTTCCATTTCCCCCCCCGTGATGTTCCATTTCTCTCCCCGTGATGTTCCATTTCAGTCCCCGTGATGTTCCATTTCCCTCCCCGTGATGTTCCATTTCTCTCCCCGTGATGTTCCATTTCCATTTCCCTCCCCGTAATGTTCCATTTCCCTCGCCGTGATGTTCCATTTCTCTCCCCGTGATGTTCCATTTCTCTCCCCGTGATGTTCCATTTCTCTCCCCGTGATGTTCCATTTCTCTCCCCGTGATGTTCCATTTCTCTCCCCGTGATGTTCCAATTCCCTCCCCGTGATGTTCCATTTCTCTCCCCGTGATGTTCCATTTCTCTCCCCGTGATGTTCCATTTCTCTCCCCGTGATGTTCCATTTCTCTCCCCGTGATGTTCCATTTCTCTCCCCGTGATGTTCCATTTCACTCCCCGTGATGTTCCATTTCTCTCCCCGTGATGTTCCATTTCTCTCCCCGTGATGTTCCATTTCTCTCCCCGTGATGTTCCATTTCTCTCCCCGTGATGTTCCATTTCACTCCCCGTGATGTTCCATTTCTCTCCCCGTGATGTTCCATTTCACTCCCCGTGATGTTCCATTTCCCTCCCCGTGATGTTCCATTTCTCTCCCCGTGATGTTCCATTTCCCCCCCCCGTGATGTTCCATTTCCCCCCCCGTGATGTTCCATTTCTCTCCCCGTGATGTTCCATTTCCCCCCCCGTGATGTTCCATTTCTCTCCCCGTGATGTTCCATTTCTCTCCCCGTGATGTTCCATTTCTCTCCCCGTCATGTTCCATTTCCCTCCCCGTGATGTTCCATTTCTCTCCCCGTGATGTTCCATTACCCTCCCCGTGATGTTCCATTTCACTCCCCGTGATGTTCCATTTCACTCCCCGTGATCTTCCATTTCCCTCCCCGTGATGTTCCATTTCCCTCCCCGTGATGTTCCATTTCCCTCCCCGTGATGTTCCATTTCCCCCCCCGTGATGTTCCATTTCTCTCCCCGTGATGTTCCATTTCTCTCCCCGTGATGTTCCATTTCCCTCCCCGTGATGTTCCATTTCCCTCCCCGTGATGTTCCATTTCCCCCCCCGTGATGTTCCATTTCACTCCCCGTGATGTTCCATTTCTCTCCCCGTGATGTTCCATTTCTCTCCCCGTGATGTTCCATTTCACTCCCCGTGATGTTCCATTTCTCTCCCCGTGATGTTCCATTTCTCTCCCCGTGATGTTCCATTTCTCTCCCCGTGATGTTCCATTTCTCTCCCCGTGATGTTCCATTTCACTCCCCGTGATGTTCCATTTCTCTCCCCGTGATGTTCCATTTCACTCCCCGTGATGTTCCATTTCACTCCCCGTGATGTTCCATTTCCCTCCCCGTGATGTTCCATTTCTCTCCCCGTGATGTTCCATTTCTCTCCCCGTGATTTCCCTCCCCGTGATGTTCCATTTCTCTCCCCGTGATGTTCCATTTCTCTCCCCGTGATTTCACTCCCCGTGATGTTCCATTTCTCTCCCCGTGATGTTCCATTTCTCTCCCCGTGATGTTCCATTTCTCTCCCCGTGATGTTCCATTTCCCTCCCCGTGATGTTCCATTTCTCTCCCCGTGATGTTCCATTTCTCTCCCCGTGATGTTCCATTTCTCTCCCCGTGATGTTCCATTTCCCTCCCCGTGATGTTCCATTTCTCTCCCCGTGATGTTCCATTTCTCTCCCCGTGATGTTCCATTTCTCTCCCCGTGATGTTCCATTTCACTCCCCGTGATGTTCCATTTCTCTCCCCGTGATGTTCCATTTCCCTCCCCGTGATGTTCCATTTCTCTCCCCGTGATGTTCCATTTCTCTCCCCGTGATGTTCCATTTCTCTCCCCGTGATGTTCCATTTCACTCCCCGTGATGTTCCATTTCTCTCCCCGTGATGTTCCATTTCACTCCCCGTGATGTTCCATTTCACTCCCCGTGATGTTCCATTTCTCTCCCCGTGATGTTCCATTTCACTCCCCGTGATGTTCCATTTCTCTCCCCGTGATTTCCCTCCCCGTGATGTTCCATTTCTCTCCCCGTGATGTTCCATTTCTCTCCCCGTGATTTCACTCCCCGTGATGTTCCATTTCTCTCCCCGTGATGTTCCATTTCTCTCCCCGTGATGTTCCATTTCTCTCCCCGTGATGTTCCATTTCCCTCCCCGTGATGTTCCATTTCTCTCCCCGTGATGTTCCATTTCTCTCCCCGTGATGTTCCATTTCTCTCCCCGTGATGTTCCATTTCCCTCCCCGTGATGTTCCATTTCTCTCCCCGTGATGTTCCATTTCTCTCCCCGTGATGTTCCATTTCTCTCCCCGTGATGTTCCATTTCACTCCCCGTGATGTTCCATTTCTCTCCCCGTGATGTTCCATTTCACTCCCCGTGATGTTCCATTTCTCTCCCCGTGATGTTCCATTTCTCTCCCCGTGATGTTCCATTTCCCTCCCCGTGATGTTCCATTTCTCTCCCCGTGATGTTCCATTTCCCCCCCCGTGATGTTCCATTTCTCTCCCCGTGATGTTCCATTTCACTCCCCGTGATGTTCCATTTCTCTCCCCGTGATGTTCCATTTCCATTTCACTCCCCGTGATGTTCCATTTCCCTCCCCGTGATGTTCCATTTCCCTCCCCGTGATGTTCCATTTCCCTCCCCGTGATGTTCCATTTCCCCCCGTGATGTTCCATTTCTCTCCCCGTGATGTTCCATTTCCCCCCCCGTGATGTTCCATTTCTCTCCCCGTGATGTTCCATTTCACTCCCCGTGATGTTCCATTTCCCTCCCCGTGATGTTCCATTTCTCTCCCCGTGATGTTCCATTTCCATTTCCCTCCCCGTAATGTTCCATTTCCCTCGCCGTGATGTTCCATTTCTCTCCCCGTGATGTTCCATTTCTCTCCCCGTGATGTTCCATTTCTCTCCCCGTGATGTTCCATTTCTCTCCCCGTGATGTTCCATTTCTCTCCCCGTGATGTTCCATTTCTCTCCCCGTGATGTTCCATTTCTCTCCCCGTGATGTTCCATTTCACTCCCCGTGATGTTCCATTTCTCTCCCCGTGATGTTCCATTTCTCTCCCCGTGATGTTCCATTTCTCTCCCCGTGATGTTCCATTTCACTCCCCGTGATGTTCCATTTCTCTCCCCGTGATGTTCCATTTCACTCCCCGTGATGTTCCATTTCCCTCCCCCTGATGTTCCATTTCTCTCCCCGTGATGTTCCATTTCCCCCCCCGTGATGTTCCATTTCCCCCCCCGTGATGTTCCATTTCTCTCCCCGTGATGTTCCATTTCCCCCCCCGTGATGTTCCATTTCTCTCCCCGTGATGTTCCATTTCTCTCCCCGTGATGTTCCATTTCTCTCCCCGTCATGTTCCATTTCCCTCCCCGTGATGTTCCATTTCTCTCCCCGTGATGTTCCATTTCCCTCCCCGTGATGTTCCATTTCACTCCCCGTGATGTTCCATTTCACTCCCCGTGATCTTCCATTTCCCTCCCCGTGATGTTCCATTTCCCTCCCCGTGATGTTCCATTTCCCTCCCCGTGATGTTCCATTTCTCTCCCCGTGATGTTCCATTTCTCTCCCCGTGATGTTCCATTTCTCTCCCCGTGATGTTCCATTTCACTCCCCGTGATGTTCCATTTCTCTCCCCGTGATGTTCCATTTCTCTCCCCGTGATGTTCCATTTCACTCCCCGTGATGTTCCATTTCTCTCCCCGTGATGTTCCATTTCTCTCCCCGTGATGTTCCATTTCTCTCCCCGTGATGTTCCATTTCTCTCCCCGTGATGTTCCATTTCACTCACCGTGATGTTCCATTTCTCTCCCCGTGATGTTCCATTTCACTCCCCGTGATGTTCCATTTCACTCCCCGTGATGTTCCATTTCCCTCCCCGTGATGTTCCATTTCTCTCCCCGTGATGTTCCATTTCTCTCCCCGTGATTTCCCTCCCCGTGATGTTCCATTTCTCTCCCCGTGATGTTCCATTTCCATTTCCCTCCCCGTAATGTTCCAATTCCCTCCCCGTGATGTTCCATTTCTCTCCCCGTGATGTTCCATTTCTCTCCCCGTGATGTTCCATTTCCCTCCCAATGATGTTCCATTTCTCTCCCCGTGATGTTCCATTTCCCGCCCCGTGATGTTCCATTTCTCTCCCCGTGATGTTCCATTTCACTCCCCGTGATGTTCCATTTCTCTCCCCGTGATGTTCCATTTCCCTCCCCGTGATTTTCCATTTCTCTCCCCGTGATGTTCCATTTCCCCCCCCGTGATGTTCCATTTCTCTCCCCGTGATGTTCCATTTCACTCCCCGTGATGTTCCATTTCTCTCCCCGTCATGTTCCATTTCCCTCCCCGTGATGTTCCATTTCTCTCCCCGTGATGTTCCATTTCTCTCCCCGTGATGTTCCATTTCTCTCCCCGTGATGTTCCATTTCTCTCCCCGTGATGTTCCATTTCTCTCCCCGTGATGTTCCATTTCTCTCCCCGTGATGTTCCATTTCTCTCCCCGTGATGTTCCATTTCTCTCCCCGTGATGTTCCATTTCACTCCCCGTGATGTTCCATTTCCCTCCCCGTGATGTTCCATTTCCCTCCCCGTGATGTTCCATTTCCCTCCCCGTGATCTTCCATTTCCCTCCCCGTGATGTTCCATTTCCCTCCCCGTGATGTTCCATTTCCCTCCCCGTGATGTTCCATTTCTCTCCCGTGATGTTCCATTTCCCTCCCCGTGATGTTCCATTTCCCTCCCCGTGATGTTCCATTTCTCTCCCGTGATGTTCCATTTCCCTCCCCGTGATGTTCCATTTCTCTCCCCGTGATGTTCCATTTCTCTCCCCATGATGTTCCATTTCCCTCCCCGTGATGTTCCATTTCTCTCCCCGTGATGTTCCATTTCCCCCCCGTGATGTTCCATTTCCCTCCCCGTGATGTTCCATTTCCCCCCCCGTGATGTTCCATTTCCCTCCCCGTGATGTTCCATTTCCCTCCCCGTGATGTTCCATTTCTCTCCCCGTGATGTTCCATTTCACTCCCCGTGATGTTCCATTTCTCTCCCCGTGATGTTCCATTTCACTCCCCGTGATGTTCCATTTCTCTCCCCGTGATGTTCCATTTCACTCCCCGTGATGTTCCATTTCCCTCCCCGTGATGTTCCATTTCCCTCCCCGTGATGTTCCATTTCTCTCCCCGTGATTTCCCTCCCCGTGATGTTCCATTTCTCTCCCCGTGATGTTCCATTTCTCTCCCCGTGATTTCCCTCCCCGTGATGTTCCATTTCACTCCCCGTGATGTTCCATTTCCCTCCCCGTGATGTTCCATTTCCCTCCCCGTGATGTTCCATTTCTCTCCCCGTGATTTCCCTCCCCGTGATGTTCCATTTCTCTCCCCGTGATGTTCCATTTCCATTTCCCTCCCCGTAATGTTCCATTTCCCTCGCCGTGATGTTCCATTTCTCTCCCCGTGATGTTCCATTTCTCTCCCCGTGATGTTCCATTTCTCTCCCCGTGATGTTCCATTTCTCTCCCCGTGATGTTCCATTTCACTCCCCGTGATGTTCCATTTCTCTCCCCGTGATGTTCCATTTCTCTCCCCGTGATGTTCCATTTCTCTCCCCGTGATGTTCCATTTCTCTCCCCGTGATCTTCCATTTCTCTCCCCGTGATGTTCCATTTCACTCCCCGTGATGTTCCATTTCCCTCCCCGTGATGTTCCATTTCTCTCCCCGTGATGTTCCATTTCTCTCCCCGTGATTTCCCTCCCCGTGATGTTCCATTTCTCTCCCCGTGATGTTCCATTTCCATTTCCCTCCCCGTAATGTTCCATTTCCCTCGCCGTGATGTTCCATTTCTCTCCCCGTGATGTTCCATTTCTCTCCCGGTGATGTTCCATTTCTCTCCCCGTGATGTTCCATTTCACTCCCCGTGATGTTCCATTTCTCTCCCCGTGATGTTCCATTTCCCCCCGTGATGTTCCATTTCCCTCCCCGTGATGTTCCATTTCTCTCCCCGTGATGTTCCATTTCCCCCCCCGTGATGTTCCATTTCTCTCCCCGTGATGTTCCATTTACCCCCCGTGATGTTCCATTTCTCTCCCCGTGATGTTCCATTTCACTCCCCGTGATGTTCCATTTCTCTCCCCGTGATGTTCCATTTCCCTCCCCGTGATGTTCCATTTCTCTCCACGTGATGTTCCATTTCCCCCCCCGTGATGTTCCATTTCTCTCCCCGTGATGTTCCATTTACCCCCCGTGATGTTCCATTTCTCTCCCCGTGATGTTCCATTTCACTCCCCGTGATGTTCCATTTCTCTCCCCGTGATGTTCCATTTCCCTCCCCGTGATGTTCCATTTCTCTCCACGTGATGTTCCATTTCCCTCCCCGTGATGTTCCATTTCTCTCCCCGTGATGTTCCATTTCACTCCCCGTGATGTTCCATTTCCCTCCCCGTGATGTTCCATTTCCCTCCCCGTGATGTTCCATTTCCCTCCCCGTGATGTTCCATTTCTCTCCCCGTGATGTTCCATTTCTCTCCCCGTGATTTCTCTCCCCGTGATGTTCCATTTCACTCCCCGTGATGTTCCATTTCTCTCCCCGTGATGTTCCATTTCACTCCCCGTGATGTTCCATTTCTCTCCCCGTGATGTTCCATTTCTCTCCCCGTGATGTTCCATTTCCCTCCCCGTGATGTTCCATTTCTCTCCCCGTGATGTTCCATTTCCCCCCCCGTGATGTTCCATTTCTCTCCCCGTGATGTTCCATTTCACTCCCCGTGATGTTCCATTTCTCTCCCCGTGATGTTCCATTTCCATTTCACTCCCCGTGATGTTCCATTTCCCTCCCCGTGATGTTCCATTTCCCTCCCCGTGATGTTCCATTTCCCTCCCCGTGATGTTCCATTTCCCCCCGTGATGTTCCATTTCTCTCCCCGTGATGTTCCATTTCCCCCCCCGTGATGTTCCATTTCTCTCCCCGTGATGTTCCATTTCACTCCCCGTGATGTTCCATTTCCCTCCCCGTGATGTTCCATTTCTCTCCCCGTGATGTTCCATTTCCATTTCCCTCCCCGTAATGTTCCATTTCCCTCGCCGTGATGTTCCATTTCTCTCCCCGTGATGTTCCATTTCTCTCCCCGTGATGTTCCATTTCTCTCCCCGTGATGTTCCATTTCTCTCCCCGTGATGTTCCATTTCTCTCCCCGTGATGTTCCATTTCTCTCCCCGTGATGTTCCATTTCACTCCCCGTGATGTTCCATTTCCCTCCCCGTGATGTTCCATTTCTCTCCCCGTGATGTTCCATTTCTCTCCCCGTGATGTTCCATTTCCCTCCCCGTGATGTTCCATTTCACCCCCCGTGATGTTCCATTTCCCTCCCCGTGATGTTCCATTTCTCTCCCCGTGATGTTCCATTTCTCTCCCCGTGATTTCCCTCCCCGTGATGTTCCATTTCTCTCCCCGTGATGTTCCATTTCCATTTCCCTCCCCGTAATGTTCCATTTCCCTCCCCGTGATGTTCCATTTCTCTCCCCGTGATTTTCCATTTCCCTCCCCATGATGTTCCATTTCACTCCCCGTGATGTTCCATTTCTCTCCCCGTGATGTTCCATTTCTCTCCCCGTGATGTTCCATTTCCCTTCCCGTGATGTTCCATTTCTCTCCCCGTGATGTTCCATTTCTCTCCCCGTGATGTTCCATTTCACTCCCCGTGATGTTCCATTTCACTCCCCGTGATGTTCCATTTCACTCCCCGTGATGTTCCATTTCCCTCCCCGTGATGTTCCATTTCCCTCCCCGTGATGTTCCATTTCCCTCCCCGTGATGTTCCATTTCTCTCCCCGTGATGTTCCATTTCCCCCCCCGTGATGTTCCATTTCACTCCCCGTGATGTTCCATTTCACTCCCCGTGATGTTCCATTTCTCTCCCCGTGATGTTCCATTTCACTCCCCGTGATGTTCCATTTCCCTCCCCGTGATGTTCCATTTCCCTCCCCGTGATGTTCCATTTCTCTCCCCGTGATGTTCCATTTCTCTCCCCGTGATGTTCCATTTCCCTCCCCGTGATGTTCCATTTCTCTCCCCGTGATGTTCCATTTCTCTCCCCGTGATGTTCCATTTCCCTCCCCGTGATGTTCCATTTCTCTCCCCGTGATGTTCCATTGCTCTCCCCGTGATGTTCCATTTCACTCCCCGTGATGTTCCATTTCTCTCCCCGTGATGTTCCATTTCACCCCCCGTGATGTTCCATTTCACTCCCCGTGATGTTCCATTTCCCTCCCCGTGATGTTCCATTTCTCTCCCCCTAATGTTCCATTTCTCTCCCCGTGATTTCCCTCCCCGTGATGTTCCATTTCTCTCCCCGTGATGTTCCATTTCCATTTCCCTCCCCGTAATGTTCCATTTCCCTCCCCGTGATGTTCCATTTCTCTCCCCGTGATGTTCCATTTCTCTCCCCGTGATGTTCCATTTCCCCCCGTGATGTTCCATTTCTCTCCCCGTGATGTTCCATTTCACTCCCCGTGATATTCCATTTCTCTCCCCGTGATGTTCCATTTCACTCCCCGTGATGTTCCATTTCACTCCACGTGATGTTCCATTTCCCTCCCCGTGATGTTCCATTTCACTCCCCGTGATGTTCCATTTCTCTCCCCGTGATGTTCCATTTCACTCCCCGTGATGTTCCATTTCCCTCCCCGTGATGTTCCATTTCACTCCCCGTGATGTTCCATTTCACTCCCCGTGATGTTCCATTTCCCCCCGTGATGTTCCATTTCTCTCCCCGTGATGTTCCATTTCCCCCCCCGTGATGTTCCATTTCTCTCCCCGTGATGTTCCATTTCCCTCCCCGTGATGTTCCATTTCTCTCCCCGTGATGTTCCATTTCCCTCCCCGTGATGTTCCATTTCTCTCCCCGTGATGTTCCATTTCCATTTCCCTCCCCGTAATGTTCCATTTCCCTCGCTGTGATGTTCCATTTCTCTCCCCGTGATGTTCCATTTCTCTCCCCGTGATGTTCCATTTCTCTCCCCGTGATGTTCCATTTCTCTCCCCGTGATGTTCCATTTCACTCCCCGTGATGTTCCATTTCTCTCCCCGTGATGTTCCATTTCACTCCCCGTGATGTTCCATTTCCCTCCCCGTGATGTTCCATTTCTCTCCCCGTGATGTTCCATTTCCCCCCCCGTGATGTTCCATTTCCCCCCCCGTGATGTTCCATTTCTCTCCCCGTGATATTCCATTTCCCCCCCCGTGATGTTCCATTTCTCTCCCCGTGATGTTCCATTTCACTCCCCGTGATGTTCCATTTCTCTCCCCGTGATGTTCCATTTCACTCCCCGTGATGTTCCATTTCTCTCCCCGTAATGTTCCATTTCCCTCCCCGTGATGTTCCATTTCTCTCCCCGTGATGTTCCATTTCCCTCCCCGTGATGTTCCATTTCACTCCCCGTGATGTTCCATTTCACTCCCCGTGATCTTCCATTTCCCTCCCCGTGATGTTCCATTTCCCTCCCCGTGATGTTCCATTTCCCTCCCCGTGATGTTCCATTTCCCTCCCCGTGATGTTCCATTTCTCTCCCCGTGATGTTCCATTTCACACCCCGTGATGTTCCATTTCACTCCCCGTGATGTTCCATTTCTCTCCCCGTGATGTTCCATTTCACTCCCCGTGATGTTCCATTTCTCTCCCCGTGATGTTCCATTTCCCTCCCCGTGATGTTCCATTTCTCTCCCCGTGATGTTCCATTTCTCTCCCCGTGATGTTCCATTTCACTCCCCGTGATGTTCCATTTCTCTCCCCGTGATGTTCCATTTCACTCCCCGTGATGTTCCATTTCACTCCCCGTGATGTTCCATTTCCCTCCCCGTGATGTTCCATTTCTCTCCCCGTGATGTTCCATTTCTCTCCCCGTGATTTCCCTCCCCGTGATGTTCCATTTCTCTCCCCGTGATGTTCCATTTCCATTTCCCTCCCCGTAATGTTCCAATTCCCTCCCCGTGATGTTCCATTTCTCTCCCCGTGATGTTCCATTTCTCTCCCCGTGATGTTCCATTTCCCTCCCCGTGATGTTCCATTTCTCTCCCCGTGATGTTCCATTTCCCCCCCCGTGATGTTCCATTTCTCTCCCCGTGATGTTCCATTTCACTCCCCGTGATGTTCCATTTCTCTCCCCGTGATGTTCCATTTCCCTCCCCGTGATTTTCCATTTCCCTCCCCGTGATGTTCCATTTCCCCCCCCGTGATGTTCCATTTCTCTCCCCGTGATGTTCCATTTCACTCCCCGTGATGTTCCATTTCTCTCCCCGTGATGTTCCATTTCCCTCCCCGTGATGTTCCATTTCTCTCCCCGTGATGTTCCATTTCACTCCCCGTGATGTTCCATTTCCCTCCCCGTGATGTTCCATTTCACTCCCCGTGATGTTCCATTTCTCTCCCCGTGATGTTCCATTTCCCTCCCCGTGATGTTCCATTTCTCTCCCCGTGATGTTCCATTTCCCCCCCCGTGATGTTCCATTTCACTCCCCGTGATGTTCCATTTCTCTCCCCGTGATGTTCCATTTCACTCCCCGTGATGTTCCATTTCTCTCCCCGTGATGTTCCATTTCACTCCCCGTGATGTTCCATTTCTCTCCCCGTGATGTTCCATTTCCCTCCCCGTGATGTTCCATTTCTCTCCCCGTGATGTTCCATTTCTCTCCCCGTGATGTTCCATTTCACTCCCCGTGATGTTCCATTTCTCTCCCCGTGATGTTCCATTTCTCTCCCCGTGATGTTCCATTTCTCTCCCCGTGATGTTCCATTTCTCTCCCCGTGATCTTCCATTTCTCTCCCCGTGATGTTCCATTTCACTCCCCGTGATGTTCCATTTCCCTCCCCGTGATGTTCCATTTCTCTCCCCGTGATTTCCCTCCCCGTGATGTTCCATTTCTCTCCCCGTGATGTTCCATTTCTCTCCCCGTGATGTTCCATTTCTCTCCCCGTGATGTTCCATTTCTCTCCCCGTGATGTTCCATTTCCCTCCCCGTGATGTTCCATTTCCCTCGCCGTGATGTTCCATTTCTCTCCCCGTGATGTTCCATTTCTCTCCCCGTGATGTTCCATTTCTCTCCCCGTGATGTTCCATTTCACTCCCCGTGATGTTCCATTTCTCTCCCCGTGATGTTCCATTTCCCCCCCCGTGATGTTCCATTTCTCTCCCCGTGATGTTCCATTTCCCCCCCCGTGATGTTCCATTTCTCTCCCCGTGATGTTCCATTTCACTCCCCGTGATGTTCCATTTCCCTCCCCGTGATGTTCCATTTCACTCCCCGTGATGTTCCATTTCTCTCCCCGTGATGTTCCATTTCTCTCCCCGTGATGTTCCATTTCCCTCCCCGTGATGTTCCATTTCTCTCCCCGTGATGTTCCATTTCTCTCCCCGTGATGTTCCATTTCACTCCCCGTGATGTTCCATTTCACTCCCCGTGATGTTCCATTTCACTCCCCGTGATGTTCCATTTCCCTCCCCGTGATGTTCCATTTCCCTCCCCGTGATGTTCCATTTCACTCCCCGTGATCTTCCATTTCCCTCCCCGTGATGTTCCATTTCCCTCCCCGTGATGTTCCATTTTCCTCCCCGTGATGTTCCATTTCCCTCCCCGTGATGTTCCATTTCACTCCCCGTGATGTTCCATTTCTCTCCCCGTGATGTTCCATTTCCCTCCCCGTGATGTTCCATTTCTCTCCCCGTGATGTTCCATTTCTCTCCCCGTGATGTTCCATTTCCCTCCCCGTGATGTTCCATTTCTCTCCCCGTGATGTTCCATTTCTCTCCCCGTGATGTTCCATTTCCCTCCCCGTGATGTTCCATTTCTCTCCCCGTGATGTTCCATTTCTCTCCCCGTGATGTTCCATTTCTCTCCCCGTGATGTTCCATTGCTCTCCCCGTGATGTTCCATTTCACTCCCCGTGATGTTCCATTTCTCTCCCCGTGATGTTCCATTTCACCCCCCGTGATGTTCCATTTCACTCCCCGTGATGTTCCATTTCCCTCCCCGTGATGTTCCATTTCTCTCCCCGTGATGTTCCATTTCTCTCCCCGTGATGTTCCATTTCCATTTCTCTCCCCGTGATGTTCCATTTCTCTCCCCGTGATGTTCCATTTCCATTTCCCTCCCCGTAATGTTACATTTCCCTCCCCGTGATGTTCCATTTCTCTCCCCGTGATGTTCCATTTCTCTCCCCGTGATGTTCCATTTCCCTCCCCGTGATGTTCCATTTCCCTCCCCGTGATGTTCCATTTCTCTCCCCGTGATGTTCCATTTCCCTCCCCGTGATGTTCCATTTCCCTCCCCGTGATGTTCCATTTCTCTCCCCGTGATGTTCCATTTCTCTCCCCGTGATGTTCCATTTCCCCCCGTGATGTTCCATTTCTCTCCCCGTGATGTTCCATTTCACTCCCCGTGATGTTCCATTTCTCTCCCCGTGATGTTCCATTTCACTCCCCGTGATGTTCCATTTCACTCCCCGTGATGTTCCATTTCCCTCCCCGTGATGTTCCATTTCACTCCCCGTGATGTTCCATTTCACTCCCCGTGATGTTCTATTTCTCTCCCCGTGATGTTCCATTTCCCTCCCCGTGTTGTTCCATTTCCCCCCGTGATGTTCCATTTCACTCCCCGTGATGTTCCATTTCCCTCCCCGTGATGTTCCATTTCTCTCCCCGTGATGTTCCATTTCCATTTCCCTCCCCGTAATGTTCCATTTCTCTCCCCGTGATGTTCCATTTCTCTCCCCGTGATGTTCCATTTCTCTCCCCGTGATGTTCCATTTCTCTCCCCGTGATGTTCCATTTCACTCCCCGTGATGTTCCATTTCTCTCCCCGTGATGTTCCATTTCACTCCCCGTGATGTTCCATTTCCCTCCCCGTGATGTTCCATTTCTCTCCCCGTGATGTTCCATTTCCCCCCCCGTGATGTTCCATTTCCCCCCCCGTGATGTTCCATTTCTCTCCCCGTGATGTTCCATTTCCCCCCCCGTGATGTTCCATTTCTCTCCCCGTGATGTTCCATTTCACTCCCCGTGATGTTCCATTTCTCTCCCCGTGATGTTCCATTTCCCCCCCCGTGATGTTCCATTTCTCTCCCCGTGATGTTCCATTTCACTCCCCGTGATGTTCCATTTCACTCCCCGTGATGTTCCATTTCCCTCCCCGTGATGTTCCATTTCTCTCCCCGTGATTTCCCTCCCCGTGATGTTCCATTTCTCTCCCCGTGATGTTCCATTTCCATTTCCCTCCCCGTAATGTTCCAATTCCCTCCCCGTGATGTTCCATTTCTCTCCCCGTGATGTTCCATTTCTCTCCCCGTGATGTTCCATTTCCCTCCCCGTGATGTTCCATTTCTCTCCCCGTGATGTTCCATTTCTCTCCCCGTGATGTTCCATTTCTCTCCCCGTGATGTTCCATTTCTCTCCCCGTGATGTTCCATTTCACTCCCCGTGATGTTCCATTTCTCTCCCCGTGATGTTCCATTTCCCCCCCCGTGATGTTCCATTTCCCTCCCCGTGATGTTCCATTTCTCTCCCCGTGATGTTCCATTTCACTCCCCGTGATGTTCCATTTCTCTCCCCGTGATGTTCCATTTCACTCCCCGTGATGTTCCATTTCTCTCCCCGTGATGTTCCATTTCCCTCCCCGTGATGTTCCATTTCCCTCCCCGTGATGTTCCATTTCCCTCCCCGTGATGTTCCATTTCCCTCCCCGTGATGTTCCATTTCCCTCCCCGTGATGTTCCATTTCCCCCCGTGATGTTCCATTTCCCTCCCCGTGATGTTCCATTTCCCTCCCCGTGATGTTCCATTTCCCTCCCCGTGATGTTCCATTTCCCTCCCCGTGATGTTCCATTTCCCCCCGTGATGTTCCATTTCTCTCCCCGTGATGTTCCATTTCTCTCCCCGTGATGTTCCATTTCACTCCCCGTGATGTTCCATTTCTCTCCCCGTGATGTTCCATTTCTCTCCCCGTGATTTCCCTCCCCGTGATGTTCCATTTCTCTCCCCGTGATGTTCCATTTCTCTCCCCGTGATGTTCCATTTCCCTCCCCGTGATGTTCCATTTCACTCCCCGTGATGTTCCATTTCTCTCCCCGTGATGTTCCATTTCTCTCCCCGTGATGTTCCATTTCACTCCCCGTGATGTTCCATTTCTCTCCCCGTGATGTTCCATTTCTCTCCCCGTGATGTTCCATTTCTCTCCCCGTGATGTTCCATTTCTCTCCCCGTGATGTTCCATTTCTCTCCCCGTGATGTTCCATTTCTCTCCCCGTGATGTTCCATTTCTCTCCCCGTGATGTTCCATTTCTCTCCCCGTGATGTTCCATTTCACTCCCCGTGATGTTCCATTTCTCTCCCCGTGATGTTCCATTTCACTCCCCGTGATGTTCCATTTCTCTCCCCGTGATGTTCCATTTCTCTCCCCGTGATGTTCCATTTCCCCCCCGTGATGTTCCATTGCTCTCCCCGTGATGTTCCATTTCTCTCCCCGTGATGTACCATTTCTCTCCCCGTGATGTTCCATTTCTCTCCCCGTGATGTTCCATTTCCCTCCCCGTGATGTTCCATTTCCCTCCCCGTGATGTTCCATTTCTCTCCCCGTGATGTTCCATTTCCCTCCCCGTGATGTTCCATTTCTCTCCCCGTGATGTTCCATTTCTCTCCCCGTGATGTTCCATTTCTCTCCCCGTGATGTTCCATTTCTCTCCCCGTGATGTTCCATTTCTCTCCCCGTGATGTTCCATTCCCCCCCCCGTGATGTTCCATTTCCCTCCCCGTGATGTTCCATTTCTCTCCCCGTCATGTTCCATTTCTCTCCCCGTCATGTTCCATTTCTCTCCCCGTGATGTTCCATTTCCCTCCCCGTGATGTTCCATTTCTCTCCCCGTGATGTTCCATTTCACTCCCCGTGATGTTCCATTTCCCTCCCCGTGATGTTCCATTTCCCTCCCCGTGATGTTCCATTTCCCTCCCCGTGATGTTCCATTTCACTCCCCGTGATGTTCCATTTCCCTCCCCGTGATGTTCCATTTCACCCCGTGATGTTCCATTTCTCTCCCCGTGATGTTCCATTTCCCCCCCGTGATGTTCCATTTCTCTCCCCGTGATGTTCCATTTCACTCCCCGTGATGTTCCATTTCTCTCCCCGTGATGTTCCATTTCTCTCCCCGTGATGTTCCATTTCCCTCCCCGTGATGTTCCATTTCTCTCCCCGTGATGTTCCATTTCCCTCCCCGTGATGTTCCATTTCCCTCCCTGTGATGTTCCATTTCCCTCCCCGTGATGTTCCATTTCCCTCCCCGTGATGTTCCATTTCACTCCCCGTGATGTTCCATTTCCCTCCCCGTGATGTTCGATTCCCTTTCCTGCAATGTCCGATCCCCCACTACCCGCGATGTTTGCTTTTCTGTCCTCCCCCTCCCCGCCCCCGATATCTGCTTCCCCCCCCCGCCCGCCCCCCCCAAGCTGGTTGTACGGCGGGAAACGTGTTGAGATAATTTGAAACATTCCCTTTGCAGGTGTTGTGATCTGTCTTCCCCCGTAGTAAATTTTTGTTCAGGAAAGTTAACTGCGGGGAATTGGAGATATTTCACGGCAGATCTGGACTTCAGGCCATGGTATCTGCAAGAGTCAGTGCAGGTGACAGCAGTGGTTACTGTGGAGATAGGACCGGCTGTTTTAATAGAGTTAGTGCCAACCACAGAAACCACTCCACACGGGGTAATCCGGTGGCAGGTCCTGATGACCTGTTCCCTGTGCCAGTATTGTGCTGGGAGGGGCGATTGGATTTCACTCTGAGCTCCTGGCAGGAGGAAGGCGTATCCTGTTGCCTTTTGGAAGGTGCATTAACCCATTTTTCTTATCCTTTGTTGAAGAGATGCAGACTATGTGGACAGTGCCTGTTGACCAGGCTGAAGCCTGCTCTGAAAGAAGCTTTCCTGGAGCATGTGAATCGAAAAAACACCAGACGGTGGTTCCTCAGCTGATGGTAATGAACTTGTCATATATAAAACACAGGGGTATAAATCCATCTTGAGCAGAGGGGAGAGGAAAAGGACCACAGACACACACAGGAACAGAGAAAGAGGCAGAAGCACTTGTTGTCGAGGATGCCATTTGTGCAGAGGTGGTTTTACAAAATATAAAAATAAAATAGTTCTGCTCCAAACAAAACTAGATGTGCCCACTCTGAGCTGTGGCACCCTGTCTGAGAACGGCTTACAGCAGTTTATGGGGCACAACTTGGTCATGGGGGTTAGCGCAGAATGGGCAGCCCATTTAATACTCCCTCCGATTCTCTTTTCCTTGGTTGAAGAGAGGGGTTTGCGGCAGGGAAGGAGGTGATTAGGGGATTGCAGAATTTTAGGAGGGTGATCCAGAGGCTGGCAGTGTAGAGGCTGAAAGAGCAGCCACATTGGCAGAACGGGGAACAAAGAGTAGCCTCGTGTTGGCGGAGCAGAGGGTGAACGAGGGGACATACGACAGGAGGTGTGCCGGGGCCGTGAAGGGGATGAAAGCAAGGACGAGGATCATGCAGCGGATCCATTGAGACTTGGAGATCCAGTGGATCTTGGAAAGGACAGGGGTGATGGGAGTGTGGGACTTTGTGTGGAAGAGGACACAGGCCATGGTGTTCTGAAGGAGTTGTAATTTGTGGTGGGGTAGGTGGGGAGGCCGAACAGGAGAGCACTAGATAGATCAAAGCTCGAGATTCAAGAGGGTGGATTAGAGAGTTGGCAATGGGGGGTGAAAGTAGGTGGGTGAGGCTGGGAAACTGAAGGAGAAAATAAAACCGGAATGAACAGAAACAATTTAGGTCCATACTCTACACCTATAACCTCCAAATGTTGTTCATCATATTCCTTAGCCATACAGGCTCCCGATTGTAGCTTATACAGCACTCACCTCGTATTATTGATTAACTGAGCTGCAGGATTGGCCGTGGGAATTACAAGGTAGCTTTTTTAAAAATTTATTCATGGGATGTGGGCATTGCTGGCAAGGCCGGCATTTATTGCCCATCCCTAATTGCCCTTGAGAAGGTGGTGGTGAGTTGCCTTCTTGAACCGCTGCAGTCCGTGTGGTGAAGGTTCTCCCACAGTGCTGTTAGGAAGGGAGTTCCAGGATTTTGACCCAGCAACGATGAAGGAACGGCGATATATTTCCAAGTCGGGATGGTGTGTGACTTGGAGGGGAACGTGCAGGTGGTGTTGTTCTCATGTACCTGCTGCCCTTGTCCTTCTAGGTGGTAGAGGTTGCAGGTTTGGGAGGTGCTGTCGAAGAAGCCTTGGCGAGTTGCTGCAGTGCATCCTGTGGATGGTACACACTGCAGCCATGGTGTGCCAGTGGTGGAGGGAGTGAATGTTTAAGGTGGTGGATGGGGGGGCCAATCAAGTGGGCTGCTTTGTCCTGGATGGTTTCGAGCTTCTTGAGTGTTGTTGGAGCTGCACTCATCCAGGCAAGTGGAGAGTATTCCATCACACTCCTGACTTGTGCCTTGTAGATGGTGGAAAGGCTTTAGGAAGTCAGAAGGTGAGTCACTCGCCGCAGAATACCCAGCCTCTGATCTGCTCTTGTAACCACAATATTTATGTGGCTGGTCCAGTTAAGTCTCTGGCCAATGGTGACCCCCAGGATGTTGATGGTGGGGGATTCGGCGATGGTGATGCCGTTGAATGTCATGGGGAGGTGGTTAGATTCTCTCTTGTTGGAGATGGTCATTGCCTGGCACTTGTCTGGCGCGAATGTTACTTGCCAGTTATCAGATCAAGCCTGGATGTTGTCCATGCGGGCACGGACTGCTTCAATATCTGAGGGGTTGCGAATGGAACTGAACACTGTGCAATCATCAGCGAACATCCCCATTTCTGATCTTATGATGGAGGGAAGGTCATTGATGAAGCAGCTGAAGATGGTTGGGCCTTGGACACTGCCCTGAGGAACTCCTGCAGTGATGTCCTGGAGCTTTTCAGTTTGGGCCCAGTGAGTTTTATAGCCCCGGGTCCAGCAGTTCATCTAAAAGCCTTTAAGTGAGGAGTAGCAGCATGGAGTGGACTCAGCACTGAATTAAAATCAGATATTTAAATGTCCCATTGCAGATGGTCACATCTCCTGCTCCCCAGCTGCTGGGAAATTTAACATTTCCATTTTATGTGAACTGTCAGACTTACCAAAACATCAAAATCTGCATTTTTTTTGCACAACTTCTCCAAAAAGTGCAAATTTGCAACAGGATGTCCACCCCTGCCCATTAGGACCCCTTGGCCACGGAGGGCTAGTATCAGCCAGAGGTCCCACTTCTGATCAGTGTTAAGTGCACTGTGAGTTTGTGCGTGTGTGGTTAGATATCGGGTGAGGGCAGGATTGGGCTGGATGTCTATTAAAACTGACCATCTAGGCTGACGGGAAGGATTGGCTACTTACACAAGGAACTTGAGTGGCAGTAGTACCTGTGGAGCTGTGTCCCAGCAGGATTTAGTGCTCTCAGGAAAGGAGCAGAGACAACTGGTGGGAAAATACTGAGAAGCAGGTAGCAGAGTGGCACAGTAGGTTTGAACACCAACCTACCTTTGATTTCCCACTCCAGTGTGCCCTGCAGTCTCCAAATGCCGTGGACCATCCTTGACTGAAAGCAGGAAAGGGATCTCGGTCGCTTCATCCCACACCAGTACCAGCCACCAGGAGGAACTCCTGAAAGCAGCATGTCAAATATCGTCAATTTAGCCATGTTGAGCCTGGGAGGTGCATTATATAGTGCTGAGTTTACACATTGAGGCCCAGTCTCCTAACGCCATCCATGTGTGTCAGAGGAGACTCCTGATCCATGGAGAACTTGATGGCACAGCGAGTTGTAAGATTTGCCCTCCCACCTCCCACCTCGTCCTTCCCTATCTCTAACCGCCACCAGCCCTATAATCCTAAGAACATAACATAAGAACATTAGAAATAGGAGCAGGAGTAGGCCACATGGCCCCTCGAGCCTGCTCTGCCATTCAGTAAGATCATGGCTGATCTTCAACCTCAACTCCACTTTCCCGCCCTATCCCCATATCCCTTGATTCCCCGAGATTCCAAAAATCTATCCATCTCAGCCTTGAATATACTCAACAACTGAGCATCCACAGCCCTCTGGGGTAGAGAATTCCAGAGATTCACAACCCTCTGAGTGAAGAAATTCCTCCTCATCTCAGTCTTAAATGGCTGACCCCTTATCCTGCGACTATGCCCCTCGTTCTAGACTCTCCAGCCAGGGGAAACAATCTCTCAGCATCTACCCTGTCAAGCCCCCTCCGAGATCTCTGCGCTCCTCCAATTCTGGCCTCTTGCGCATCCCCGATTTTTATCGCACCACCTTTGGTGCCTTCAGCTGCCTGGGCCCTAAGCTCTGGAATTCCCTCCCTAAACCTCTCCGCCTCTCTACCTCTCTCTCCTCGTTTAAAACGCTCCTTAAAACCTACCTCTTGAACAAGCTTTTGGTCACCTGTCCTAATATATCCTTATGTGGCTCGGAGTCAAATTTTGTTTGATAAATCGCTTCTGTGAAGCGCCTTGGGACGTTTTATTATGTAAAAGGCGCTAAATAAATGTGAGTTGTTGTTGTTGATGTTGTGCGGCTGCTCCCTTACTGGTGCCAACCTGCTCCACAACTGTAAAGGTACAACTGCCCCCTTACTGCAGGTGTGTACCAAACTGCATTAACTATGACAAACCAGGAATAATTTGTGACTACCTCAGTGCCATATAGCTTTACATGAAGAAAAAACAGAACAATTTACCAATTCTTCCACAAGCCATCTTCATGGGAATCTAAATCAGGAATGGGTGATTCCTCCATGGTTCCATGGGAGCTGAAGGAAGCAGCTTACATCAAGGACCAGTCAGCACATAGCAGGAAAAAGGAACAAATCCTCTCAAATACCTCCCCCAATGGATCCTTAAATTTATTGAGTCAGGAGCTACCAGGCTCAATCCCTGGTGTTTGCTGAGTGTCCGCATGGATGGTGGAAATGGCTCCAAACCTCCCCTACTCCCCACCATCCCCCCCCCCCACCGCGCTTAGGAGGGGCAAATTGTCCATGGTGCCACTACTCAGTGTTATGCAGTGCCTCTTCTTGGACATTGAGGTGTGTGTGGACGTAGAATGAGAAGATTAACAATAGCATTGATGCCCTTGTAGTTGAATAGCCCGCTGTCACTTATCAAGGCTTACACTTGAATAACATCAGATTGGGAAGGTGTAGAGGACGGCGACCAACACTTGTGGAGCTGTACCTGAAGTGAGGAGTCAGCACCTTAGGGAAGGGAGGGGAATCGGTGGGTGGAGGTAAATAACCACAAACGGAATCAGACATTTTTGTAAATTAATTTAAATGTGCATAGAAGCAAGGCTAAGCAGCTGTTTCAGTGCTCACTCCACCATTACAGTGACCAAGAATTGTAGCCTCTTTGAAACTGCTATTGAGCAAAGCTTTAACTAAATTTCAGGTTCCTGCGAAGGTGAAGGGGGATAGATGCAGCATGAGTGCTGCCGATTTATACTTCACTCGCTGTACGCACTGAGTGCTGCAGGTGCCTCTGAGTCAGTAGCACTACTGGGCATGTCAAGGGGAGGTGGATAGACTCTCTCTTGTTGGAGATGGTCATTGCCTGGCACTTGTATGGCGCAAATGTTACTTGCCACTTATGAGCCCAAGCCTGGATGTTGTCCAGGTCTTGCTGCATGCGGGCTCGGACTGCTTCATTATCTGAGGGGTTGCGAATGGAACTGAACACTGTGCAATCATCAGCGAACATTCCCATTTCTGACCTTATGATGGAGGGAAGATCATTGATGAAGCAGCTGAAGATGGTTGGGCCTCGGACACTGCCCTGAGGAACTCCTGCAGCAATGTCCTGGGGCTGAGATGATTGGCCTCCAACAACCACTACCATCTTCCTTTGTGCTAGGTATGACTCCAGCCAATGGAGAGTTTTCCCCGATTCCTATTGACTTCAATTTTACTAGGGCTCCTAGGTGCCACACTCAGTCAAATATTTAAAAATCATCACAATTTACAGAAACATTATGGAGCTCTGCCCAAATATACTGTTACAGGGAAACCTTGCGGTGTATTGTCTTTCAGACATTGTATTGTTACTAAACCATGGCTGCAGCCCTCAATATGGCTGTGAGATGGATTATGGGGAAAGAACTGCAGGGTGGGAGCTTTCTGGCTTATGTCACTGAGCAGCCCACAGAGGGAGTTAGCCTCCCATATATTTACCAAACCTGGATCAAGGGGTTGATGACAAGTAAAGTCTGGCACACAGCACTGGACATGCATGTCTAAAATATCAACCTGTCTGGCACGTTGCAAATTATCCTGCAAAGATCCTTCCACCATGCTGAAAGTGGATATCAGTCATACTGCTGATGAGGAAACTGCTGGGAGCTGTTACCTGGAGGCCAGATATATATCCAGAGCTTGGTACCTACCAGAGAAGTAAGCAGCTACTGCCGAAGCTCTCCAGCTCCAAATGATGGAACCACCGTTGGAAGGAGTATGGTGTGTGTCCATACCCTGGTCACGAGGATGGTGGCAGTGCTACTTACCACGATGCACATGTGGAGCTCCTTTTTTATTCGTTCATTGGATGTGGGCATCGCTGGCAATGCCGACATTTATTGCCCATCCCTAATTGCCCTTGAGAAGGTGGTGGTGAGCCGCCTTCCTGAACCGCTGCCGTCCGTGTGGTGAAGGTTCTCCCACAGTGCTGTTAGGAAGGGAGTTTCAGGATTTTGACTCAGCGACAATGAAGGAACGGCGATATATTTCCAAGTCGGGATGGTGTGTGACTTGGAGGGGAACGTGCAGGTAGATTTGTTCCCATGTGCCTTCTGCCCTTGTCCTTCTAGGTGGTAGAGGTCGCGGGTTTGGGAGGTGCTGTCGAAGAAGCCTTGGTGAGTTGCTGCAGTGCATCCTGTGGATGGTACACACTGCAGCCACGGTGCGCCGGTGATGAAGGGAGTGAATGTTTAGGGTGGTGAATGAGGTGCCGATCAAGCGGGCTGCTTTGTCCTGGATGATGTCGAGCTTCTTGAGTGTTGTTGCAGCTGCATTCATCCAGGCAAGTGGAGAGTATTCCATCACACTTCTGACTTGTGCCTTGTAGATGGTGGAAAGGATTTGGGGAGTCAGGTGGTGAGTCACTCACCGCAGAATACCCAGCCTCTGACCTGCTCTTGTAGCCACACTATTTACATGGCTGGTCCAGTTAAGTTTCTGGTCAATGGTGACTCCCGGGATGTTGATGGTGGGGGATTCGGCGATGGTAATGCCGTTGAATGTCAAGGGGAAGTGGTTAGATTTACTCGTCTGGCACGAATGTTACTTGCCACTTATCAGCCCAAGCCTGGATGTTGTCCAGGTCTTGCTGCACGCGGGCTCGGACTGCTTCATTATCTGAGGGGTTGCGAATGGAACTGAACACTGTGCAGTCATCAGCAAACATCCCCATTTCTGACCTTATGATGGAGGGGAGGTCATTGATAAAGCAGCTGAAGATAGTTGGGCCTAGGACACTGCCCTGAGGAACTCCTGCAGCAATGCCCTGGGACTGAGATGATTGGCCTCCAACAACCACTACCATCTTCCTTTGTGCTAGGTATGACTCCAGCCACTGGAGAGTTTTCCGCCTGATTCCCATTGACTTCAATTTTACTCGGGCTCCTTGGTGCCACACTCGGTCAAATGCTGCCTTGATGTCAAGGGCAGTCACTCTCACCTCACCTCCTGTTAACTGCTGTCAGTCTAGCAAGTTGCCTAATGACCAACTAGTAAGATAAGTGGGTTATAAAATTTTACAGCACAGGAGCCCATTCAGCCCATTGTACCTCTATTGACTCTCTGAAAAAGTTATCCATGTAATCCCATTCCCTTTTATATTTTTATTTTTCAAATATTTATCCACTTCCTTTTTAAAAGCGATTATGGATTCTGCTTCCATCACTGTAGCTGGTCGGGTATTCCATGTCCTAATTACCTACTGCATAAAAAATAAATTCGCCTAGCCTCCCCTTTGTTCTTTTTGGGATTGAGATGGCTCGAAGATGGATGATTGGAACCAAGTCTACCCTTCACGGCAGATTTGGTAATCTAGTACCTGAGCCAGGCAACACCAAAGTACTTTTGTCAAGTGTCAAGGCACTTTTGGTAACCAACCTGGCACAGAAATGGGATCTGGAGAGGTGGACCTGTCCCTGGAGACTGGGATTCTTCCCATTCAGTTCCAGATAACCCTACATGCCGGTGTCCTAATGGGTAGGGTGTTCCTGGTTGGACAAGCAGTGGGATGCTTACCAGGGCTCCACTGGTATGCTGCATGATTTTAACTGGTTAAATTCCACCAGTACCCTGTGCGCACTTGGCTTTTGCCAACCTATGCCTGAGCTCTGTGGACTTAGGTAGCGTGATATGTCCTTACAAGAGTACAGTGTGTGTGCACTCCAAATCAGGCAAACAGAAACTCTTATCCGTATGGAATTCTCAATAGTTTGGGGTTGGGTTTCCAATCAGGTCAGACACCCGGCTGACTGAAAAACAGAATGAATATAGGTGCCAGGGCATCTCAAGTAATTTCTGAAAAGATCTGCTGGGTAGCTGGTCTGCGAGCTCACATAATCCTTCAGTAGGTAACTTCACAATACAGTGTATAACTGAGTACAGACCAGCCTCGCCCCAAGTTCAATCTCTTCGCTGATCTCAGCTGCACAACGCATGATCATTACGGATGAAATAAGAATATAAGAAATAGGAGCAGGAGTAGGCCATATAGCCCCTCAAGCCTGGTCCGCCATTCAATCAGGTCATGGCTGATCTTCGACCTCAACTCCACTTTCCCACCCGATCCCCATATCCTTTGATTCCCCTAGAGTCCAAAAATCTATCAATCTCAGTCTTGAATATACTCAACGACTGAGATCCACAGCCCTCTGGGGTAGAGAATTCCAAAGATTCACCACCCTCTGAGTGAAAAAGATTCCTCCTCATCTCAGTCCTAAATGGCCGACCCCTTATCCTGAGACTATGCCCCTAGTTCTAAACTCTTCAGCCAGGGGAAACAATCTCTCAGCATCTACCGTCAAGCCCCCTCAGAATTTTTTTTTATTCGTTCATGGGATGTGGGCATCGCTGGCGAGGCCAGCATTTATTGCCCATCCCTAATTGCCCTTGAGAAGGTGGTGGTGAGCCGCCTTCTTGAACCGCTGCAGTCCATGTGGTGAAGGTTCTCCCACAGTGCTGTTAGGAAGGGAGTTTCAGGATTTTGACTCAGCGACAATGAAGGAACGGCGATATATTTCCAAGTCGGGATGGTGTGTGACTTGGAGGGGAACGTGCAGGTAGATTTGTTCCCATGTGCCTTCTGCCCTTGTCCTTCTAGGTGGTAGAGGTCGCGGGTTTGGGAGGTGCTGTCGAAGAAGCCTTGGCGAGTTGCTGCAGTGCATCCTGTGGATGGTGCACACTGCAGCCACTGTACGCCGGTGATGAAGGGAGTGAATGTTTAGGGTGGTGAATGAGGTGCCGATCAAGCGGGCTGCTTTGTCCTGGATGATGTCGAGCTTCTTGAGTGTTGTTGCAGCTGCATTCATCCAGGCAAGTGGAGAGTATTCCATCACACTCCTGACTTGTGCCTTGTAGATGGTGGAAAGGCTTTGGGGAGTAAGGAGGTGAGACACTCGCCGCAGAACACCCAGCCTCTGACCTGCTCTCGTAGCCACAGTATTTATATGGCTGGTCAAGTTAAGTTTCTGGTCAATGGTGACCCCCAGGATGTTGATGGTGGGGGATTCGGCGATGGTAATGCCGTTGAATGTCATGGGGAGGTGATTAGACTCTCTTGTTGGAGATGGTCATTGCCTGGCACTTGTCTGTTACTTGCCACTTATCAGCCCAAGCCTGGATGTTATCCAGGTCTTGCTGCATGCGGGCACGGACTGCTTCATTATCTGAGGGGTTGAGAATGGTGCAATCATCAGCGAACATCCCCATTTCTGACCTATTCTGACAATTTGGCTAGAGACGCGGCTTGTTCTGGAGAACAAGTCTTCAGCACTACAGCCGGGACATTGTCGGGGCCCATAACCTTTGTTGTATTCAGTGCACTCAGCTGTTTCTTGATATCACGTGGAGTGAATCAAATTGGCTGAAGACTGGCTTCTGTGATGGTGAGGATATCGGGAGGAGGCCGAGATGGATCATCCACTCAGCACTGCTGGCTGAAGATGGTGGCAAATGCTTCAGCCTTGTCTTTTGCACTCACGTGCTGGTCTCCACCATCATTGAGGATGGGGATATTCACAGAGCCTTCTCCTCCCGTTAGTTGTTTAATAGTCCACCACCATTCACGACTGGATGTGGTGTTGGACATTGAAGTCCCCCACCCAGAGTACATTCTGTGCCCTTGCTACCCTCAGTGCTTCTCAACATGGAGGAGGACTGATTCATCAGCAGGAGGTCTCCTTACCCATGTTTGACCTGATGCCATGAGATCCGGAGTCAATGTTGAGGACTCCCAGGGCCACTCCCTCCTGACTGTATATCACTGTACCGCCACCTCTGGTGGGTCTGTCCTGCCGGTGGGACAGGACATACAGGACATACATAGGGATGGTGATGGAAGAGTCTGGGACGTTGGCTGAAAGGTATGATTCTGTGAGTATGGCTATGTCAGGCTGTTGCCTGACTAGTCTGTGGGACAGCTCTCCCAATTTTGGCACAAGTCCCCAGATGTTAGTGAGGAGGACTTTGCAGGGCCGACTGGGCTTGGTTTGCCTTTGTCGTGTCCGGTGCCTAGTGGTCCGTCCGGTTTTATGACTTTTTTAGCGAGATTTTACAACTGAGTGGCTTGCTCGGCCATTTCAGAGGGCAATTAAGAATCAACCACTTTGCTGTGGGTCTGGAGTCACATACAGGCCAGACCGGGTAAGGACGGCAGGTTTCTTTCCCTAAAGGGCATTAGTGAACCAGATGGGTTTTTACGACAATCCGGTAGTTTCATGGCCACCATTACTGATACTAGTATTTTTAATTCCAGATTTTATTTAATTAATTGAATTTAAATTCCCCAACTGCCGTGGCAGGATTTGAACTCATGACTCTGGATTATTAGTCCAGTAACATAACCACTATGCTACCCTCAGAATCTTATATGTTTCAATGAGATCACCTCTCATTCTTCTAAACTCCGGAGAGTTATAGGCCCAATCTATTTACAGGGCTTCAGCACCTCTGGGCTGGGGAGGAGGGCCAAAAAAGTCAGAGAGAGTTTCCACTCCTGATCCATGTCCTGTGACTCAGTGCACTGTGGACATCAAGTAAGGTCAGGGTCGAGCTTGGTTGTGATACCCTCCACAGTTTAACAGCCTGCTGTTGTTGACTGTTGGACTCAGACATGAAGAAGAGCTATGAGATATTGGAGGATGGTTGTCATCTGTGGAACTAAACCCTGCACCCTCAGGAGTGGAGGGGAGAAAACAAGTGGGGAGCTTTCAGTCTCTGTGTATGTCTTCATCGAAACCCCTTCTGAAACACTTCAACTAAACTGTTACTTAGTCTGTTAAGGAAGGGTGTGGTTGGTCAGTGACTGGGCCATTAGTTGGTGTCCACCTTTGTCTGGTCAGTATCAGCATTGTCTTCCACTGCTTCATTGACGTACGATACTGTGTGCTTGCACTCAGCCCTGCTGCCAACTCCTGACCTCTCCACCATGTTTAAAGTCCCATATACAGAATTCTGGAGTGGGAGATGCTGTTTCTCATTCATTTCCATCTCCTCCATGACTGTGATTTCTTCACCATCGTCGTCTCCTTCCTAGAAGTAAAGAGCAGCAACACCTTCAATTTTAAACTGAAAAACTCTGCATTACTTTTCTTGCTAATATTCCGACCTCCTTCCCTGCCTCTGCCCTCCTCCTCCTCTCTCCCTTCCCTTCCTTCCCTCTTCCTCCTCCTCTCTCCCTTCCCTTCCTCCTCCTATAAGACCATAAGAGATAGGAGCAGGAGTAGGCCATTCGGCCCTTCGAGCCTGCTCCGCCTTTTAATGAGATCATGGCTGATCTGATTTTTACCTCAACTCCACTTTCCCACCTTTTCCCCATATCCTTTGACTCCCTTGCTGATCAAAAATTTGTCTAACTCAGCCTTGAATGTATTCAATGACTCAGCCTCCACAGCTTTTGGGGTAAAGAATTCCAAAGATTCACGACCCTCTGGGAGAAGAAATTCCTCCTCATTTCCGTCTTAAACGGGCGACCCCTTATTCTGAGACTCTGCCCCCTAGTTTTAGATTCCCCCATGAGGGGTAACATCCTCTCAACATCTACCCTATCGAGTCCCCTCAGAATCCTGTATGTTTCAATAAGATCTCCTCTCATTCTTCTAAACTCCAATGAGTACAGACCCAACCTGTTCAATCTTTCCTCATAAGACAACCCTCCCATACCCGGAATCAACCTAGTGAACCTTCTCTGAACTGCCTCCAATGCAAGTATGTCCTTCCTTAAATAAGGGCACCAGAACTGTACGCAGTACTCCAGGTGTGGTCTCACCAGCATCCTGCACAGTTGTAGCATGACTTCCCTGCTTTTATACTCCATCCCCCTAGAAATAAAGGCCAATATTCCATTTGCCTTCCAGATTACTCGCTGCACCTGTATGTTGACTTTTTGAGTTTCATGTACGAGGACACCCAGATCCCTCTGTAGCGCAGCATTTTGTAGTATTTCTCCATTCAAATAATATTTTGCTTTTTTATTTTTCCTCCCAAAGTGGATGACTTCACATTTTCCCACATTATATTCCATCTGCCAAATTTTTTCCCATTCACTTAACCTGTCAATATCCCTTTGCAGACACTTTGTGTCCTCATTGCAACTTGCTTTTCCACCTATCTTTGTATCATCAGCAAATTTGGCCACAAGACACTCTGTTCCTTCATCCAAGTCACTGATATATATTGTAAATAGTTGAGGCCCCAGCACTGAGCCCTGCGGCATCCCACTAGTTACAGATTGACATTTTGAAAATGACCCTTTTATCCCGACTCTTTGTTTTCTGTCAGTTAGCCAATCCTCTATTCATGCCAGTATATTACCCCCAACACCATGAGCTCTTATCTTGTGCAGTAATCTTTTATGTGGCACCTTACTGAATGCCTTTTGGAAATCCCAATATACTGCATCCATTGGTTCCCCTTTATCCATCCTGCCCGTTACTTCCTCAAAGAACTCTAATAAATTTGTCAGACACGATTTCCCCTTCATAAAACCACATTGACTCTCCTTGATTGTACTATGAGTCTCCAAATGTCCTGCTACTACTTCCTTAATAATGGATTCTAGCATTTTCTCAATGACAGATGTTAGGCTAACTGGTCTATAATTACCTGCTTTCTGTCTCACTCCCTTCTTGAATAGGGGTGTTACATTTGCGGTTTTCCAATCCGCTGGGACCTTTCCAGAATCGAGTGAATTCTGGAAGGTTACAACCAATGCACCCACTACCTCTGTAGCCACTTCCTTTAAGACCCTGGGATGCAAGCCATCAGGTCCGGGGGACTTGTCAGCCTTTAGACCCATTAGTTTACCAAGTACTTTTTCTCGACTGATAGTGATTGTTTTTAGTTCCTCCCTCCCCTTCGCCCCTTGATTTTCTACTATTATTGGTATATTATTAGTGTCTTCTACTGTGAAGACAAAATATCTGTTCAATTCCTCTGCTATTTCCTTGTTTTCCATTATTATTTCCCCAGTCTCATCCTCTCAGGGACCAGTGTTTACTTTAGCTACCCTCTTCCTTTTTATATACTTGTAGAAGCTTTTACTGTTAGTTTTTATATTTCTTGCTAGTTTACTCTCATAATTTATTTTCCTCCTCCTCTCTCCCTTCCTCCTCCTCCTCCTCTCTCCCTTCTCTTCCTCCTCTCTTCCTTCCCTTCCTCATCCTCCTCTCTCCCTTCCCTTCCTCATCCTCTCTTCCTTACCTGCCCTCCCCCTCCCCCTCTCTCCCTTCCCTGCCCTCCCCCTCCTCCTCCTGTCTCCCTTCCCTGCCCTCCCCCTCCTCCTCTCTCCCTTCCCTGCCCTCCCCCTCCTCCTCTCTCCCTTCCCTGCCCTCCCCCTCCTCCTCCTCCTCCTCTCTCTTCCCTGCCCTCCCCCTCCTCCTCCTCTCTCCCTTCCCTTCCCTGCCCTCCCCCTCCTCCTCTCTCCCTTCCCTGCCCTCCCCCTCCTCCTCTCTCCCTTCCCTGCCCTCCCCCTCCTCCTCCTCTCTCCCTTCCCTGCCCTCCCCCTCCTCCTCCTCCTCCTCCTCCTCCTCTCTCCCTTCCCTGCTCTCCCCCTCCTCCTCCTCCTCTCTCCCTTCCCTGCTCTCCCCCTCCTCCTCCTCCTCTCTCCCTTCCCTGCTCTCCCCCTCCTCCTCCTCCTCTCTCCCTTCCCTCCCCCTCCTCTTCCTCTCTCCCTTCCCTGCCCTCCCCCTCCTCCTCTCTCCCTTCCCTGCCCTCCCCCTCCTCCTCTCTCCCTTCCCTGCCCTCCCCCTCCTCTCTCCCTTCCCTGCCCTCCCCCTCCTCCTCCTCCTCCTCCTCTCTCCCTTCCCTGCTCTCCCCCTCCTCCTCCTCTCTCCCTTCCCTGCTCTCCCCCTCCTCCTCCTCCTCTCTCCCTTCCCTGCTCTCCCCCTCCTCCTCCTCCTCTCTCCCTTCCCTGCTCTCCCCCTCCTCCTCCTCCTCTCTCCCTTCCCTGCTCTCCCCCTCCTCCTCCTCCTCTCTCCCTTCCCTGCCCTCCCCCTCCTCTTCCTCTCTCCCTTCCCTGCCCTCCCCCTCCTCCTCCTCTCTCCCTTCCCTGCCCTCCCCCTCCTCTTCCTCTTCCTCTCTCCCTTCCCTGCCCTCCCCCTCCTCCTCTCTCCCTTCCCTGCCCTCCCCTTCCTCCTCCTCCTCTCTCTCCCTGCTCTCCCCCTCCTCCTCCTCTCTCTCCCTGCTCTCCCCCTCCTCCTCCTCTCTCCCTTCCCTGCCCTCCCCCTCCTCTTCCTCTCTCCCTTCCCTGCCCTCCCCCTCCTCCTCTCTCCCTTCCCTGCCCTCCCCCTCCTCCTCCTCTCTCTCCCTGCTCTCCCCCTCCTCCTCCTCTCTCCCTGCTCTTGTTTTGGTCATTCATCTTACTGATGTTTTGGACCTTGCTGCATGCAAATTGGCTACAGCGTTTGCCTACAATCACTGCACTTCAAAAGTAATTCATTGTATGTGGAGCACTTTGAGATGATTTGCTGTGTTAAAGTGTGGTATAAGTGCAGGTATTAGTGTAAAATGTTTGAAATGATTATTTAATACATATACTGATATACAATTATCAATAGGGTATCAGTAATTATTTAATAAAAATAACCTATTGATAATTGTATATCAGTATTTGTATTAAATAATTACTGATACCTATTGATAATTGTATATCAGTATTTGTATTAAATAATTACTGATAACCTATTGATAATTGTATATCAGTATTTGTATTAAATAATTACTGATAACCTATTGATAATTGTATATCAGTATTTGTATTAAATAATTACTGATATACAATTATCAATAGGTTATCAGTAATTATTTAATACAAATACTGATGTACAATTATCAATAGGTTATCAGTAATTATTTAATACAAATACTGATATACAATTATCAATAGGTTATCAGTAATTATTTAATACAAATACTGATATACAATTATCAATAGGTTATTTGTATTAAATAATTACTGATAACCTATTGATAATTGTATATCAGTATTTGTATTAAATCATTTGAGACAGTCTATTGACAACCTGTTGATAATTGTGTATCAATGTGAAATGGTTTGTCAATAGCCTATTGCTAACTGTACATGGGAATTAGTATAATATATTCGAGGCAGTCTATCGATAACCTAATAATTGCACCTTGTTTAAATAATGATAGACAATGAAACCCACAACCTGGTGATTCGAGGTGGCCTGCTCTTGAACACTGTAGTATTCATCTACTGCATACTGGTACTTGGCTGATGTCAGTCCGAACAGGTCGGCCAGTTTCTCTCCAAGAAAATCACAGGCTAGGAGAAAGGAAATGACAAAATGTCATAGAAATACAAGTCACAGTGCTAGCCTCTCACTGCTGTCAGTTAAAACAAAACACAGAAAAGGAAGATCCCAGATTCAATCCCCAGTCTAAGCTGAGTTAGCTGATGGCCTCCTCCTGTGCTGTAAACATCGATGGTGCTATACTTTGAGAAGTATTCAGTACAGCTGTTGGAGTCACGACGACACTGACATAACTGTCACTGAAGGTGGTTTGAAAAGTCCCAACCGTCTTGTAGCGGCTGTTTTTTTCCCGCTGTGTGGCTTATGCATGGAACAGAGTGTACATCTCCTTTAACGCCACACATTCAGAGACTGGAATTAATCAGCTGATCTAAGAGGAATGCCAGGCTGGAGAAAACCCAAGCAGTGACTCCATCATTTGGCTGCTGCTCTCTGAGTTTGTACAGCTGTTCTCTTGATACCTTCATGTTCTGTGATAGAACCATAGAGATCTACAGCACAGAAGGAGGCCATTCAGCCCATCGTGTCTGTGCCAGCTCTGCTAGAGCAATCCAAAACTAATCCCACTGCTCTGTTCTCTTCTGATACCTGGTATTCCAAATCACGAGGGAAGCTGCTGTTCAGAGTATTATTTATTGAGAACCTGTCTGCAGTTCATGCAATTAAGAATCAAACGTAGTGCAGCCTGTTTTGTAACAGCCTGTCATTCCAATTATCTCTGAATCTCCAAACTCCACAAGATGTGCTTTTGAGACACGCTCCCTTGCTTTTCTTATTTCGAGACTCGACTAATGAAGCACCCAAACAAACTCCAATTTGTCCAAACCACCACCACCTGCAATAGGTCTCATTAAACTATCACCCAAGGTTTTTGATCTCCACTCTCTCCCAATCCACTGAACTGGAAATCCTTGTCCTGACAGACAAATCCTCCCCCCCAGCCCCTCCAACCCCCAACCCCAATCTCACTCCAGCTCAGCGCGGCAACCTCCTCCAATTCCACATCCCAGCCCGCATCCGAAGGGCCTCCAACTCTGGACTTCTGTGCTTTTCCTGTCCTGGTCTTCCTCGCTTGAAGTTTCAACAAACTTGACTCTCGAACTCCACTGCTGCCCCCCACGAAACCACTTCACCTGAGTACATCTTTTCCACCTTTAAAAACCTGCTCAAGCTTACCTGGGCCTTCAACCAACTCCCCGAAATCTTTTGCCACTCAATTGTCTCTCCAAATGATTAATTGTTCAGTACATCTTTCTCCAAAAACATCCGCCGCTCACTCCATATCTCCCCGAAAAACATCCCCCGCTCTGTCCATCTCTCCCCTAAAACATCCATCGGTCCCCTAAAACATCTCCCGCTCAGTCCATCTCTCCCCTAAAACATCCATCACTCAGTCCATCTCTCTCCTAAAACATCCCCCGCTCAGTCCATCTCTCCCCTAAAACATCCATCACTCAGTCCATCTCTCCCCTAAAACATCCCCCGCTCAGTCCATCTCTATCCTAAAACATCCCCCGCTCAGTCCATCTCTCCCCTAAAACATCCCCCGCTCAGTCCATCTCTCTCCTAAAACATCTCCCGCTCAGTCCATCTCTCCACTAAAACATCTCCCGCTCAGTCCATCTCTCTCCTAAAACATCCCCCGCTCAGACCATCTCTCTCCTAAAACATCCATCACTCAGTCCATCTCTCCCCTAAAACATCTCCCGCTCAGTCCATCTCTCCCCTAAAACATCCCTCCATGAAAACACCCCCCACTCAGCCCACCCCCCACTCAGCCCACCCATCCCCTAAAATATCCCCCGCTCAGTCCATCTCTCTCCTAAAACATTCATCACTCAGTCCATCTCTCCCCTAAAACATCCCCCGCTCAGTCCATCTCTCTCCTAAAACATTCATCACTCAGTCCATCTCTCCCCTAAAACATCCCCCGCTCAGTCCATCTCTCTCCTAAAACATTCATCACTCAGTCCATCTCTCCCCTAAAACATCCCCCGCTCAGTCCATCTCTCCCCTAAAACATCCCCCGCTCAGTCCATCTCTCTCCTAAAACATCCCCCGCTCAGTCCATCTCTCCCCTAAAACATCCCCCGCTCAGTCCATCTCTCCCCTAAAACATCCCCCGCTCAGTCCATCTCTCCACTAAAACATCCCCCGCTCAGTCCATCTCTCCCCTAAAACATCCCCCGCTCAGTCCATCTCTCTCCTAAAACTTCCCGCTCAGTCCATCTCTCCCCTAAAACATCCCCCGCTCAGTCCATCTCTCTCCTAAAACATCCCCCGCTCAGTCCATCTCTCTCCTAAAACATCTCCCGCTCAGTCCATCTCTCTCCTAAAACATCCCGCTCAGTCCATCTCTCTCCTAAAACATCCCGCTCAGTCCATCTCTCTCCTAAAACATCTCCCGCTCAGTCCATCTCTCTCCTAAAACATCCCCCGCTCAGTCCATCTCTCCACTAAAACATCCATCACTCAGTCCATCTCTCTCCTAAAACATCCCCCGCTCAGTCCATCTCTCCCCTAAAACATCCCCCGCTCAGTCCATCTCTCTCCTAAAACATCCCCCGCTCAGTCCATCTCTCCCCTAAAACATCCCCCGCTCAGTCCATCTCTCCCCTAAAACATCCCCCGCTCAGTCCATCTCTCTCCTAAAACATCCCCCGCTCAGTCCATCTCTCCCCTAAAACATCCATCACTCAGTCCATCTCTCTCCTAAAACATCCCCCGCTCAGTCCATCTCTCCCCTAAAACATCCCCCGCTCAGTCCATCTCTCCCCTAAAACATCCCCCGCTCAGTCCATCTCTCCCCTAAAACATCCCCCGCTCAGTCCATCTCTCCCCTAAAACATCCCCCGCTCAGTCCATCTCTCTCCTAAAACATCCCCCGCTCAGTCCATCTCTCCCCTAAAACATCTCCCGCTCAGTCCATCTCTCCACTAAAACATCCCCCGCTCAGTCCATCTCTCTCCTAAAACATCCCCCGCTCAGTCCATCTCTCTCCTAAAACATCCCCCGCTCAGTCCATCTCTCCCCTAAAACATCCCCCGCTCAGTCCATCTCTCCACTAAAACATCCATCACTCAGTCCATCTCTCTCCAAAAACATCCCCCCGCTCAGTCCATCTCTCCCCTAAAACATCCCCCGCTCAGTCCATCTCTCCACTAAAACATCCATCACTCAGTCCATCTCTCTCCTAAAACATCCCCCGCTCAGTCCATCTCTCCCCTAAAACATCCCCCGCTCAGTCCATCTCTCTCCTAAAACATCTCCCGCTCAGTCCATCTCTCCCCTAAAACATCCCCCGCTCAGTCCATCTCTCTCCTAAAACATCCCCCGCTCAGTCCATCTCTCTCCTAAAACATCCCCCGCTCAGTCCATCTCTCTCCTAAAACATCCCCCGCTCAGTCCATCTCTCCCCTAAAACATCCCCCGCTCAGTCCATCTCTCCCCTAAAACATCCCCCGCTCAGTCCATCTCTCCCCTAAAACATCCCCCGCTCAGTCCATCTCTCTCCTAAAACATCCCCCGCTCAGTCCATCTCTCTCCTAAAACATCCCCCGCTCAGTCCATCTCTCCCCTAAAACATCCCCCGCTCAGTCCATCTCTCCCCTAAAACATCCCCCGCTCAGTCCATCTCTCCCCTAAAACATCCCCCGCTCAGTCCATCTCTCTCCTAAAACATCCCCCGCTCAGTCCATCTCTCTCCTAAAACATCCCCCGCTCAGTCCATCTCTCTCCTAAAACATCCCCCGCTCAGTCCATCTCTCCCCTAAAACATCCCCCGCTCAGTCCATCTCTCCCCTAAAACATCCCCCGCTCAGTCCATCTCTCGCCGAAAACATCCCCCGCTCAGTCCATCTCTCCCCTAAAACATCCCCCGCTCAGTCCATCTCTCCCCTAAAACATCCCCCGCTCAGTCCATCTCTCCCCTAAAACATCCCCCGCTCAGTCCATCTCTCGCCTAAAACATCCCCCGCTCAGTCCATCTCTCCCCTAAAACATCCCCCGCTCAGTCCATCTCTCTCCTAAAACATCCCCCGCTCAGTCCATCTCTCTCCTAAAACATCCCCCGCTCAGTCCATCTCTCCACTAAAACATCCCCCGCTCAGTCCATCTCTCTCCTAAAACATCCATCACTCAGTCCATCTCTCCCCTAAAACATCCCCCGCTCAGTCCATCTCTCTCCTAAAACATCCCCCGCTCAGTCCATCTCTCTCCTAAAACATCCATCACTCAGTCCATCTCTCTCCTAAAACATCCCCCGCTCAGTCCATCTCTCTCCTAAAACATCCCCCGCTCAGTCCATCTCTCTCCTAAAACATCCCCCGCTCAGTCCATCTCTCCCCTAAAACATCCCCCGCTCAGTCCATCTCTCTCCTAAAACATCCCCCGCTCAGTCCATCTCTCTCCTAAAACATCCCCCGCTCAGTCCATCTCTCTCCTAAAACATCCCCCGCTCAGTCCATCTCTCTCCTAAAACATCCCCCGCTCAGTCCATCTCTCCCCTAAAACATCCCCCGCTCAGTCCATCTCTCCCCTAAAACATCCCCCGCTCAGTCCATCTCTCCCCTAAAACATCCCCCGCTCAGTCCATCTCTCTCCTAAAACATCCCCCGCTCAGTCCATCTCTCTCCTAAAACATCCCCCGCTCAGTCCATCCATCACTCAGTCCATCTCTCCCCTAAAACATCCCCCCGCTCAGTCCATCTCTCTCCTAAAACATCCCCCGCTCAGTCCATCTCTCCCCTAAAACATCCCCCGCTCAGTCCATCTCTCTCCTAAAACATCCCCCGCTCAGTCCATCTCTCCCCTAAAACATCCCCCGCTCAGTCCATCTCTCCCCTAAAACATCCCCCGCTCAGTCCATCTCTCCCCTGAAACATCCCCCGCTCAGTCCATCTCTCTCCTAAAACATCCCCCGCTCAGTCCATCTCTCCCCTAAAACATCCCCCGCTCAGTCCATCTCTCTCCTAAAACATCCCCCGCTCAGTCCATCTCTCTCCTAAAACATCCATCACTCAGTCCATCTCTCTCCTAAAACATCCCCCGCTCAGTCCATCTCTCTCCTAAAACATCCCCCGCTCAGTCCATCTCTCTCCTAAAACATCCCCCGCTCAGTCCATCTCTCTCCTAAAACATCCCCCGCTCAGTCCATCTCTCCCCTAAAACATCTCCCGCTCAGTCCATCTCTCCCCTAAAACATCCCGCTCAGTCCATCTCTCCCCTAAAACATCCCCCGCTCAGTCCATCTCTCTCCTAAAACATCCCCCCGCTCAGTCCATCTCTCTCCTGAAACATCCCCCGCTCAGTCCATCTCTCCCCTAAAACATCCCCCGCTCAGTCCATCTCTCTCCTAAAACATCCCCCGCTCAGTCCATCTCTCTCCTAAAACATCTCCCGCTCAGTCCATCTCTCTCCTAAAACATCCCCCGCTCAGTCCATCTCTCCCCTAAAACATCCCCCGCTCAGTCCATCTCTCTCCTAAAACATCCCCCGCTCAGTCCATCTCTCCCCTAAAACATCCCCCGCTCAGTCCATCTCTCTCCTAAAACATCCCCCGCTCAGTCCATCTCTCCCCTAAAACATCCCCCGCTCAGTCCATCTCTCTCCTAAAACATCCCCCGCTCAGTCCATCTCTCTCCTAAAACATCCCCCGCTCAGTCCATCTCTCTCCTAAAACATCCCCCGCTCAGTCCATCTCTCCCCTAAAACATCCCCCGCTCAGTCCATCTCTCTCCTAAAACATCCCCCGCTCAGTCCATCTCTCCCCTAAAACATCCATCACTCAGTCCATCTCTCCCCTAAAACATCCATCGCTCAGTCCATCCATCACTCAGTCCATCTCTCCCCTAAAACATCTCCCGCTCAGTCCATCTCTCCCCTAAAACATCCCTCCCCGAAAACACCCCCCACTCAGCCCACCCATCCCCTAAAACATCCCCCCCACAGTCCATCTCTCTCCTAAAACATCCCCCGCTCAGTCCATCTCTCCCCTAAAACATCCCCCGCTCAGTCCATTTCTCTCCTAAAACATCCCCCGCTCAGTCCATCTCTCCCCTAAAACATCCCCCGCTCAGTCCATCTCTCTCCTAAAACATCCCCCGCTCAGTCCATCTCTCCCCTAAAACATCCCCCGCTCAGTCCATCTCTCCCCTAAAACATCCCCCGCTCAGTCCATCTCTCTCCTAAAACATCCCCCGCTCAGTCCATCTCTCCCCTAAAACATCCCCCGCTCAGTCCATCTCTCCCCTAAAACATCCCCCGCTCAGTCCATCTCTCCCCTAAAACATCCCCCGCTCAGTCCATCTCTCCCCTAAAACATCCCCCGCTCAGTCCATCTCTCGCCTAAAACATCCCCCGCTCAGTCCATCTCTCCCCTAAAACATCCCCCGCTCAGTCCATCTCTCCCCTAAAACATCCCCCGCTCAGTCCATCTCTCTCCTAAAACATCCCCCGCTCAGTCCATCTCTCTCCTAAAACATCCCCCGCTCAGTCCATCTCTCCCCTAAAACATCCCCCGCTCAGTCCATCTCTCGCCTAAAACATCCCCCGCTCAGTCCATCTCTCGCCTAAAACATCCCCCGCTCAGTCCATCTCTCTCCAAAAACATCCATCACTCAGTCCATCTCTCTCCTAAAACATCCCCCGGTCAGTCCATCTCTCTCCTAAAACATCGCCCGCTCAGTCCATCTCTCCCCTAAAACATCCCCCGCTCAGTCCATCTCTCCCCTAAAACATCCCCCGCTCAGTCCATCTCTCTCCTAAAACATCCATCACTCAGTCCATCTCTCTCCTAAAACATCCATCACTCAGTCCATCTCTCTCCTAAAACATCCATCACTCAGTCCATCTCTCTCCTAAAACATCCCCCGCTCAGTCCATCTCTCCCCTAAAACATCCCCCGCTCAGTCCATCTCTCCCCTAAAACATCCCCCGCTCAGTCCATCTCTCTCCTAAAACATCCCCCGCTCAGTCCATCTCTCTCCTAAAACATCCCCCGCTCAGTCCATCTCTCCCCTAAAACATCCCCCGCTCAGTCCATCTCTCCCCTAAAACATCCCCCGCTCAGTCCATCTCTCCCCTAAAACATCCCCCGCTCAGTCCATCTCTCTCCTAAAACAACCCCCGCTCAGTCCATCTCTCCCCTAAAACATCCCCCGCTCAGTCCATCTCTCCCCTAAAACATCCCCCGCTCAGTCCATCTCTCTCCTAAAACATCCCCCGCTCAGTCCATCTCTCTCCTAAAACATCCCCCGCTCAGTCCATCTCTCCCCTAAAACATCCCCCGCTCAGTCCATCTCTCCCCTAAAACATCCCCCGCTCAGTCCATCTCTCTCCTAAAACATCCCCCGCTCAGTCCATCTCTCTCCTAAAACATCCCCCGCTCAGTCCATCTCTCTCCTAAAACATCCATCGCTCAGTCCATCTCTCCCCTAAAACATCCCCCGCTCAGTCCATCTCTCCCCTAAAACATCCCCCGCTCAGTCCATCTCTCTCCTAAAACAACCCCCGCTCAGTCCATCTCTCCCCTAAAACATCCCCCGCTCAGTCCATCTCTCCCCTAAAACATCCCCCGCTCAGTCCATCTCTGCCCTAAAACACCCCCCACTCAGCCCACCCATGCCCTAAAACATCCCCCGCTCAGTCCATCTCTCTCCTAAAACATCCCCCGCTCAGTCCATCTCTCCCCTAAAACATCCCCCGCTCAGTCCATCTCTCTCCTAAAACATCCCCCGCTCAGTCCATCTCTCCCCTAAAACATCCCCCGCTCAGTCCATCTCTCTCCTAAAACATCCCCCGCTCAGTCCATCTCTCTCCTAAAACATCCCCCGCTCAGTCCATCTCTCTCCTAAAACATCCCCCGCTCAGTCCATCTCTATCCTAAAACATCCCCCGCTCAGTCCATCTCTCCCCTAAAACATCCATCTCTCAGTCCATCTCTCTCCTAAAACATCCCCCGCTCAGTCCATCTCTCTCCTAAAACATCCCCCGCTCAGTCCATCTCTCCCCTAAAACATCTCCCGCTCAGTCCATCTCTCCCCTAAAACATCCCCCGCTCAGTCCATCTCTCCCCGAAAACATCCATCGCTCCCCAAAAACATCCATCACTCAGTCCATCCATCACTCAGTCCATCTCTCTCCTAAAACATCCCCCGCTCAGTCCATCTCTCCCCTAAAACATCCCCCGCTCAGTCCATCTCTCTCCTAAAACATCCCCCGCTCAGTCCATCTCTCGCCTAAAACATCCCCCGCTCAGTCCATCTCTCCACTAAAACATCCCCCGCTCAGTCCATCTCTCTCCTAAAACATCCCCCGCTCAGTCCATCTCTCTCCTAAAACATCCCCCGCTCAGTCCATCTCTCTCCTAAAACATCCCCCGCTCAGTCCATCTCTCCCCTAAAACATCCCCCGCTCAGTCCATCTCTCCCCTAAAACATCCCCCGCTCAGTCCATCTCTCCCCTAAAACATCCCCCGCTCAGTCCATGTCTCCCCTAAAACATCCCCCGCTCAGTCCATCTCTCTCCTAAAACATCCCCCGCTCAGTCCATCTCTCCCCTAAAACATCCATCACTCAGTCCATCTCTCCCCTAAAACATCCCCCGCTCAGTCCATCTCTCTCCTAAAACATCCCCCGCTCAGTCCATCTCTCCCCTAAAACATCCCCCGCTCAGTCCATCTCTCTCCTAAAACATCCCCCGCTCAGTCCATCTCTCCCCTAAAACATCCCCCGCTCAGTCCATCTCTCCCCTAAAACATCCCCCGCTCAGTCCATCTCTCCCCTAAAACATCTCCCGCTCAGTCCATCTCTCTCCTAAAACATCCCCCGCTCAGTCCATCTCTCCCCTAAAACATCCCCCGCTCAGTCCATCTCTCTCCTAAAACATCCCCCGCTCAGTCCATCTCTCTCCTAAAACATCCCCCGCTCAGTCCATCTCTCTCCTAAAACATCCCCCGCTCAGTCCATCTCTCTCCTAAAACATCCCCCGCTCAGTCCATCTCTCCCCTAAAACATCCCCCGCTCAGTCCATCTCTCCCCTAAAACATCCCCCGCTCAGCCCATCTCTCTCCTGAAACATCCCCCGCTCAGTCCATCTCTCTCCTAAAACATCCCCCGCTCAGTCCATCTCTCCCCTAAAACATCCCCCGCTCAGTCCATCTCTCCCCTAAAACATCCCCCGCTCAGTCCATCTCTCTCCTAAAACATCCCCCGCTCAGTCCATCTCTCTCCGAAAACATCCCCCGCTCAGTCCATCTCTCTCCTAAAACATCCCCCGCTCAGTCCATCTCTATCCTAAAACATCCCCCGCTCAGTCCATCTCTCCCCTAAAACATCCATCACTCAGTCCATCTCTCTCATAAAACATCCCCCGCTCAGTCCATCTCTCCCCTAAAACATCCCCCGCTCAGTCCATCTCTCCCCTAAAACATCCCCCGCTCAGTCCATCTCTCCCCTCAAACATCCCCCGCTCAGTCCATCTCTCCCCTAAAACATCCCCCGCTCAGTCCATCTCTCCCCTCAAACATCCCCCGCTCAGTCCATCTCTCCCCTAAAACATCCCCCGCTCAGACCATCTCTCCCCGAAAACATCCCCCGCTCAGTCCATCTCTCCCCTAAAACATCCCCCGCTCAGTCCATCTCTCCCCTAAAACATCCCCCGCTCAGTCCATCTCTCTCCTAAAACATCCCCCGCTCAGTCCATCTCTCCCCTAAAACATCCCCGCTCAGTCCATCTCTCTCCTAAAACATCCCCCGCTCAGTCCATCTCTCCCCTAAAACATCCCCCGCTCAGTCCATCTCTCTCCTAAAACATCCCCCGCTCAGTCCATCTCTCTCCTAAAACATCCCCCGCTCAGTCCATCTCTCTCCTAAAACATCCCCCGCTCAGTCCATCTCTCCCCTAAAACATCCCCCGCTCAGACCATCTCTCCCCGAAAACATCCCCCGCTCAGTCCATCTCTCCCCGAAAACATCCCCCGCTCAGTCCATCTCTCTCCTAAAACATCCCCCGCTCAGTCCATCTCTCCCCTAAAACATCCCCCGCTCAGTCCATCTCTCCCCTAAAACATCCCCCGCTCAGTCCATCTCTCCCCTCAAACATCCCCCGCTCAGTCCATCTCTCCCCTAAAACATCCCCCGCTCAATCCATCTCTCCCCTAAAACATCCCCCGCTCAGTCCATCTCTCTCCTAAAACATCCCCCGCTCAGTCCATCTCTCCCCTAAAACATCCCCCGCTCAGTCCATCTCTCTCCTAAAACATCCCCCGCTCAGTCCATCTCTCCCCTAAAACATCCCCCGCTCAGTCCATCTCTCTCCTAAAACATCCCCCGCTCAGTCCATCTCTCCCCTAAAACATCCCCCGCTCAGTCCATCTCTCTCCTAAAACATCCCCCGCTCAGTCCATCTCTCTCCTAAAACATCCCCCGCTCAGTCCATCTCTCTCCTAAAACATCCCCCGCTCAGTCCATCTCTCTCCTAAAACATCCCCCGCTCAGTCCATCTCTCCCCTAAAACATCCCCCGCTCAGTCCATCTCTCGCCTAAAACATCCCCCGCTCAGTCCATCTCTCCCCTAAAACATCCCCCGCTCAGTCCATCTCTCTCCTAAAACATCCCCCGCTCAGTCCATCTCTCCCCTAAAACATCCCCCGCTCAGTCCATCTCTCCCCTAAAACATCCCCCGCTCAGTCCATCTCTCTCCTAAAACATCCCCCGCTCAGTCCATCTCTCCCCTAAAACATCCCCCGCTCAGTCCATCTCTCTCCTAAAACATCCCCCGCTCAGTCCATCTCTCTCCTAAAACATCCCCCGCTCAGTCCATCTCTCCCCTAAAACATCCCTCGCTCAGTCCATCTCTCCCCTAAAACATCCCCCCGCTCAGTCCATCTCTCTCCTAAAACATCCCCCGCTCAGTCCATCTCTCTCCTAAAACATCCCCCGCTCAGTCCATCTCTCCCCTAAAACATCCCCCGCTCAGTCCATCTCTCTCCTAAAACATCCATCACTCAGTCCATCTCTCCCCTAAAACATCCCCCGCTCAGTCCATCTCTCCCCTAAAACATCCCCCGCTCAGTCCATCTCTCCCCTAAAACATCCCCCGCTCAGTCCATCTCTCTCCTAAAACATCCCTCGCTCAGTCCATCTCTCTCCTAATACATCCCCCGCTCAGTCCATCTCTCCCCTAAAACATCCCCCGCTCAGTCCATCTCTCTCCTAAAACATCCCCCGCTCAGTCCATCTCTCTCCTAAAACATCCCCCGCTCAGTCCATCTCTCCCCTAAAACATCCATCGCTCAGTCCATCTCTCCCCTAAAACATCCCCCCGCTCAGTCCATCTCTCCCCTAAAACATCCCCCGCTCAGTCCATCTCTCTCCTAAAACATCCCCCGCTCAGTCCATCTCTCCCCTAAAACATCCCCCGCTCAGTCCATCTCTCTCCTAAAACATCCCCCGCTCAGTCCATCTCTCCCCTAAAACATCCCCCGCTCAGTCCATCTCTCCCCTAAAACATCCCCCGCTCAGTCCATCTCTCTCCTAAAACATCCCCCGCTCAGTCCATCTCTCTCCTAAAACATCCCCCGCTCAGTCCATCTCTCTCCTAAAACATCCCCCGCTCAGTCCATCTCTCCCCTAAAACATCCCCCGCTCAGTCCATCTCTCGCCTAAAACATCCCCCGCTCAGTCCATCTCTCCCCTAAAACATCCCCCGCTCAGTCCATCTCTCTCCTAAAACATCCCCCGCTCAGTCCATCTCTCCCCTAAAACATCCCCCGCTCAGTCCATCTCTCCCCTAAAACATCCCCCGCTCAGTCCATCTCTCTCCTAAAACATCCCCCGCTCAGTCCATCTCTCCCCTAAAACATCCCCCGCTCAGTCCATCTCTCTCCTAAAACATCCCCCGCTCAGTCCATCTCTCTCCTAAAACATCCCCCGCTCAGTCCATCTCTCCCCTAAAACATCCCTCGCTCAGTCCATCTCTCCCCTAAAACATCCCCCCGCTCAGTCCATCTCTCTCCTAAAACATCCCCCGCTCAGTCCATCTCTCTCCTAAAACATCCCCCGCTCAGTCCATCTCTCCCCTAAAACATCCCCCGCTCAGTCCATCTCTCTCCTAAAACATCCATCACTCAGTCCATCTCTCCCCTAAAACATCCCCCGCTCAGTCCATCTCTCCCCTAAAACATCCCCCGCTCAGTCCATCTCTCCCCTAAAACATCCCCCGCTCAGTCCATCTCTCTCCTAAAACATCCCTCGCTCAGTCCATCTCTCTCCTAATACATCCCCCGCTCAGTCCATCTCTCCCCTAAAACATCCCCCGCTCAGTCCATCTCTCTCCTAAAACATCCCCCGCTCAGTCCATCTCTCTCCTAAAACATCCCCCGCTCAGTCCATCTCTCCCCTAAAACATCCATCGCTCAGTCCATCTCTCCCCTAAAACATCCCCCCGCTCAGTCCATCTCTCCCCTAAAACATCCCCCGCTCAGTCCATCTCTCTCCTAAAACATCCCCCGCTCAGTCCATCTCTCCCCTAAAACATCCCCCGCTCAGTCCATCTCTCTCCTAAAACATCCCCCGCTCAGTCCATCTCTCCCCTAAAACATCCCCCGCTCAGTCCATCTCTCCCCTAAAACATCCCCCGCTCAGTCCATCTCTCCCCTAAAACATCCCCCGCTCAGTCCATCTCTCCCCTAAAACATCCCCCGCTCAGTCCATCTCTCCCCTAAAACAGCCCCCGCTCAGTCCATCTCTCTCCTAAAACATCCCCCCGCTCAGTCCATCTCTCCCCTAAAACATCCCGCTCAGTCCATCTCTCGCCTAAAACATCCCCCGCTCAGTCCATCTCTCTCCTAAAACATCCCCCGCTCAGTCCATCTCTCCCCTAAAACATCCCCCGCTCAGTCCATCTCTCTCCTAAAACATCCCCCGCTCAGTCCATCTCTCTCCTAAAACATCCCCCGCTCAGTCCATCTCTCTCCTAAAACATCCCCCGCTCAGTCCATCTCTCCTAAAACATCCCCCCGCTCAGTCCATCTCTCTCCTAAAACATCCCCCCGCTCAGTCCATCTCTCTCCTAAAACATCCCCCCGCTCAGTCCATCTCTCCCCTAAAACATCCCCCGCTCAGTCCATCTCTCCCCTAAAACATCCCCCGCTCAGTCCATCTCTCTCCTAAAACATCCCCCGCTCAGTCCATCTCTCCCCTAAAACATCCCCCGCTCAGTCCATCTCTCCCCTAAAACATCCCCCGCTCAGTCCATCTCTCCCCTAAAACATCCATCACTCAGTCCATCTCTCCCCTAAAACATCCCCCGCTCAGTCCATCTCTCCCCTAAAACATCCCCCGCTCAGTCCATCTCTCCCCTAAAACATCCCCCGCTCAGTCCATCTCTCCCCTAAAACATCCCCCGCTCAGTCCATCTCTCCCCTAAAACATCCATCACTCAGTCCATCTCTCCCCTAAAACATCCCCCGCTCAGTCCATCTCTCCCCTAAAACATCCCCCGCTCAGTCCATCTCTCCTAAAACATCCCCCCGCTCAGTCCATCTCTCCCCTAAAACATCCCCCGCTCAGTCCATCTCTCCCCTAAAACATCCCCCCGCTCAGTCCATCTCTCCCCTAAAACATCCCCCGCTCAGTCCATCTCTCCCCTAAAACATCCCCCGCTCAGTCCATCTCTCTCCTAAAACATCCCCCGCTCAGTCCATCTCTCCCCAAAAACATCCCCCGCTCAGTCCATCTCTCCCCTAAAACATCCCCCGCTCAGTCCATCTCTCCCCTAAAACATCCCCGCTCAGTCCATCTCTCTCCTAAAACATCCCCCGCTCAGTCCATCTCTCCCCTAAAACATCCCCCGCTCAGTCCATCTCTCCCCTAAAACATCCCCCGCTCAGTCCATCTCTCCCCTAAAACATCCCCCGCTCAGTCCATCTCTCTCCTAAAACATCCCCCGCTCAGTCCATCTCTCCCCTAAAACATCCCCCGCTCAGTCCATCTCTCTCCTAAAACATCTCCCGCTCAGTCCATCTCTCGCCTAAAACATCCCCCGCTCAGTCCATCTCTCCCCTAAAACATCCCCCGCTCAGTCCATCTCTCCCCTAAAACATCCATCACTCAGTCCATCTCTCCCCTAAAACATCCCCCGCTCAGTCCATCTCTCTCCTAAAACATCCCCCGCTCAGTCCATCTCTCCCCTAAAACATCCCCCGCTCAGTCCATCTCTCCCCTAAAACATCCATCACTCAGTCCATCTCTCCCCTAAAACATCCCCCGCTCAGTCCATCTCTCCCCTAAAACATCCCCCGCTCAGTCCATCTCTCTCCTAAAACATCCCCCGCTCAGTCCATCTCTCCCCTAAAACATCCATCACTCAGTCCATCTCTCCCCTAAAACATCCCCCGCTCAGTCCATCTCTCTCCTAAAACATCCCCCGCTCAGTCCATCTCTCCCCTAAAACATCCCCCGCTCAGTCCATCTCTCCCCTAAAACATCCCCCGCTCAGTCCATCTCTCTCCTAAAACATCCCCCGCTCAGTCCATCTCTCCCCTAAAACATCCCCCGCTCAGTCCATCTCTCCCCTAAAACATCCATCACTCAGTCCATCTCTCTCCTAAAACATCCCCCGCTCAGTCCATCTCTCTCCTAAAACATCCATCACTCAGTCCATCTCTCCCCTAAAACATCCCCCGCTCAGTCCATCTCTCTCCTAAAACAGCCCCCGCTCAGTCCATCTCTCCCCTAAAACATCCCCCACTCAGTCCATCTCTCCCCTCAAACATCCCCCTCTCAGTCCATCTCTCCCCTAAAACATCCCCCTCTCAGTCCATCTCTCTCCTAAAACATCCCCCGCTCAGTCCATCTCTCCCCTAAAACATCCCCCGCTCAGTCCATCTCTCTCCTAAAACATCCCCCGCTCAGTCCATCTCTCCCCTAAAACATCCCCCGCTCAGTCCATCTCTCCCCTAAAACATCCCCCGCTCAGTCCATCTCTCGCCTAAAACATCCCCCGCTCAGTCCATCTCTCCCCTAAAACATCCCCCGCTCAGTCCATCTCTCCCCTAAAACATCCCCCGCTCAGTCCATCTCTCCCCTAAAACATCCCCCGCTCAGTCCATCTCTCCCCTAAAACATCCCCCGCTCAGTCCATCTCTCCCCTAAAACATCCCCCGCTCAGTCCATCTCTCCCCTAAAACATCCCCCGCTCAGTCCATCTCTCCCCTAAAACATCCCCCGCTCAGTCCATCTCTCCCCTAAAACATCCCCCGCTCAGTCCATCTCTCCCCTAAAACATCCCCCGCTCAGTCCATCTCTCCCCTAAAACATCCCCCGCTCAGTCCATCTCTCTCCTAAAACATCCCCCGCTCAGTCCATCTCTCCTAAAACATCCCCCGCTCAGTCCATCTCTCCCCAAAAACATCCCCCGCTCAGTCCATCTCTCCCCTAAAACATCCCCCGCTCAGTCCATCTCTCCCCTAAAACATCCCCCGCTCAGTCCATCTCTCCCCTAAAACATCCCCCGCTGAGTCCATCTCTCTCCTAAAACATCCCCCGCTCAGTCCATCTCTCCCCTAAAACATCCCCCGCTCAGTCCATCTCTCCCCTAAAACATCCCCCGCTCAGTCCATCTCTATCCTAAAACATCTCCCGCTCAGTCCATCTCTCTCCTAAAACATCCCCCGCTCAGTCCATCTCTCCCCTAAAACATCCCCCGCTCAGTCCATCTCTCTCCGAAAACATCCCCCGCTCAGTCCATCTCTCCCCTAAAACATCCCCCGCTCAGTCCATCTCTCTCCTAAAACATCCATCGCTCAGTCCATCTGTCCTTAAAAGTCTACTTTAACCACTGGTCCCCATTCAACTCACACTTCGCTCAGTTAACTCATTTCTGTCTGGTCCTTTGTTGCTGTGGAATACTCACTAAATAATGAAGTCCTCGCAAACTGCATCACCCAAAACCACAGGAATTGGCTCCAGGGGAGTGTGGACTGCAAGACAATCAGCACAGGAAAAGTCAGCTTTTCACAGACAATTAAAATAATATCTTTCTCAGTGTGAGCTCAGGCTCTTGTGGCTGCAGTTTTCTCCCCTAATCCCTCCTCTCCCAGGAGACTCACTGATCCCCATGGTAACTCATCTAAATGACCAACTTTTACACTTGAGCCTGGTCACTGAGAGGCATGAGCTATCTGACCATGAGGACCATCGCAACCGAGCCCCTAACCCCACATGCACACGCTTTCATTGACCTTTCCTTCCATTTATCTTTTGACAGGTATTTTTGGCTAAATTTCCCTCTTTTTTTCTGTAACTATAGAATCGTAGATAATTTACAGCACAGAAGGAGGCCATTTGGCCCATCGTGTCTGCGCTGGCTGAGAAACGAGCCACCCAGCCTAATCCCACTTTCCAGCACTTGGTCCGTAGCCCTGCAGGTCACGGCTCTTCAGGAGCACATCCAGGTCCTTTTTAAATCAGTTGAGGGTTTCTGCCTCTACCACCCTCTCAGGCAGCGAGTTCCAGACCCCCACCACCCTCTGGGTGAAAACATTTTTCCTCAGCTCCCCTCTAATCCTTCTACCAATCACTTTAAATCTATGCCCCCTGGTTATTGACCCCTCCGCTAAGTGAAATAGGTCCTTCCTATCCACTCTCTCTTGGCCCCTCATAATTTTGTACACCTCAATCAAATCACTCCTCGGCCTCCTCTATTCCAAGGAAAACAACCCCAGCCTATCCAATCTGACATCATAGCTAAAATTCTCCAATCCTGGCAACATCCTCGTAAATCTGCTCTGCACCCTTTCTAATGCAATTACATCTTTCCTATAATGTGGTGACCAGAACTGTGCACAGTGCTCATGCTGTGGCCTAACTAGTGTTTTATACAGTTCTAGCATAACCTCCCTGCTCTTATATTCTATGCCTCGGCTAATAAAGGAAAGTATTCCATATGCCTTCTTAACCACCTTATCTACTTGTCCTACTACCTTCAGGGATCTGTGGACATGCACTCCAAGGTCCCTCACTTCCTCTACACCTCTCAGTATCCTCCCACTTATTGTGTATTTCCTTGTCTTGTTTGCCCTCCCCAAATGCATTACCTCACACTTCTCTGGATTGAACTCCATTTGCCACTTTTCTGCCCATCTGACCAGTCCATTGATATCTTCCTGCAGTCTACAGCTTTCCTCCTCACTATCAAACATACGGCCTATCTTTGTTCATCTGCAAATTTCTTAATCATGCCTCCTACGTTTAAGTCCAAATCGTTAATGTATACCACAAAAAGCAAAGGACCTAGTACCGAGCCCTGCGGCAATCCACTGGAAACAACCTTCCAGTCGCAAAAACACCCATCGACCATTACCCTTTGCTTCCTGCCACTGAGCCAATTTTGGATCCAATTTGCCACATTCCCTTGGATCCCATGGGCCTTTACTTTTTTGACCAATCCGCCATGTGGGACCTTGTCAAAAGCCTTGTTAAAATCCAAGTAGATTGTGCTACCCTCATCGATCCTCCTTGTCACCTCCTCAAAAAATTCAATCAAGTTAGTCAGACACGACCTTCCCTTAACAAATCCATGCTGACTGTCCTTGATTAACCCGTGCCTTTCTAAGTGACAGTTTATCCTGTCCCTCAGAATTTATTCCAATAATTTGCCCACCACCGAGGTTAGGCTGACTGGCCTGTAATTACTCGGTCTATCCCTCGCTCCCTTTTTAAACAACGGTACAACTTTAGCAGTCCTCCAATCCTCCGGCACTACGCCTGTATCCAGTGAAGTTTGGAAAATAGCCTCCGCTATTTCCTCCCTATCTTCTTTTAACAGCCTGGGATACATTTCATCCGGCCCTGGTGATTTATCCACTTTCAAAGATGCTAATTCCCTTAATACTTCGGGCGCTGAATTGGGCCGTGTCACGCCCGTTGTTTCGGCGCTACACGGTCGCTCCGACATCCAAGATGGCGTCTTGGATGCGCACGCACGTTTCTTGCGAGACGTGCGCCAGACGCCATCATAGTATAGGAGTATGCGCAGACGCAGATAACGAACGCTGAGATCATGTAAGATAGGGAGAAAATGGCTTCAATCAGTGTGAAACACTGGTTTAAAGTGATAGACACCACTTTGGGACTTAATGCTCAACTCAAGGTACAGTCTTAACCCCGAGCATCTGAACGTATCTTAGAGTGCCTGGAGGACCCCCCCACCGGCGCTAGTTATAGGGATTTACAGGTTAGTGGCTGGATTATTGCTTCTGGCTGCCGAGACATTTGTACCTGTTTTTGGAGGTCTCCTAGACTTCAATACCAGGACGTGGGGACATAGTCTAACATTTAGAGCCAGGACGTGCAGGGGTGAAGTTAGGAAATGCTTCTACACCCAAAGGGTGGGAGAAGTTTGGAACGCACTCCTGCAGACGGCAGTTGATGCTAGCTCACTTGTGAAAGTTAAATCTGAGATTGATAGATTTCTGTGAACCAAGGGTATTAAGGGATATGGGGCTAATACGGGTATATGGAATTAGGTCACAGGTCCACCATGATCTCACTGAATGGTGGAACAGGCCCGAGGGACTAAATGCCACTGCCACCTCTTGATATGCGCCACCTTCTCCTGCAGGAAAGCAGGACGTGTGTCTGGATAATGTGCCTGTCATGGTTGAATAGCTGCCAGTGTGTGTGGCCTGTGAGCTGTGGGTAGGCGGCTTGAAACAGTGGTAATACGTATGAGAGGAAGCATCTGATTGGAAGAGTTGAGTACTGATGGAAAGAGTTTGTTGGTATGTGAGGGATGGGGATGTAGTGCATGGTGCAGTTGGTAGGAGACACCACTTGACAGTTGACCTCACTCACCTTGACCACTCATGTCAAAGCATTGAACTCGTTCCTGCACTGCATCCCCCATGTTCATGATGCTGTGCGCCTGGCATTGACTTCGTCCCCCGCTGCCTCCCACTGTCTTTTGGATATATGTCTGGGAGGCCACTTGCCACCACCCCCGGTGGATAAGGATGTCCCCCTTCTGTCCACCTCTTGCACCCAAGGTCTCTAATGTATCAGCAGAGAACCTTGGTGCATGCACTCTCGCAGGCCTGGTACCAACTCAGATCGGCAGATTGGTGAGGTCTGGTGTGCAGATTGGAGGATTTGGGATTTAGTAATACGCAACCTTTATTCAATATTTTAACATAACCCATCAGTGTGTAAACATAGGGATGGGATCTGCATCTGTGTTTTACGTGTGCGATGTCTGATCTCTGATCAGACTCCGTGCAGACAGTAGACTGTTGTTTTCAGCAAATAACAGGTACCAGCTACCTTTAAGAGATTTCTAAGAAACACCCTCCCTTTAAGAGATTGAGCTCCCTCTGGTGGTGGAAAGTGCAAATTGCATTGATTCCACGAGCAAGGCCTGGAAAGGACGCTGATTGCAGTAAGTGCTCCCTCGGGTCCAAACTTGCGTCTTTCCGGCCCAGGGTCCGTCAGGCACGGGGTGGTAGCGCGTCACGTTACCACCGCCCAAAACGGACCCTTATCCAATTTTTCCCCTTCCTCTCTCTCTATATTTATCCCATCCAATATTTCACACTCCTCCTCCTTAACTTCAATCCCTCTCCTTTGTGAAGACAGACGCAAAGTATTCATTAAGAACCATACCCACATCTTCCGCCTCCACACATAGGTTACCTTTTTGGTCTCTAATAGGCCCTACTCTTTCCCTAGTTATCCTCTTGCTCTTAATGTATTTATAAAACATCTTTGGGTTTTCTTTGATTTTACCTGTTAATATTTTTTCATGCCCTCTCTTTGTTTCCTAATTTCCTTTTTAACTTCACCCCTGCACTTTGTATACTCCTCTAACCTTTCCGTAGTATTGAGTTCCCGGACTCTATCATCGGCTTTCTTTTTCTGCCTTATCTTACCCTGAATGCTTCTTGACATCCAGGGGCTCTAGATTTGGCAGCCCCTCCCTTTTTCTTTGTGGGAACATGTTTACCCTGAACCCCTTGAATCACCCCTTTGAATGTCTCCCACTGCTCTGACACTGATTTACCTATCTCCTTCACCACCTCATGATCAAGAGGGCTGGCTGTATGGCCAGCCGGCGGGGGCGGGCGGGCCGCTGGCGGGATGTTTGGGCCGCTGCCAGTTTACCACCATTGTTCCTTGTTGTTGTGCTGCCAGGTGTGACTCCTCCCTCTCTCTCTCTCTCTCTGCCCCCTTCCCCTGCTGGGTGACCTTGCAGCCTCCACTCACCACTTACCCGTTGAAGGCAGCTCAGATCAGGAACGGAGGAAAACGTCACTCTCGCCAATGTCATTGTCATTCACAGCCCCGTGAGATCGAGCATTACCAGAGCAGGTGAGTGGGCAGGGCACTGATAGCAGCGAGCTTTGGGGTCTGACTAGATGGACCATGTATACAAAAGACCAGTGTCTAACTGTGTACAGTCTACTCCTAATTCAAACAAAAGACCAGTGTCTAACTGTGTACAGTCTACTCCTAATTCAAACAAAAGACCAGTGTCTAACTGTGTACAGTCTACTCCTAATTCAAACAAAAGACCAGTGTCTAACTGTGTACAGTCTACTCCTAATTCAAACAAAAGACCAGTGTCTAACTGTGTACAGTCTACTCCTAATTCAAACAAAAGACCAGTGTCTAACTGTGTACAGTCTACTCCTAATTCAAACAAAAGCAAACTACGGCGGATGCCGGAAATCTGAAATAAGAACAGAAAATGCTGGAAATGCTCAGCAAGTCAGGCAACATCTGTGGAGAGAGAAAAACAGAGTTAATGGGGGAAAAATTGGATAAGGGTCCGTTTTGGGCGGTGGTAACGTGACGCGCTACCACCCCGTGCCTGACGGACCCTGGGCCGGAAAGACGCAAGTTTGGACCCGAGGGAGCACTTACTGCAATCAGCGTCCTTTCCAGGCCTTGCTCGTGGAATCAATGCAATTTGCACTTTTCACCACCAGAGGGAGCTCAATCTCTTAAAGAGAGGGTGTTTCTTAGAAATCTCTTAAAGGTAGCTGGTACCTGTTATTTGCTGAAAACAACAGTCTACTGTCTGCACGGAGTCTGAACGGAGATCAGACATCACACACGTAAAACACAGGTGCAGATCCCATCCCTATGTTTAAAGACTGATGAGTTATGTTAAAATATTGAATAAAGGTTGCACACTACTAAATCCCACATCCTCCAATCTGCACACCAGACCTCACCATCTGCCGATCTGAGTTGGTACCAGGCCTGCGAGAGTGCATGCACCAAGGTTCTCTGCTGATACATTAGAGACCTTGGTACAAGAGGTGGACAGAAGGAGGGACATCCTATGTCCGCGGGGGGGGGGGGGGGGGGGGGGCAGGCAAGAGGCCCTCCAGACATATGCCCAAAAGATAGTGGGAGGCAGCGGGAAGAAGTCAATGCCAGGCGCACAGTATCATGAACATGGGGGATGCAGTGCAGGAACGAGTTCAATGCTTTGACATGAGTGGTCAAGGTGAATGAGGTTAACTGTCAAGTGGTGTCTCCTACCAACTGCACCACGCACTACACCCCCCATCACCCACATACTAACAAACTCTTTCCATCAGTACTCAACTCTTCCAATCAGATGCTTTCTCTCACCCTCGCACATTACCACTGTTTCAAGCAGCCCACCCACAATGGCAGCTATTCAACCATGAAAGGCACATCACCCAGACACACGTCCTGCTTTCTTGCAGGAGAACGTGGCGCCTATCAAAAGGCAGCAAGTGGCAGTGGCATTTAGCCCCTTGAGCCTGTTCCGCCATTCAGTGAGATCATGGTGGACCTGTGACCTAATTCCATATACCCGTATTAGCCCCATATCCCTTAATACCCTTGGTTCACAGAAATCTATCAATCTCTGATTTAACATTCACAATTGAGCTAGCATCAACTGCCGTCTGCAGGAGTGCGTTCCAAACTTCTCCCACCCTTTGGGTGTAGAAGCATTTCCTAACTTCACCCCTGCACGTCCTGGCTCTAAATGTCCCCACGTCCTGGTATTGAAGTCCAGGAGAACTCCAAAAACAGGTACAAATGTCTCGGCAGCCAGAAGCAATAATCCAGCCACTAACCTGTAAATCCTGCATTGTCCCTTTAACTAGCGCCGGTGGGGTGTCCCCCAGGCACTCTAAGACACGTTCAGATGGTCGGGGTTAAGACTGTGCATTGAGTTGAGTGTTAAGTCCCAAAATGGTGTCTATCACTTTAAATCAGCGCTGCACACTGATTGAAGCCATTTTCTCCCTACTTTACATGATTCCACCGTTTCTTATCTGCACCTGCGCTAACTCCTATACCAAGATGGCGTCCGGGGCACGTCACGCAGGAAACGTGCGTACACATCCAAGACGCCATCTTGGATGTCGGAGATGCCGTGTAGCGCAGAAACAACAGGCCAATTTAGCGCCCAATGTTTCTGTAGTTTAATCAGAACTGGAAGAAGTTAGAGATTTAACAGTTTATAAACCAGTACAGGGCCAGGGAAAGAAATGTTGCAATGGGGGGAGGGGGAATGAGTGGAGGAGGGGAGGAAAGAACAAAAGGGAAGGTCTGTGATAGGGTAAAGGGTAGGAGTGATTAAATGACAAAAGGGATGATGGTGCAAGGTAAGGAAGGTGGTAATGGGACAGGTTAAGAAACAAAAGATGGGTCTAGAGGAGCTGTAAATGGCAACATCAGAACCATTACCAGCACCTGCTGTCTGAAAAAATGGGAGCAGTGGTTATGATCTGAAGTTTTTGAAATCAATGTTGAGTCCGGAAGGTTGCAAAGTGCCCAATCAAAACATAGAAACATAGAAAATAGGAGCAAGAGTAGGCCATTCGGCCCTTCGGGCCTGCTCTGCCACTCAAAATGATCATGGCTGATCGTCTAACTCAGTACCCTGTTCCTGCTTTTTCCCCATATCCCTTGATCCCTTTAGCATTAAGGTGAGTTGCTGTTCCTCGAGATTCTGTTGAGCTTCATTGGAACAGTGTAGGAGGCTGAGGGCATCGAGGTCAGAGTGGGAGTCAGACGGAGAATTAAACATAGACATAGAAAATAGGAGCAGGAGTCGGCCATTCGGCCCTTCGAGCCTGCTCCGCCATTCAATATGATCATGGCCGATCCTCTATCTCAATACCATATTCCCGCTCTCCCCATACCCCTTGATGCCTTTTGTGTCTAGAAATCTATCTAGCTCCTTCTTAAATATATTCAGTGACTTGGCCTCCACAGCCTTCTGTGGTAGAGAATTCCACAGGTTCACCACCCTCTGAGTGAAGAAATTTCTCCTCATCTCAGTCCTAAATGCCCTACCCCATATCCTGAGACCGTGACCCCTCGTTCTGGACCCCCCCAACCAGGGGAAACATCCTCCCTGCATCCAGTCTGTCTAGCCCTGTCAGAATTTTATATGTTTCAATGAGATCCCCTCTCATTCTTCTAAACTCAAGTGAATACAGGCCGAGTCGACCCAATCTCTCCTCATATGACAGTCCTGCCATCCCAGGAATCAGTCTGGTGAACCTTCGCTGCACTCCCTCTATGGCAAGTGTCTCCTTTCTTAGGTAAGGAGACCAAAACTATGAGTTGGCAAATACATGGCAGATGCAGCATAACATGGATAAATGTGAAGTTATCCACTTCGGAAGGAAAAACAGAAAGGCAGAGTATTTAATACTCCAGGTGTGGTCTCATCAAGGCCCTGTATAACTGCAGTAAGACATCCTTACTCCCGTACTCAAATCGTCTTGCAATGAAGGCCAACATACCATTTTCCTTCCTAACTGCTTGCTGCACCTGCATGTTTGCCTTCAGTGACTGGTGTATAAGGACACCCAGGTCCCTTTGTATATCAACATTTCCCAATCTATCACCATTTAAATAATACTCTGCCTTTCTGTTTTTCCTTCTGAAGTGGATAACTTCACATTCATCCACATTATACTGCATCTGCCATGTATTTGCCCACTCACTCAACTTGTCTAAATCGCCTTGAAGCCTCTTCGCATCCTCCTCACAACTCACGATCCCACCTAGTTTTGTGTTGTCAGTAAACTTGGAAATATTACATTTGGTTCCCTCATCCAAATCATTGATATATATTGTGACTAGCTGGAGCTCAAGCACTGATCCCTGCGGTACCCCACTAGTCACCGCCTGCCACCCTGAAAAAGACCCATTTATTCCTACTCTCTGTTTCCTGTCTGTTAACCAATTTTCAATCCATGCCAGTATATTACCCCCAATCACACGTGCTTTAATTTTGCACACTAACCCTTTATGTGGGACTTATGTAGAGGAGACCGCATCGTGAGCAGCGAATACAGTATATTAAGTTGAAAATAGTACAAGTAAATCGCTGTTTCACCTGGATGGTGGAAAGGGAGGAGGTGAAAGGGCAGGTGTTGCAATTCCTGCGCTCACACGGGAAGGTGCCATGGGGAGGGGAATAGGTGATGGGGGTCATGGAAGAAACCTTCTAATTCAAAGTTGTTTTTTTTTAATTCATTCATGGGATGTCACCGGCAAGGCTGGCATTTATTGCCCATCCCTAATTGCCCTTGAGAAGGTGGTGGTGAGCCGCCTTCTTGAACCGCTGCAGTCCGTGTGGTGACGGTTCTCCCACAGTGCTGTTAGGAAGGGAGTCCCAGGATTTTGACCCAGCGACAATGAAGGAACGGCGATATATTTCCAAGTCAGGATGGTGTGTGACTTGGAGGGGAACGTGCAGGTGGTGTTGTTTCCATGGGCCTGCTGCCCTTGTCCTTCTAGGTGGTAGAGGTCATGGGTTTGGGATGTGCTGTCGAAGAGCCTTGGCGAGTTGCTGCAGTGCATCCTGTGGATGGTTCACACTGCAGCCATGGTGCGCCGGTGGTGAAGGGAGTGAATGTTTAGGGTGGTGGATGGGGTGCCAATCAAGTGGGCTGCTTTGTCCTGGATGGTGTCGAGCTTCTTGAGTGTTGGAGCTGCACTCATCCAGGCAAGTGTAATTCAAATTATTGGATAATTAATATTTTTTAACCACAAGGAATGACTGACTTATCGGTATTTAGATTGCTGGGGGGGCACTTACTGGATCGACTCTCTCTAACACTCTCTGCTCTTCTTCAAACTCCTCCTCAGTGCTGTATTCCTCCATGGTTTCTCCACTCGAAAAATGAATGAGTCTTCGGGGCTCTTTCTTTTCTGCACCAAAGTCTTCAGGTTCAGCTGTCTGGGAGCTCTCTCCCTCTCTCTTTAAGAGCAATTAGATTAGCAGGTATTAGGTTAGTTTGCCCTGTACACAAAATCATTTTTTAAAAAACAAGTGAAGTACAAGCCAGTGATGTGACATGCTGGAGTCTGGCAGCCAGACGACGCCGGGCGCCCCGGCGCAGCCAGACGACGCCGGGCGCCCCGGCGCAGCCAGACGACGCCGGGCGCCCCGGCGCAGCCAGACGACGCCGGGCGCCCCGGCGCAGCCAGTCGACGCCGGGCGCCCCGGCGCAGCCAGACGACGCCGGGCGCCCCGGCGCAGCCAGACGACACCGGGCGCCCCGGCGCAGCCAGACGACAACGGGCGCCCCGGCGCAGCCAGTCGACACCGGGCGCCCAGGCGCAGCCAGTCGACGACAACGGGCGCCCCGGCGCAGCCAGACGACACCGGGCGCCCCGGCGCAGCCAGTCGACACCGGGCGCCCCGGCGCAGCCAGTCGACGACAACGGGCGCCCCGGCGCAGCCAGTCGACGACAACGGGCGCCCCGGCGCAGCCAGACGACACCGGGCGCCCCGGCGCAGCCAGACGACACCGGGCGCCCCGGCGCAGCCAGACGACACCGGGCGCCCCGGCGCAGCCAGACGACACCGGGCGCCCCGGCGCAGCCAGACGACACCGGGCGCCCCGGCGCAGCCAGTCGACACCGGGCGCCCCGGCGCAGCCAGTCGACACCGGGCGCCCCGGCGCAGCCAGACGACACCGGGCGCCCCGGCGCAGCCAGACGACACCGGGCGCCCCGGCGCAGCCAGACGACACCGGGCGCCCCGGCGCAGCCAGACGACACCGGGCGCCCCGGCGCAGCCAGACGACACCGGGCGCCCCGGCGCAGCCAGACGACACCGGGCGCCCCGGCGCAGCCAGACGACACCGGGCGCCCCGGCGCAGCCAGACGACACCGGGCGCCCCGGCGCAGCCTGCCTGGTAACAAACATTGAAGGGAGGTTAGGATCTGACACACTCATGTAACTGCTCACTTCCTGCAGTTCACAATAATACTTCAGCTGAAAATAATCAAGATACTTTACAAAATGAAATAAATACAGAAAATGCTGGAAACACTCAGCAGGTCAGGCAGTAACTGTGGAGAGAGAGAAAGAGAAAGAGAAAGAGAAAGAGGAAAAAAAAGAGAAAAAAAAGTCTGGAATGCACTGCCTGAAAGGGTGGGGACCTTTGGGCAGAATTGGAAGAAGTTAGAGATTAAACAGTTTTTAAGCAAGTGCAGTGCCAGGGAAGGGAAGGGGAGAGGAGGACAAAAGGGAAGGACTGTGATAGGGAGGAGGGCAGGAGTGATTAAATGACAAAAGGGATGATGGTGCAAGGCCAGGAGGGTGGTGATGGGACAAGTAAAGAAACAAAAGATGGGTCTAGAGGAGCTGTAAATGGCAACATCAGAACCATTACCAGCACCTGCTGTCTGAAAAAATGGGAGCAGTGGTTATGATCTGAAGTTATTGAAATCAATGTTGAGTCCAGAAGGTTACAAAATTATGTACTTGAATCTGGTGGGGTTAGTTACATGGTAAGCAATGATTGACAGATCCAAAAAATCTTCACAGAGCAGTCCAAGGGGTGTTCAATTTTAATTGATCTGAGGCGGGGGACAAAACATTTAAAATTACTGGACGGCTGATGAAGAATAAAATGCTTTTTCTCAAAAGCAATTTGAGTTTAAATAATTTTAAAGTTGATCAACTAGTTCAGAAGGAGAAATATGTTTCCCACACAACTTGTATTTATATAGCGTCTTTAACGTAGTAAAACTTCCCAAGGCCCTTCACAGGAGCGATTATCAAACAAAATTTGACACCGAGCCACATAAGGAAATATTAGGCCAGGTGATCAAAAGCTTGGTCAAAGAGGGAGGTTTTAAGGAGTGACTTAAAGGAGGAGAGATGTAGAGAGACGGAGAGGTTTAGGGAGGGAATATCAGAGCTTAGGGCCTAGTCAGCTGAAGGCACGGCCGCCAATGGTGGAGTGATTAAAATCGGGGATGCACAAGAGGCAAGAATTGGTGGAGTGCAGGAATCTTGGAGGGTTGTAGGGCTGGAGGAGGTTACAGAGATAGGGAGGGGCGAGGCCATGGAGGGATTGCAACATGAGGATGAGAATTTTAAATTCAAGGCATTACCAGACTGGGATCCAATACAGGTCAGCAAGCACAGGGGTGATGGATGAACAGGACTTGGTTTTGAAACAGAATGTAATTGATATTACATTGTTACAAGTTTGGTTTGATTTACTTGTTTCTTTTACATAAAGATCAGACTGTATATTTGATCCAGATCAAATAGGTTTGTATCCTTGACTAAATTAGTAGCATTCTTCCTTTGTTCAAAAAAACTAGTTGTTGCATTGTGAAGATTTGTACATTAGTTTTGGATATGCAAAGTTTCCTACATTATAACAGTGACTACACTTCAAAAGTATTTCATTGGCTGTAAAGCACTTTAGGACATCCTGAGGTCATGAAAGGCGCTATATAAATGCAAGTCTTTCTTTTAACCTTTCTTTCCAACTTCCTGGATATTTGCCGTTGTATTTGTAACATCTGTTTTCTGTTTTTAATTAAATATGTCTGAGAACCAGTATATTAAGTAGTTCATAGAAGTGGGGATCTTGACACCTGAGACTAAAAGCAGGCAGTTCTTTTGGGAACTATTATTTGGTCAGAATAACAGGTTCAGTATCACTCCCTACCCGAGGGGCAAATTCTTACAGAAAGTTTTAGGAATGAATAAACCGGGCTGAACTTGTGGTGCAGAACTTGATTTTACAAGACTCTCAAACTTAATCAGAAGCTATTCTTACAAAGGGTGGTTAATTGATTTTCTCATTGTATGTGTGTTTAGTACTTTTATTATTTGCTAATTATATGCTTCATATAATTATGTGTAAGTAAAGATACTAATTATCTCAGTCTGTTAATTTCATAGAGTTTCATAGTGTGATACTAGACTGTTAAATCCAGCATGCAGATGACTGGAAGCAGGGTAATTGTTAGCTCCTCGGGCACACACACCTCTATGAAGGCAGAGTATAACTTCTGGACAAGGTCTGCTTACAGGAACAGCTGTTAAACCATTGACAAAAAAAGGTGCTAAACCCCTCAACACTGTAGCAGTGTGAACAGTGGGATATTATGAGTTAACAGGATGGTGCAGTGATTAACAGCCAGCATGAATATCTGTTTAAAACAAGTTCCGTATTGTGCATGCTGTTTGTTCTATCGTTTACCTTAGCCATAGACTCTCTATCTGATCTACTAGCTGATGTGTGTGGGGAGACAACACAAGTAAAACAACACACACAAAATCCTCCTCCCTACTGAGAATAACATGTTCACCTCAGCTTCCTTAGATTGGTGGGGGGGGAGTGGAGAATCAGCCAGGGTTCCCACAACCCATCACTATCCAGTGCTGGCAAGTGTGCATATGTGGACGTTGGGTGCAGACAGCTTTGGGTGAGGAACACCTTGGTCGAATATCCTTTCAACAGTCGCTATCTAGGCTCACACATGAAGAACGACCACTTGGGTGAGATACCAGAGGGTGATGGCATCACTGAACAGCACCCCAGCAAGAAGTGGAGCCTTCAAGAGGAGTGAAAAAAGAAAATAAAATGGGAACAATTTTTTTCATGAATTCCTCCCTTGTAGTGTGGGCTGAATGAGATTTCATAGAGGGAGACAGGCCAGCTCCACTACTACACAGTGAAAGGCAGGAAACCTGAGAAACGTTCTTTAGCACAATAACCTGGGCGGGGTCCTTCAGTGTAATTATATGGCACGCTTCTAATTCCCAGACCAGAATGGCCCATAGTGCGATTCCCTGGTCTGTACTGAGCTGATCCCAGCCAGGGCACTGCAATTAGGTGAGGGAAGGAACAGGTTCAGCCAAGGTTGCTATCCTGTGTCCCCTGCTTCAAACTGTGTGTGAGTGAGAGAGAGTTTGTAGACATCAGGTGAGCACGGGCTCCGGCTGAGCTGCGATGCCCTTCGTGGTCAAATAGCTAGCTGACACATACTACCCAGGCTCTCACACAATGAAATTAGGTAGATACCAGAGGCTGTCACTACCAATAGTGCTATCACCCAGGGTCAGTCATTGCCTGGAGAGGAAAACATTGGAAAAGAAAGAAAACACGTCAAAAATTCTAGTCCATCTCCAAGCCTGAATCACTCCATTCCCTCCCCAATCAGGGATATACCCATCATGGCACTGAGATATTGATATTTCATAACTACACACTTCATTTCTAGGATGCAATATGGTATATTTAGAAATCAAAGATGGGCAGATCTGTGATTATCGGAACGGGGTACCTGAATCTATTGAAAGTTCTTTAATAAATCCAGAACCCAAACAGTTAAAACTGTGTAATGGAACCATCCACTTACTCAGGGCTTCTCCTGTTTACTTTGTAAGGAGGGACTGTATTTACCATCGCTCAGCATAGATACAGAGCTTGCTTTACCCCACTATGTAATGATGTTGTAATAAGGGGCAGAACACTGACCCTAACCCTATGGGAGTGGGCAGAACGCTGACCCTAACCCTATGGGAGTGGGCAGAACGCTGACCCTAACCCTATGGGAGTGGGCAGAACGCTGACCCTAACCCTATGGGAGTGGGCAGAACGCTGACCCTAACCCTATGGGAGTGGGCAGAACGCTGACCCTAACCCTATGGGAGTGGGCAGAACGCTGACCCTAACCCTATGGGAGTGGGCAGAACGCTGACCCTAACCCTATGCTAGTGGGCAGAACGCTGACCCTAACCCTATGGGAGTGGGCAGAACGCTGACCCTAACCCTATGGGAGTGGGCAGAACGCTGACCCTAACCCTATGGGAGTGGGCAGAACGCTGACCCTAACCCTATGGGAATGGGCAGAACGCTGACCCTAACCCTATGGGAGTGGGCAGAACGCTGACCCTAACCCTATGGGAATGGGCAGAACGCTGACCCTAACCCTATGGGAATGGGCAGAACGCTGACCCTAACCCTATGGGAGTGGGCAGAACGCTGACCCTAACCCTATGGGAATGGGCAGAACGCTGACCCTAACCCTATGGGAATGGGCAGAACGCTGACCCTAACCCTATGGGAGTGGGCAGAACGCTGACCCTAATCTTGGATAATAAGAGTCTAAATGGGGTAGAGAAGCAAAGGGATCTCAGGGTACAGATACACAAATCACTAAAAGTAGCGACGCAGGTTAATAAGGCCATCAAAATGGCAAATCAAGCACTGGGGTTCATTTCTGGAGGGATAGAATTGAAAGGCAGAGAAGTTATGTTAAACTTATATCGATCCTTGGTTAGACCACACTTGGAGTACTGTGAACAGTTCTGGTCTCCATATTATAGAAAGGATTTAGAGGCATTGGAAAGGGTGCAAAAAAGATTCACAAGGATGATACTAGAACTGAGAGGATATACTTATCAGGAAAGGCTGAACAGGCTGGGGCTCTTTTCTCTAGAAAAAAGACTGAGGGGTGACCTGATAGAGGTCTTTAAGATTATGATAGGGTAGATGTAGAGAAAATGTTTTCACTTGTGGGGGAGTCCAAAACTAGAGGCCATAAATATAAGATAGTCACTAATAAATCCAATAGGGAATTTGGGAGAAACCCATAGAGTGGCTAGAATGTGGAACTCACTACCACAAGGAGTAGTTGAGGTGAATAGCACAGATAGATTTAAGGGGAAGTTAGATAATCACATGAGGGAGAAAGGAGTAGAAGGATATCCTGATAGGGTTCGATGGAGTAGGGAGGGAGGAGGCTCGTGTGGAGCATAAACACTGGCATGGACCTGTTGGGCCGAATGGCCTGTTTCTGTGCTGTAGTTCCGATATAACTCCATGTAACCCCACGGGAATGGACGACACTGACCCTAACTCTGATCTTAACACTATGGGAAGGGGCTGCACTGACTGTAACCCGATGGAATAAGCAGCACTGCCCCTCCCCGGAGACTCTCTACTCACTCGCCCCATTTCTGCCCCGGTGTTTCTGAAACAAACTCGTTCCTCCCGAGCTCGCTCCCTGTCCCGGGACCTCACCAGCCTGTCGGACACATCACTCGGGGACAGATCGCTCCGATAATCTCTAACCTGCCCAGGAAACCTGAGCCCCAGGGTCAGCCCTTCTCCCCCTCTCCTCCCCCCCTCTCCCTCTCTCACCTCCTCTCCCTCTCTCACCTCCTCTCCCTCTCTCACCTCCTCTCCCTCTCTCACCTCCTCTCCCTGTACCCACCTCCTCTCCCTGTACCCACCTCCTCTCCCTGTACCCCCCTCCTCTCCCTCTCCCCCCTCCTCTCCCTCTCCCCCCTCCTCTCCCTCTCCCCCCTCCTCTCCCTCTCCCCCCTCCTCTCCCTCTCCCCCCTCCTCTCTCACCTGTACCCCCCTCCTCTCTCACCTGTACCCCCTCCTCTCTCACCTGTACCCCCCTCCTCTCCCCCCTCCTCTCTCACCTGTACCCCCCTCCTCTCTCACCTGTACCCCCCTCCTCTCCCTCTCCCCCCTCCTCTCTCACCTGTACCCTCCTCCTCCTCTCCCTCTCCCCCCTCCTCTCTCACCTGTACCCCCCTCCTCTCCCTCTCCCCCCTCCTCTCTCACCTGTACCCCCCTCCTCTCCCTCTCCCCCCTCCTCTCTCACCTGTACCCCCCTCCTCTCCCTCTCCCCCCTCCTCTCCCTCTCCCCCCTCCTCTCTCACCTGTACCCCCCTCCTCTCCCTCTCCCCCCTCCTCTCTCACCTGTACCCCCCTCCTCTCCCTCTCCCCTCCTCTCTCACCTGTACCCCCTCCTCTCCTCTCTCACCTGTACCCCCTCCTCTCCCTCTCCCCCCTCCTCCCCCCTCCTCTCCCTCTCCCCCCTCCTCTCCCTCTCCCCCCTCCTCTCTCACCTGTACCCCCCTCCTCTCTCTCCCCCCTCCTCTCTCCTCTCTCACCTGTACCCCCCTCCTCTCCCTCTCCTCTCTCACCTGTACCCCCCTCCTCTCCCTCTCCTCTCTCACCTGTACCCCCCTCCTCTCCCTCTCCCCTCCTCTCTCACCTGTACCCCCCTCCTCTCCCTCTCCTCTCTCACCTGTACCCCCCTCCTCTCCCTCTCCTCTCTCACCTGTACCCCCTCCTCTCTCACCTGTACCCCCCTCCTCTCCCTCTCCCCCCTCCTCTCTCACCTGTACCCCCCTCCTCTCCCTCTCCCCCTCCTCTCTCACCTGTACCCCGCTCTCACCGTCAGCCTCCATCGGACAGTAACATCCAAAACGCGGCGAGAAGGAATGCAGGAAGCGGCTCGCTGCCGATATTAAAGTGAGCTGATCCGGACTGCCTGAACCAAGTGCCAGCTCACCGGCTCCAGCACCTGACCTGCTGTGTGGGTGTGTGAGAGGGAGCTTATCGTCTCTATCAGGGGAGTGTCTTTGGCCTCAGTGCCCTGAGCGGGGGAGGGGGCAGATCATCAAGAGCTCCTGAAGGAGTGTAGGTGTTGGGTGAAGACGGGATCAGCCTTAAAAGTGATGCCGTGCACAGTTGAATAGGATCCTGAGTCTCACCTGAGCAAGGTAATGGAGGGACACAGATCTCTGCATCAGCAAGAGACAGCGACTCGAGGAGAGAAAACAGAATCCAAAGAAGATCTGGTTCTGGAAGTGTTTAATACTGTCCCTTCCCCTCTGGGACCGGGCGGTACAGTGGGTCGCGCGCTGTCCCTTCCCCTCTGGGACCGGGCGGTACAGTGGGTCGCGCGCTGTCCCTTCCCCTCTGGGACCGGGCGGTACAGTGGGTCGCGCGCTGTCCCTTCCCCTCTGGGACCGGGCGGTACAGTGGGTCGCGCGCTGTCCCTTCCCCTCTGGGACCGGGCGGTACAGTGGGTCGCGCGCTGTCCCTTCCCCTCTGGGACCGGGCGGTACAGTGGGTCGCGCGCTGTCCCTTCCCCTCTGGGACCGGGCGGTACAGTGGGTCGCGCGCTGTCCCTTCCCCTCTGGGACCGGGCGGTACAGTGGGTCGCGCGCTGTCCCTTCCCCTCTGGGACCGGGCGGTACAGTGGGTCGCGCGCTGTCCCTTCCCCTCTGGGACCGGGCGGTACAGTGGGTCGCGCGCTGTCCCTTCCCCTCTGGGACCGGGCGGTACAGTGGGTCGCGCGCTGTCCCTTCCCCTCTGGGACCGGGCGGTACAGTGGGTCGCGCGCTGTCCCTTCCCCTCTGGGACCGGGCGGTACAGTGGGTCGCGCGCTGTCCCTTCCCCTCTGGGACCGGGCGGTACAGTGGGTCGCGCGCTGTCCCTTCCCCTCTGGGACCGGGCGGTACAGTGGGTCGCGCGCTGTCCCTTCCCCTCTGGGACCGGGCGATACAGTGGGTCACGCGCTGTCCCTTCCCCTCTGGTGATAGTGCTCCATTAGTGTGTTATGTAGGGAATTCCAGGATACCAACCCAACAGTGATGTATGTCCAAGCCGGGATGGTGTGTGACTTGAGGAACTTGGAGGTGATGGTGTTCCCAGACATCGCTTCTCAGTGCTAGAGATTGCAACAACAGGAGTTTCGGTAGTGCATCCTGTTGTTGTACATACTGCAGTCACAGGGCATTGCTGGTGGTGCAGGTGCAGTAAGTGATACAGTCGGTGCTTTCGGCTGTAGCCATGGTACATCTAACCTGGGACCTCTTGATACTGGCACTGGACGATGCAAAAATATTTGATTCCCCAGCACTGACATCCTTCACCATAAGTACAAAATTCCATCCCTGTCCCAAGCCCTCAACTTCAGACCCCATGGAGACAGCTGTACCAGTGCCAACAGTCAACATTCAGCTATTGGGGATGGGCTTCTCTGTTCACGAGGAAAGCTGAAGCTGCTATTTTCTCCCATCCCTGTGCTCCTGAAAGCAATGACCCTCACGGAGACAAGGCTCTACCAGCACTGCCAGTCCCTCACCAAAGTGTCCAATTCAGTGAACCTGCTATGTTCTTGTTGAGCAAATCAGACCACGTCCTCCTCCGAGCGCAGGGGGCCAATAAATAGTGAGGAAGAGTAGAAACCCGGGCAATTTCCCTCCTTGGCCCGCAGGCCAATTATAGGCACCTCACTGTTATTCTCCTGACTAACATCAGAGAACAAGCCTGCTACACACCTGATCTACAGGACTCGAGTTAGCTAAAAGACCTCCCTCCGTCTCCTCTCCCCCCCTCTCCCACCCCCCCCACTCCCCTCATCTCCCACCCCACCCCCCTCCCTCATCTCCCACCCCCCCCATCTCCCACCCCACCCCCCTCCCTCATCTCCCACTCCCCTCATCTCCCCCCTCCCCCACTCCCTCCCCCCTCCCCTACTCCCACCCCCCTCCCCTCAACATAGATAATAGGAGCAAGAGTAGGCTATTCGACCCTTCGGGCCTGCTCCGCCATTCAAAATGATCATGGCTGATCGTCTAACTCAGTACCCTGTTCCTGCTTTTACCCCATATCCCTTGATCCCTTTAGCATTAAGAAATATATCTATCGCCTTCTTGAATACATCTAATGACTTGGCCTCCACTGCCTTCTGTGGTAGAGAATTCCACAGGTTCACCACCCTCCTCCCCCTCCATCTCTTCTCCCGCCCTCCCTCTCTCTTTCCCCAATCCCTCTTTCTCTTTCCCCCCATCCCTCTTTCCCCCCAATCCATCCCTCTCTCTCTTCCCCCCCAATCCATCTTTCTCTTCCCCCCTCCCTTTCTCTTTGCCCCCCCAAATCCATCTTTCTCTTTCTCCCCCCCCTGCCCCCCAATCCATCTTTCTCTTTCTCCCCAACCACCCATCTTTCTCCCCCCCACCCATCCTTCTCCCCCCCACCCATCCTTCTCCCCCCCACCCATCCTTCTCCCCCCCACCCATCCTTCTCCCCCCCACCCATCCTTCTCTTTCTCCCCCCCACCCATCTTTCTCTTTCTCCCCCCCACCCATCTTTCTCTTTCTCCCCCCCACCCATCTTTCTCCCCCCCACCCATCTTTCTCCCCCCCACCCATCTTTCTCCCCCCCACCCATCTTTCTCCCCCCCACCCATCTTTCTCCCCCCCACCCATCTTTCTCCCCCCCACCCATCTTTCTCCCCCCCACCCATCTTTCTCCTTCTCCCCCCCACCCATCTTTCTCCTTCTCCCCCCCACCCATCTTTCTCTTTCTCCCCCCCACCCATCTTTCTCTTTCTCCCCCCCACCCATCTTTCTCTTTCTCCCCCCCACCCATCTTTCTCTTTCTCCCCCCCACCCATCTTTCTCTTTCTCCCCCCCACCCATCTTTCTCTTTCTCCCCCCCACCCATCTTTCTCTTTCTCCCCCCCACCCATCTTTCTCTTTCTCCCCCCCACCCATCTTTCTCTTTCTCCCCCCCACCCATCTTTCTCTTTCTCCCCCCCACCCATCTTTCTCTTTCTCCCCCCCACCCATCTTTCTCTTTCTCCCCCCCACCCATCTTTCTCTTTCTCCCCCCCACCCATCTTTCTCTTTCTCCCCCCCACCCACCCACATCCATCCATCTTTCTCTCCCCCCCCCCCCCCCCCATATATGGCACTGGGCAGCTACCATACTCCTTCCCAACATGACCAGTGCCTTCAGCAGAGGAATAAGATGGACAACATTGAAATACAGTTTGGGAAGTGAACATACAAACAAGGGACTACAACAGAAAATCAATACACACCAGGTAGGAAACCAGTTTATTTTCTCTCCTCAACCTTAGAGCACTTCAAACAGCACACAGTTTGAAATGGTGAAATTATAAGGTGTGTACTGTACAGGTACTCAATTCTCTTTTTCAAAGTGGAAAGCTGTTTTCCACCTCCTTGTCCCACAATCTCTTGCTGTCCTCTCCCTTGCCCTCTGTAGCCAAGAGGTCTGTAAAAGTCATGGTCAAAGCTCAAACTAAGTGGCAGGGAGGATGCAAATCCTGGCCCAGGGACAACGCCCCGTTGTGGGGAAACACTGGGCCTGACTCTGAATTGGTCACAGCTCCAGACACATTGTGGGAAGTATAGTGATGAACCAGCGCCCCAGCTCTCGTGGGCAGAGCAGAGGTACTCCAGACCCCTGTCATCAGACCACCCACACTTTCACTGGCTTGTGGTTTCAGGGTGTCAGTATGATAACCTAAACTCCCCTCCAGTTTCCTCCCTCACTCTACCAGCATTAACTCTGGCTCCATGTTGGGATGGGGAGACAGCAGCTGGGGCTGTTCTCCAGTGCCTCAGCCAAATGGCCATTCTTTATGTGCTGTTCAACCACAGGAGCATCACAGCCGAGTCAGGTACAGTCCTCACCTGATACCAATAAGCTCTCACTTTTACTGGGAGTTAGTGGGTATCCAGCAGAAGGGGGAGACCTGGCTGATTTTAATTGGCTAGAGGCACAGAGGCCAATTGTAGCCCCTCAATTGTTGCACTGGCTGAGTTCAGGACACTCGGTACAGGCCAAGGATTGAACATACATAAAAATACACAGGAAACGGGCCATCCAGCCCTAGCAGTCCCTGCTGGCATTTACCCTCCACACCAGCCTGGTACCTACCTATATGGTTCAATCTGTTCATGAAGAAAGGACAGCCATCGCACAGGAACTTGTCTTCAGTCAGTCCCTTCAGGCCAGGAGAGAGGAAGAAACAATTTATAAAAACCTCTGCTTTACATCCTTAACAATAAAACCGTTTAAATTAACAGTATAAATGTGTTTATTATTTTTCTGAGCAACATAAATCGATTACATCATCTTCTAACTGTTAAGCAGCACCATTACAGTGGAGATAATCTACACACGGTTACATGATAAACCAGCATCTTAACACCAGACAGAGGATACAGGAATATTGCAGAGTCATTGATTACCGATGTTATTTAAGCTTTTCCCCTTCCCTCCTTTCCCTCAGAATTACTTAAGTTCCCCCGTTGATTGTTTACCAAACTCCAGCTTGAATTAAAATTTTTAACAATGTGCAAATTTGCTGTTTCTCCCAGTAGTGTAAAAGTGTTTGGGATCCAAGATAGTGTAGAATTCCACTTAGCACGGCGCAGACGCAGTGCTCCATTTTGACCTCTAGAGACTGCTCGTGAACTTTTCACCATTTTAAGAATTTCTAGAGGCAAAATGGAGAAGAGCCCCAGCCTGAGACCACCCACGGCCCGAGACCCCAGCCTGTCATTCCATACACCTTATCTTTCTCCATCTAATTCTCTCCTCCTCTGGCCTGAAGGTACAAACTCATTCCATGCTCCAATTGCCTGCCACCTACCAAACCCTCAGACAAGTGTCCATTCTTCATGTGTGAGCCAAGCTGGAGTGTCTCCAGACTATTCAACTGCAGAGAGCATTACAGACCAGTCTGATGTCCACACACACAAATGCAGCTTCCGGCATGTGGTGAGCAGTCAGCAGCAGGGAGCCTGGCTGATTTTCTTTCTCTCTCTAGCCCAGATTTGGCTGGAATCTCAGGCTGTGGGTAGTGCAGCAGGCGCAGGCAGTCGGGATCTGGGACACAACCTGTGAACTGCCTGGTTTTTATAGCTCAGATCTACACTGGGTAGTGCGCCTTCCTGACAAACCATCTCTTCCTGCAGCTGCAGCTGTCAATATCCCTCCCCAATCACTCTACTACGAAACAAGCAGGTCCTGAGCTCTGGCCCTGCGACCCATTCTAAACGAAACCTGCCAAAATATTCTGAGATTTAAATTGCATAATCTTTTTAGCATATTTACAGTTGTGTGCATGTGTAAATATATATATATATATCTATATACATCGTCTTAGTTTTTAATTTGAAAAAGACAGTAGGAAATTTACTGACTGATGTTTAATTGGTGTTTTCAGTTAGAAGGGCACTGGAGGTAAAAACCCTGGATCACTTCAGAGATGCTGGACGCGGTCATTTGGGAGCGAGGGAGTGGGGGGGGAAATGGAGGTTCCATCTTCACTGAGGAGCTGAATGGCTTTCCTCATTCTCTCACACACTGGCAGATTATTTTTAAGAAGGCACGACTCGAGGATATAAAAAGCAGCTGGGGATCCAGGCTTCCGTAGACAACCAGAGCAGAGCTGAGGAATGGGAATATGATTACTGGTCAATCAGGCCTGTGCCTTTCAGGATCCAACTCCCTGGGCCACCCCTTCCTCCCTCCGCCTCCACCCCCAATTCTCATCTCCCCTTCACGGGTAATCGAGCAATTTGGGGGCTGTCACTCATTCCCCACCTCTGGCCATAGTTATCACATTAACCTGGGACCCCAGTGCTGTAGAGGGGAGAAATTCAGGGATAGGAATTGGTGATGGGGAAGGGAGGAGGGGGCAGGAAAGAGAATTCATTAACACCCCCCTCCTCCTTACCTCAGATTATTGAAAATAAATGTGAGAAACAGGTTTAGACTCTGGAATTAAAAAACCCGAAAGTTCACTGAGTCTCTCTGGGGACTATCCAGTTACGTGCTCATGGCCAGTGTTAATGAAGTCCCAACACATTAGGCAACCGGAATGAGAAACAGCGTCCAAACTCTTTGAATTCGTCTGCATCAGCTCTTGGCTGTCAGTTTTGTGCCTCCTCTCAGAATGATAGTGGTCCAGATATTTCTAGTACAGGCCAAAATTGACCAGAAAGATAACTCCCTCCCAACCCCGCCCCTGGCAACAACAGAGACTCTGGTGAGAAACTGCAAACGGTTCGTTTGTTACTTGTGACTTGGTGACTCTGGTTAAACTTTGATTTGAAAGTGGAGTCATTGAATGGGGGTGAAATCAGAATGTTTCAGTTCTTGGCCACCAGGACAAGGTCCTGCAGGGAGGCAACCCGTGCATTTTATGTACAGGATGGGGTACGGTCCACACAGACAGGTCAATCCCCACTGACTGCCTCTTTAGGAAATCGAACAGCCGGTGTCTCTCTGGGGTTTCAGGTCTGGCTCCTTCACAGGCTTCACCTCCTCTTCCTTTTTATCCTTCGCCTAACGGAGATAGAAAAACATTCAAGGTCACATTTAACAGAGCTGGACCGAGACCCAGAGAGAGGATTATAACAGGAGCTGGACCGAGACCCAGAGAGAGGATTATAACAGGAGCTGGACCTAGACCCAGAGAGAGGATTATAACAGGAGCTGGACCTAGACCCAGAGAGAGGATTATAACAGGAGCTGGACCTAGACCCAGAGAGAGGATTATAACAGGAGCTGGACCTAGACCCAGAGAGAGGATTATAACAGGAGCTGGACCGAGACCCAGAGAGAGGATTATAACAGGAGCTGGACCAAGACCCAGAGAGAGGATTATAACAGGAGCGGATTATAACAGGAGCTGGACCGAGACCCAGAGAGAGGATTATAACAGGAGCTGGACCTAGACCCAGAGAGAGGATTATAACAGGAGCTGGACCCAGACCCAGAGAGAGGATTATAACAGGAGCTGGACCCAGACCCAGAGAGAGGATTATAACAGGAGCTGGACCGAGACCCAGAGAGCGGATTATAACAGGAGCTGGACCCAGACCCAGAGAGAGGATTATAACAGGAGCTGGACTGAGACCCAGAGAGCGGATTATAACAGGAGCGGATTATAACAGGAGCTGGACCCAGACCCAGAGAGCGGATTATAACAGGAGCTGGACTCAGACCCAGAGAGAGGATTATAACAGGAGCTGGACCCAGACCCAGAGAGAGGATTATAACAGGAGCTGGACCCAGGGAGAGGATTATAACAGGAGCTGGACTGAGACCCAGAGAGAGGATTATAACAGGAGCTGGACCCAGACCCAGAGAGAGGATTATAACAGGAGCTGGACTGAGACCCAGAGAGAGGATTATAACAGGAGCTGGACCTAGACCCAGAGAGAGGATTATAACAGGAGCTGGACTGAGACCCAGAGAGAGGATTATAACAGGAGCTGGATCCAGACCCAGAGAGAGGATTATAACAGGAGCTGGACCCAGACCCAGAGAGAGGATTATAACAGGAGCTGGACTGAGACCCAGAGAGAGGATTATAACAGGAGCTGGACCTAGACCCAGAGAGAGGGTTATAACAGGAGCTGGACCGAGACCCAGAGAGATGATTATAACAGGAGCTGGACCGAGACTCAGAGAGAGGATTATAACAGGAGCTGGACCTAGACCCAGAGAGAGGATTATAACAGGAGCTGGACCGAGACTCAGAGAGCAGGATGGGAACAACTAATGAAGTACTTTTGAAGTGCAGTTACTGTTATGTAGGAAAAATATTTTTCTCCCGCCCTTTTCAGTTTTCTTTCCTTCCCCTCAAGGCGCTTGGGCTTGGCCGGGACTCCGGTCCCCCTCTCCGGTACCTCAGGCAAGTTGCTATTACTGGCTAAGATAAGCTAATTCAGACGAGGCCACGGATCGATCCTGGGACCTTCCTGCTCTCTACAGCTCAGCATGGGTAAAGCCATGGTTGTGATGGGTTGGAGGCGACACATACCTTGCCATCCTTGGGGCCTTTGGTGATGTCGAAGGCAGCGTAAGATTCCTGGGCCCACTGAGCGCCGAGCACCGGAAGCTCAAATGCCTGCGGCTCCACCAGACCATAACTCGCCTTCAGCTCCAGCTGCGGAGCCTCTGGAGGAACTTTCTGGAAGTAGCTTGAAAGAAAAGAAAACAGGGAGAAGTTTATAAAAGTGACTCTTCCTTGGAAGTCTGCGTCTGTTATACACAGAACGTCTCTTATAATTCCTGGACCCCCATGAATGAGAAGAAAATTTACTTTCCTGGTACTTTACAAGGAGTGACACAGGTAGAAATAAGAACAGAAAATGCTGGAAATACTCAGCAAGTCAGGCAGTATTTTGGTTTGATTTAATGACACAGTTAGGTGTGTATCCCAAGTCAGGAACACACTGCAGACTTCAGGTGAAGCCAATAAACCACTCAGGCAGTGAGTGTTCAGTCTGGGAATGCACCTGAATCCCTTCTGACTTGTGCCTCTCTCCTCCCGGCCTGGTACCTGGATCAGCAGCTGTGCACAATTTGCAAGAGGTTTGACCCAATGGACTTCTATGCTTGGATCTGCTGTGCAACCAAGAACATAAGAAATAGGAGCAGGAGTAGGCCATACGGCCCTTCGAGCCTGCTCCACCATTCAATCAGATCATGGCTCATCTTCGACCTCAACTCCACTTTCCCGCCCGATCCCCATATACCTTGATTGCCTGAGTCCAAAAATCTATCTATCTCAGCCTTGAATATTTCAACGACTGAGTATCCACAGCCCTCTGGGATGGAGAATTCCAAAGATTCACAACCCTCTGAGTGAACTGGTTTTAGCTTCCTTCCCAGTTAATTTCTAACCACCTTCCCTCCCCTCCTGACTCACTGGGATGTGTGTCTGCGGAGGCCAGCAGCCCTCTGCTACCCGACTCATGACCATTCTTCCTGTGTCAGCCTAGATCAGGTATGTTGGCATGCCACTCAACTACGGAGGGTATCACAGTCCAGCCCAATCCTGTCCTCACACGTGCACTTTCCTGCAGGCTTTGGTAGAGAGTGATAAGGAACCAGGTGTGTTAAAGCAAACTGTAGCACTATAACTGCCGACCCATCTGAGACCAGCTGATCCAGCACAAATCGGAAATTGAACCCGGGATCTTCCCGATCTGTTTGGCTCAGCAGTACATTTATCCATTAGCCCCTCCTTCTGTTAATTTATCACAGATAAACAATTCTTTAAATAGCTGCATTCAGCTATAGAATCCCCATTTCCTGGGCTTCTTGCAGCTCAATAGTGACACATGATACAGAGGTTAAAATCTAAGAGTGGCCAGAGAGCCAGATTGAAGTGCTCTCCCCATGAAGCTGCCAGAGGGCTGGATCACCCTGCCACGGTTACAGGGGCATGGTAGCATAGTGGTCGTGTTACTGGACGAGTAGTCGAGCATGCAAGTTTAAATCACACCATGGCTGTTTGACAATTTGAATTCAATTAATAAAAATAAAAAGCTGGTATTAGTAAAAGTGACCATGAAGCTGTCGGATTGTCGTAAAAACCCAAGTGGTTCAATAATGTTCTTTAGAGAAGGAAACTTACCGTTCTTACCCGCACTGGCCCATATGTGACTCACACCAACGTGGTTGACTGTTAACTGCTCTCTGAATTGGCCTAGCAAGCCCCTCAGTTGCATGGGTAACTAAGGATGGGCAATAAATGCTGAACTTGCCAGTGACGCTCACATCCCAGAGAATAAAAGGAAAAAACTTACATGAACCCATTCTCTCTCTGACACTTTTCCAGGGTGTTTTTGACGGATGTACCCAACTTCCTGAAGAACAAGTGCTCAGATGGCTTGGCTGTAGATCCTGGACCCTTCGTCAGACCGTATTCCTTGCACAGAGCCTCCGCCTTGGAATAATCTGCACGATTAAAAAAGAAAAGGATGGTAGAGTAAACTAATGGCAAGCAGAGTGGAACAGCAACTCGCCAAACTTTCCATAAGTACATCACTCACACCCGGGTATTGGTAGGAACCCTGCAGACGCCTTCTACCCCCTGCTATAAACAGTGGGAGGGGCAGCAGATTGGTTGGCAGAATTTGGATGTACTTTTTTGTGTGATTTAAGAGATCCATTGTGGTGAGGGAGGTCAATGCTGGGGAATGGAACACTTTGCATTTCAGGTACCCCGTCAACAAGAAGCATTTCTCGGTCAGCTACAGGAGAGGAGAGTTCTGCATCAATGCAACACCACTTCCAACTGCATTAGAGCGACATGTCTCTTTTCCCCCAACATCTGGTGACCTCTCTGAGTCAGATTGCCAATTAGGGCCAGTTTTGTGCTCCAGGCCCACGCTCACAAGGAACTGGATTGAAACTACTCAAACTCATCTTGCACAGGACCTCTGTGGCCAGGAGACCTTCATCGCATCAATCTGGGCTGGAATGTGCCGATCCCAAAAGTGAAAGGCCAGGACCGGTCAGCGAGCACAAGGGCGATGGGTGAACGGACTTGGTGCAAGTTAGGATACGGGCAGCAGAGTTTTGGATGAGCTCAAGTTTGGGAGGCCGGCCAGGAGAGCGTTGGAATAATCGAGTCTAGGATGGAACCTGGGATATTCCTGGTGTGTATGGCTCAGTACCATACCAGGCACAATGCAGTTACCCACAGAGGAGCCTGAATTCAAAGTAAGTTCTCTCTGGACTGCCCGTTACTGCTCACAATCTCTGGCCTCGACTTGCTCTTGTGCTTTGCCAATGAGAGACTGACCACTAGGGGGCACATTGCCTGGTTTGCACTCCCTCCCCGGGCGTAGCTGACGACCTCAACTCAGTGTTGCCATGTTACAGCAGGCCTCAAATCACTGTCGATCAATGAACTGTGTGGGGAACCATGGGGGCACAAACCCCATCAGTCAGCTGCTTGTAACCGACTACTTTGGGTATTGGTGTTTTGTCTGTGGTAAACAGGTGCCTCACACATCCCTCGGGCCACACTTAACACAGAAACCGAGGGGTTGATAAGGGAGAGCTGGAGGGCTCTGGCAGTCTTTGCCTTGACTCTCGTCTGGCTGTACACCACAAGACAGCTACACTTTCTCTGTAAATGCTCTCCTGATGTTTCTACTTATTATGGGGAAGCACTGAATCAGGTCTGCAGGGATTCGGGATCAGCTCTAGTGCATAAAGATCGTTCCAGAGGGCTGCAGCTGATCCTGAATCAGCTCCCACTAAACAGGTCCTGTATTCGACAGTTCAGCCCTGCTGACCCGCACTAGTTGAAAGCATCAGAAGAGACCGAACAGGTGATCAATTCAAACCAAACTGATTGCTTGAAACAGGCACTTGTAGTCCAATTAAAGCACCCATCATAAGCAATAGACAAGGGTAAAGCAGTAGTTGTAATATATTTGGATTTTCAAAAGGCCTTTGATGAGGTACCACATAATGGACTCATGACTAAGGTCAGAGCATATGCAGTCAGGAGACAGGTACCAGAATGGATAGCAAACTGGCTACGAAACAGAAAGTAGAGTAGGGGTTAAAAGGTAGTTATTCAGATTGGCAAAAGGTGGGAAGTGGTGTTCCACAGGGATCGGTGTTGGGATCACTATTTACATAAACGATTTGGACTCGGGAATCGGAAGGACAATTTCAAAATTTGCGGACAACACCAAATTGGGGGGTATAGTTAATACCAAGGAGGACTGAGACAAAATACAGGAAAACATTAATAAACTTGCAGAATAGGCCTGTAACTGGCAAATGAATTTTAATATAGATAAGTGTGAGGTGGTGCATTTTGATAGGAAAAATAAGGAGGCCACATACTGCTTGGATAATAAGAGTCTAAATGGGATAGCAGAGGAGAGGGATGGGGGGGTAGAGATACACAAATCATTAAAAGTAGCGACACAGATTAATAAGGCCATAAAAAAGCAAACCAAGCAATGGGGCTCATTTCTAGAGGGATAGAACTAAAAAGCAGAGAAGTTATGTTAAACTTGTATGGAACCTTGGTTAGACCACACTTGGAGTACTGTGCACAGTTCTGGTCTCCATATTATAAAAAGGATATACAGCCATATAGGTGCAAAAAAGATTCACAAGGATGATACCAGAACTGATAGCCTTTCCTGTTAGGCATAACCTATGCCTAACAGGAAAGGCTAAACAGCCTGGGGCTCTTTCTTCTAGAAAAGGGAAGACTGAGGGGTGACCTGATATGTTCTTATGTCTTAAGACTACTAAGAAATAGGAGCAGGAGTAGGCCATACGGCTCCTCAAGCCTGCTCCACCATTCAATCAGATCATGGCTGATCTTCAACCTCTACTCCACTTTCCCGCCTGATCCATATATCCCTTGATTCCCTTACAGTTCAAAAATCTATCGATTTCATTGTTGAATATACTCAATGACTGAGCATCCACAGCCCTCTGAGGTAGAGAATTCCAAAGATTCACAATCCTCTGAGTGAAGAAATTCCTCCTCATCTCAGTCCCAAATGTCCGACCCCTTATCCTGAGACCATACCCCCTAGTTCTAGTCTCTCTATCCAGGGGAAACCACCTCTCAAGCATTTACCCTGTCAAGCCCTCTCAGAATCTTATATGTTTCAATGAGATCACCTCTCATTCTTCTAAACTCCAGAGAGTATAGGCCCATTCTACTCAATCTCTCCTCATAGGACAACCCTCTCATCCCAGGAATCAATCTAGTCTTTAAGATTATGAAAGGGTTCGACAGGGTAGAGGTCGAGAAGATGTTTCCACTTGTGGGGGGAGACCAGAACTAAGTGACCATAAATATAAGATAGTCGCTAATGAATCCACGAGGGAATTCAGGAGAAACTTCTTTATCCAGAGAGTAGTTAGAATGTGGAACTCACTACCACAAGTAGTAGTTGAGGCGACTAGCATAGATGCATTTAAGGGGAAGCTAGATAAACATATGAGGGAGAAAGGACTAGAAGGATATGCTGATAGGGTTAGATTAAGTAGGGAGGGAGGAGACTTGTGTGGAGCATAAACATCGGCATGGACCTGTGGGCCGAATGGCCTGTTTCTGTGCTGTGAATTCTATGTAGTTCTATGTAATAGGTTTACTGTTGAACTCTGTGTTTCTGGTTTAAGATTCAATGCTGTGACCATTGTAAGCGATTGTATACTATTCCCACATCCAGCACGCATGAGGGATTTCTGCTGCTCCATTTGAAGACCTAGGTGGGAAAGTTGGCCTGAAAAGGCTGAGTGTGAATGTTAGAAGAGCCTGGGTTATCCATAGCCAGGAGTGCCTGGCACAGTCCCCGGGGAGTTAACAATGACCCGTTCTCCATACTTACACTTCTCAGCTTCTTGTAGAGATCGAATGGCTTCCCCACATTTGTCGCTGGCCAGCAGGGTCTGGCCATGGTAGCAGTACGCCTGCAAAGATCAAGCACACAATGATGACTGGATGCTGAACCCACACACTACTCTAATTCCGCTTAAAAATGGCCTGACTGTCTTACGATCGGAGGCACCAAAACCCTCCTGGGGGTATGGTTCTGTGGACCCAACCCAACAGCCAAAGGGGCCCCTATTCTGACCAATGTCACCCCCCACGACAGGCCTCACCTCCTCAGGTATAACCGGCTGCCCCAGGCAAGCACCCAACACTTAGCGGAACTGTCCAAGAAGATATCTCCACCCTAGTGTGAAGAGCATTACAGCTGTAGAGGACCCTCAATGTATGCACTGTGCAACAACAAAGCAGCACATTCTCTCTCATTCTGTATTCCACCACCGCCTGAGAATGCCATGTACATCTCAGTAACAGCAAAATAACTATTTGAAACGGGGGATTCGTCTGGTTCGCTCGACTGAAAGAGAAGGTGGCAATGAAAGGGCAGGCAATGGGGGCACAAAATCCAGGGACACATCTCAGCAACTCCCCCCACCCAATACAAGCCAGTTTTGGTACGCAGTTTCTCATTGTTGCCAATCCCGCTTTGCAGTGTAAAAGGAGCGTCAGCATCAATGGTGAGCAGCACATTACTGTCACCAGAGGTGAATCGGTCATAAGGGCATCACACAAACTGGTCCTCGCCCAGCCGAGTCACTGAAGATGGTCTACTTGTATAATGGGGGAGGGGAAGGGAACGGGAGGAGCCGATACTTCAGTAACTTCCACCTGCCTTGCAGAAGTAGTTTAATTGTGCGAAGCACTTCAATACATTTACAAGTAGGTTGTATTACTTTACGATTGACCTTCCAAGTCAATGCTTGCATAGAATTACATAGAACGTACAGCACAGAAACAGGCCATTCGGCCCAACAGTTCCATGCCGGTGTTTGTGCTTCCTCCCACCATACTTACTTTATCTAACCCTATCAGCATATCCTTCTATTCCTTTCTTCCTCATGTGTTTCTCTGGCTTCCCCTTAAATGCACCTGTGCTAGTCACCTCAAATACTCCTTGTGGTAGTGAGTTCCACATTCTAACCACTCCCTGGGTAAAGAGGTTTCTCCTGAATTCCCTAGTGGATTTATTTGTGACTATCTTATATTTATGGCTAAAAGCAAAATACTGCGGAAGCTGGAAATCTGAAATAAAAACAGAAAATGTTGGAGAAGCTCAGCAAGTCAGGCAACATCTGTGGAGAAAGAAACAGAGTTAAAGTTTCAGGTCAAAGATCTTTCATCAGAACTGTTCTGACAAGGGGTCATCGACCTGAAACATTAACTCTGTTTCTTTCTCCACAGATGCTGCTTCACTTGCTGAGCTTCTCCAGCATTTTCTGTTTTTATTTTCTATTTATGGCCCCTAGATTTGGTCTCCCCCACAATGCTACTCTGAAGCAGCCCATGGTCGAATCTTCCTCCGCAGTGGGGGAAATACCTGGAATTGCTTGGCGCTCCTCCGTGAAAGAGAGGGGGAACGGGCTGCAGATCTGTTCCTACATCCCATTGATCAATAAGCTGGCTAACTGAACACTGCAACATCGTAAAATTAACAACCGCTCATTCCAATTCGCAGGTTTAACACTTACATAAGCCAGGTAGAAGCTGTTTTTGAGCTGCAAGTATTTCCTCCATTTTGCTGTGTAGGTTGGATCCAAGGTGATAAGAGTGTGATCTGCAGCAGAAGGGAGGTCAGACATAAGCCAGTCTCCACATTCGAACAAACTCAGTCAAAGCCCTACCTGCTCCCCTGATGGCGCAACACGTTTATCCAGTAAGTAGCTGAGCCGTAGAGCTTGTGAAGGTGCCAGGTTCAATCCCTAATCTGTTCCAAATTAGCTGATCTCAGTGGGGTGGCAGCAAGTGTGCTGCAAGAGTCCTCAACACTCCTGAGGTTAGGAGGGAAGCAGCAGCCAGGGCACCCGCTCCAGGCATACAATGGGGTGTAACAAATCACAGATTACTAAACTCATTTGCTGCAAATCAAAGTGACTCTCTCTGTGAGAAGCAAATTAAATTCTGTCCGCATGCGATTGTCGCTGGTACTTGTATCAGTTTAATTATCAACACAACAGTGACACTAAATTCATAAACAGAGATCTATCCAACACTGTCCTATCTAACCTCAAGTAAAATAGGCAACCAGAGAAACAAAATACTTTAATTCATAGAAAGGTTACAGCACGGAAGATAGATGCAGATTTCAAGTGGTATGTGTGCGTGTGTGAAAGGGATCGAGAGAGCGAGCGAAAGAGCGAGAGCATGAGCGAAAGAGCGAGCGAAAGAGCAACTCACCAGCCTTCTGATAGAAATTGGCTGTTTCATAGGCTAGAGCTGCAATCAGATCCGCATTGTGCTTCAGCTCAATGGCTCTTGCGATGGTCACTTCAATTAAAAGACAAATGAATAGTTACCTTCTTGTGCAACAATGTTATTTGTTATTTACCCCTCATCCTTTTAAGCTTCCACACAGCATACCGGGTTGAGAGGGCTGGCAGACAATCTGCTCCTTGACCTCAGTCAATGCATCTTATTAAGCTGGGGTGCACAAGTGGCCTGAGATACCTGGTTTTCCTCACCTGGCTGTGGCTCGGAGTTCAACCTCCCAATAGCACAGCCGAGATTGGGAATTCTATCAGCTACTTAGATAGGCTTGAGCACCTTGGTCTATTTACTTTAGAGCAGTGTAGACTTAGAGATGACCTGATAGAGGTCTGTAAAATGATTAAAGGGCTGGATAGGGTCCCTATTGACAGATTATTCCAGTTTAACAGATTGGGGAAGACCAGGGGACACGAGTTTAAACGATGGAACAATAGGAATAGACTGGATGTTAGACGGTTCTTCCTTTCCCAGCGAGTGGTGAGCCTCTGGAATACACTGGTGGCTGGTGTGGTGGGTGCTGACTCTCTACACGCCTTCAAGAGGGAGCTGGCTCGATTCTTGACTGGGGCAGAGATCACATCACATACAAGGTAAGTGCCTTTCACGGATAACACTTGGTCCATGTGATCTCCTGGAATGGTTTCGATCGCCTGAGGGGGTCAAAGAGGAATTTTACGGAGTATTTTTTCCCTTATTGGCCTTGGATTTTTTTCTCTATTGTTTGGCCTCTCCCGGAAAATTACATGGCTGCGGGGATGGGGGGAGGGGAAGGGTCTAGTCACGACGCTCCAGCCATTATGAGGTTTGGGACAGACTTGTTGGATCAGATGGTCTTTTCCTGCCCGTCAATTTCATTTGTTCATAAGTCACTATGTAAGGAATGTCAGGCATAAAACCTGCAACAAACAGGTTGCAGCTCAGAAATGCCCCAGGATTTATGGTCGATAACAAAACAGGAAGACATAAAATGTGTGGAAAAGTATTAACACAAACACTAAAACTAGGAAAATGAGTGTTGTTTATTATTCATGCAGCATTTAACATATTTTGTCTCAACTCACCGGCCCAGAATTTGCTGGGAAAATAACGATGATTTAAATGGGCACGCCGTTATTAGCATGTAAAACAAACAGCAATTTGTGGTGAGGTAGAGATATGCCATGAGTTGTGAATTGCCACAAATTGCCATTGGGCTCGTGAGAACCAGAGCTCGTCATCGACCTCCCCATGAGTGTCAAGAAATTGATGCATTTGCGCTGTTAAAAGGAATTAAACTCGCCACAGAAAGTTAAGGAGCTTTTTAATGAGGAGATATTCCTGCAATGCCACTCAACCTCTCCAGCCCAGAAAGGGAACAATTAAAACTATGAAGTCTCACTCCTGCAGGTAGGCATGATGTGGAGATGCCGGTGATGGACTGGGGTTGACAATTGTAAACAATTTTACAACACCAAGTTATAGTCCAACAAATTTATTTTAAATTAAATTCCACAAGCTTTCGGAGGCTTCCTCCTTCGTCGGGCGGATGGTGGCCGAAGGAGGAAGCCTCCGAAAGCTTGTGGAATTTAATATAAAATAAATATGTTGGACTATAACTTGGTGTTGTAAAATTGTTTACAATCCTGCAGGTAGTAAATTGTTCTTAGATGCTTTTAAAATTTATTTATTTTTCTTACTTTTCCTTTGTGTCTCTTTTTCTCTCTTTCAATCAAATCTCTCTTTCCCTCCCCTTATTTCTCTTTCTGTCTAATTTGACTCTAATTCACCCGATTTCCTTCTCTGTTGCTCACTGTTTCTTTCTCTATCCCTAAATTTCATTGGTTAAGGAGATAGACTATTGGTCCAGTCATTCACCAAGGTCCCAGATTTCCCTTTGACCTCACTCGTTATCAATTTGCACTTTCAGCAATTTGCAGCATAACATTTTTGAGCTGAAGGGTGAGGAAAATAATTTAACAAATGGGGCACGCTCCAGCAAATTCTGGGCCAATCAATTATTTTTGCGGTGCAGAGACTTTTATATAGGCTCCCTCTATTGGAAAGATCGGATAGGCTGGGGTTGTTTTCTTTGGAACAGAGGAGGCTGAGGGGTGATTTAATTGAGGGGTATAAAATTATGAGGGGCCTAGATAGAGTAGATAGGAAGGACCTATTTCCCTTAGCAGAGAGTCAATAACCAGGGGCCAGATATTTAAAGTAATTGGTAGAAGGATTAGAGGGGAGCTAGGGAGAAATTTTTTCACCCAGAGGGCGGTGGGGGTCTGGAACTCACTGCCTGAAAGGGTGGTAGAGGCAGAAACCCTCATCGCATTTAAAATGTACTTGGATGTGTACTTGAATTGCTGTAACCTACATAGCTACGGACCAAGAGTTGGAAAGTGGGATTAGGCTGGATAGCTCTTTTTCAGGCAGCACAGACATGATGCGCTGAATGGCCTCCTTCTGTGCCGTAAATTTCTATGACTCTATGATTCTCTGTTTTATCTATTCTAGCTAGAACAGAGGAACAGCCCTTATTGACCTGTACTGGCTTTGAGCCCCACCAACACCCTGGTCCAGGTGTGATGCCAGAATGTTCTGACCTGGCTCATTAATTTAATGGGTTCACAGCACAGAAACCATATGCACAGGTCATATTTCGAGCTGAGCGCAGTTCCACTATGGCTCAGTTGCTGGGGCACCTGGACCAGGATGTTGGCAGGGCTCAAAGCCAGTGCAGGTCAATATGGGCTGTTCCTCTGTTCTAGCTAGAATAGATAAAACAGAGGGAGCCTATGTAAGTTTCTGCACTGCAAAAACAATTCATTGGCCCAGAATTTGCTGGAGGGTGCCCCATTTGTTAAAATCTATTAGAGTTTTTTGAGGGTGTAACTAGCAGGATAGACAAAGGGGCATCATTGGATGTAGTATATTTGGATTTTCAAAAGGCATTCAATAAGGTGCCACACAAGAGGTTGTTACACAAGATTAGGGCCCATGGGATTGGGGGTAATATATTAGCATGGATTGAGGATTGGTTAATGGACAGAAAATAGAGAGTAGGAATAAACGGGTCATTTTCGGGTTGGTAGATTGTAACTAGTGGGGTGCCGTAAGGATCAGTGCTTGGGCCTCAGCTTTTTACAATCTATATCAATGACTTAGATGAGGGGACCGAGTGTAATGTATCCAAGTTTGCTGACGATACAAAGCTAGGTGAGAAGGTAAACCGTGAGGAGGATACAAAGAGGTTGCAAAGGGATATAGACAGGTTAAATGAGTGGGCAAGGTGGCAGGTGGAGTAAAATGTGGGAAAATGTGAAATTATCCACTTTGGTAAGTAGAATAGAAAAAAAGAATATTTTTTAAAAGGTCAGAGACTAAGAAATGTTGGTAGTCAGAGGGATTTGGGTGTCCTTGTACATGAATCACAGAAAGTTAACATACAGGTACTGCACGCAATCAGGAAGGCAAATGGGATGTTAGCCTTTATTGCAAGGAGGTTGGTGCACAAGAGTAAGGCAATTATATAGTGCTCTGGTGAGTCCACACCTGGAGTACTGTGTACAGTTTTGGTCACGTTACCTAAGGAAGGAAATTCTTGCCTTAGAGGGGATGCAATAAAGGTTCACCAGATTGATTTCTGGGATGAGAGGGTTGTCCTATGAGGAGAGATTGAGTAGAATGGGCCTATATTCTCTGTAGTTTAGAAGAATGAGAGGTGATCTCATTGAAACATATAAAATTCTGAGGGGGCTTGACAGGGTAGGTGCTGAGAGGCTGTTTCCCCTCGCTGGAGAGCCTAAAACTAGAGGTCATAGTCGCAGGATAAGGAGTCGGCCATTTAGGACCGAGATAGTAATTTGGTACATCTTGTTCATCCGCTACAGAGCGCAGATAACAGTCAATCACGCATAGGTCAGACTGGATAAGGATGGCAGGTTTCCTTCCCTAAAGGACGTTTTATGATAATCTGACAGATTCATGGTCACTTTTACTGATACTGGCTATTTATTTGCAGACTTATTTTTTTAAACTGAATTCAAACTGCCATGGTGAGATTTGAACTTACATTCTCTGGATTATTAGTCCAGTAACATAACCACTAAACTACCGTACACCTTCTATTGATGCAAACAGCTTTATATTGAAGTTATCGCGGGGCAGGTGGGGGAAGAAAGAGTCGAAAGCACTGAACACAGTACCATCCATTCATACCTTCTTGAGCCTCGGCTTGACACTGAATGATGTAGGTGTCCAGAACCCGCGATTCGAGATCCTTTCCTTTCTCGGGCGCTGTCACAAGTCTGCTTACTTCACTTTCCTGAACAGAATAAAATGAAATTGCATTAATTACTGCATCAGTTTGTGTGTAATGAGAGATAAAAACAGTAGAGAGACACATTATTGCCTCAGCAACAGAAAAATACACAAGATTCACAAAATCAATTGTCTTCTGACCCGACACTGAGCACGTGAACATAATGAAGGGAAGTTATAGTGCTTTCACATTGGAACTGGGATCCTCCGCCTGTGGTCTCTGGACCCTAGGACGACATCTGATTTCTGACTGTATTTGTTATTTCTGCTGCTGTATACTGATCGTAGAGTTACATAGTATTGCACAGAAACAGGCTATTTGGCCCAATGCCGGAGTTTATGCTCCACATGAGCCTCCTCCCACCCCTCTTCATCTAACCTTCTATTCCTTTCTCTCTCACGTACTTATCTAGCTTCCCCTTAAAGGCATTTATGATCAAACTGTTTCTGTAAGCTGGCCGACAGTGGAGTAGATGTTTGTCTTTAGTGCCTGGGCGTTAAGCATTTCCTGGGCTGAGCACAGAAAGGAAAATCTGACACCACTTACTGAACCCACTGGATTTTCCTTCTATTAATTTCAAATGGGGACCTGCTGCCAACGTGGAACCCTCCCAGCTGGATTTTCCTTCTATTAATTTCAATGGGGACCTGCTGCCAGTGTGGAACCCTCCCAGCTGGATTTTCCTTCTATTAATTTCAATGGGGACCTGCTGCCAGTGTGGAACCCTCCCGGCTGGATTTTCCTTCTATTAAATTCAATGGGGACCTGCTGCCAGTGTGGAACCCTCCCAGCTGGATTTTCCTTCTATTAATTTCAATGGGGACCTGCTGCCAGTGTGGAACCCTCCCGGCTGGATTTTCCTTCTATTAATTTCAATGGGGACCTGCTGCCAACGTGGAACCCTCCCAGCTGGATTTTCCTTCTATTAATTTCAATGGGGACCTGCTGCCAGTGTGGAACCCTCCCGGCTGGATTTTCCTTCTATTAAATTCAATGGGGACCTGCTGCCAGTGTGGAACCCTCCCAGCTGGATTTTCCTTCTATTAATTTCAATGGGGACCTGCTGCCAGTGTGGAACCCTCCCAGCTGGATTTTCCTTCTATTAATTTCAATGGGGACCTGCTGCCAGTGTGGAACCCTCCCCACCAGATATTCCTTTCTGCGCTCCATCCAGGTGTTGTTTAATGCCCTGGAGATAAAGATAAAAATCAACCCCACAGTCTTTTGGAAATTAGGCACGATGGCCCCATGGGTGGGTCAATATTTGTCGGAGGTCCCCTGGTAGTGTATTAATGTTTGCAAGGAAGGGGGTCCTGGAAGTGTGTCAATGGGGATAATTATAATCATTATTACCAGGCCATAGTAAATCTGCTGCCCGTTTTACACCCCGCCCAATTTACTTTATCATTGACCAATAAAAACAGGGCTGATTCGCTAGTACCTGGTGATAAAAGTTAAAATTACCCCTAATATTTGAAAGGGGGTGCCTGAGGTGTGGCAACATGTCAATATTCATGGGGGTCATTGCAGAGTGTCAATATATGTGAGGAGGGGTGATCCCTGTAAGTTTGCCAAGTTAATATTGCAGAGGGGTCCCTAGGAGTGTGCCAATATCTGCCGGGGGGTGGGGGGCGGTGGTGGAGGAACGAGCTCTCAGGAGTGCGGCAAGATTTGTAGGGGGATCCCTAAGGGTGTGCCAATATTTGCAAAGGGTCTCCTGCACAAAAATATTTCAATACTGCTACAATAGAGACAGCAGTGTGAACCTGGGAAAACATGTTGAAAATGCTGGCTGGGCTAGGGAAGTGGGGAGGAGGTTAAAGAGAAAGGGTGAAAGACTAAGAAACAGCTTGCTCTCTCTCACTCGCAGATACTATCCGATCATGAGCAAAAAATATAGTAGCAGCAGAAACTACAAACACAAAACATGAAATGAAGGTCGCATATACATTTGTCAGTTTCCTGGTACATTAATTATATGGGAATCAGCAAGTTACAAACCAAATAGGTCACACACTAAATACCAGGCCAGCACAGCCAATAGCAGAGAAAAGATAGAAGACAGACAGGTGAAGGAACAAACTTATATCCAAATAAAACATTAATTCAATTCACATCCACCAGCAGAATGATGCCAACCCTAAAGAGACTCTCAGTCACATCAAGGGGGACATAAAGGAAAGGGGAAGGGTCCACTTGTATAAAAGACTTTGGGGCAAGTGTCTTCTCCTGGCCAAACCAGAGCAATCTGTTTTACAGGTGGGGATGACAAGGTCACAATTCTTGAAATAAAATGGTTTGTCAAAGAGATGGTTTTTCTTTCATACTGTTATTTCCCTCCGATTTTCTCCCCTCCTCTCACGAAGGCACCGGCTTTCACTGGGTTGCAATTCCACAGACACCCTCTGATACCTCAGCCAAGTGGCAATTATTCATATGTGAGGCTAGACAGTGAGTGTCAATAGATGATTTAACCTGGAATGGAATAGCAGGGGAGAGGAGAAGGGCAACATTACAGTCAAGCCCAAGCGTGGGCTCACCGGCACCCTTCCGGCGGGGCTCACCGGCACCCTTCCGGCGGGGCTCACCGGCACCCTTCCGGCGGGGCTCACCGGCACCCTTCCGGCGGGGCTCACCGGCACCCTTCCGGCGGGGCTCACCGGTTAGCGATCAGGAACACGAGCCCAGGTCAATTTTTTCGCTTCCTAATCCAGTGTCGTTGAAGCCAATTATAGCACTTCAGTCAACAGAGCACAGCACAGGCATTGAAACTGGGACCTTCCTGACCTGTGTGCTCCAAGTACTCAGTGGGTTAACCATCAGAGAAGCCTCTCAGTTATTTCAATAAAATAAAATGTAATTAAGAGACAAGGATGTGCTCCAACATGAAAGAAAACACATTTGCAGATAACCCTCAACTGAAGGAGGTCATTAAAAATACCCCAGGAAAAGGAAACACAAATACACAAAGTAAACAGACAGGCAGTGAAGGAAGGAAGCCCCAACATAGGGCAAGAAAAACAAACAGCAACAGATCCAAATGTGGAGTCATAGAGTCATAGAGTTATACAGCACGGATAGAGGCCCTTCGGCCCATCGTGTCCACGCCGGCCATCAAGCCCTGTCTACTCTAATCCCATATTCCAGCATTTGGTCCGTAGCCTTGTATGCTATGGCATTTCAAGTGCTCATCCAAATGCTTCTTGAATGTTTGTGAGGGTTCCTGCCTCCACAACCCTTTCAGGCAGTGAGTTCCAGACTCCAACCACCCTCTGGGTGAAAAAGTTCTTTCTCAAATCCCCTCTAAACCTCCCGCCTTTTACCTTGAATCTATGTCCCCTTGTTATAGAACCCTCAACGAAGGGAAAAAGCTCCTTAGTATCCATCCTATCTGTGCCCCTCATAATTTTGTACACCTCAATCATGTCCCCCCTCAGCCTCCTCTGCTCCAAGGAAAACAAACCCAATCTTCCCAGTCTCTCTTCATAGCTGAAGCGCTCCAGCCCTGGTAACATCCTGGTGAATCTCATCTGCACCCTCTCCAAAGCGATCACATCCTTCCTGTAGTGTGGTGACCAGAACTGCACACAGTACTCCAACTGTGGCCTAACCAGTGTTTTATACAGCTCCATCATAACCTCCTTGCTCTTATATTCTATGCCTCGGCTAATAAAGGCAAGTATCCCATATGCCTTCTTTACCACCTCCAAAGTGCATCACCTCGCACTTTTCCGGGTTAAATTCCATTTGCCACTGTTCCGCCGCCTTCAGGGATCTGTGAACTTGCACACCAAGATCCCTCTGACCCTCTGTCTTGCCTAGGGTCCTCCCATTCATTGTGTATTCCCTTGCCTTGTTAGTCCCTCCAAAGTGCATCACCTCGCACTTTTCCGGGTTAAATTCCATTTGCCACTGTTCCGCCCATCTGACCAACCCATCTATATCGTCCTGCAGACTGAGGCTATCCTCCTCGCTATTTACCACCCTACCAATTTTTGTATCATCAGCGAACTTACTGATCATACCTTTTACATTCATATCCAAGTCATTAATGTAGACCACAAACAGCAAGGGACCCAGCACCGATCCCTGTGGTACCCCACTGGCCACAGGCTTCCAGTCACAAAAACAACCTTCGACCATCACCCTCTGCCTTCTGCCACTAAGCCAGTTTTGTATCCAAAGTGCCAAGGCACCCTGGATTCCATGGGCTCGTACCTTCTTGACCAGTCTCCTGTGGGGGACTTTATCACAACTGGAACAAACACAGCACTGCCAAGACCATCAGTCCGATAGAAAAGGGCACCCAAGGCTTCCCCTGCTGGCTCACTGGATAATGCACTGCCCGCTGTGGTACACAGACATACAGAGCAGGAAGTCCCCGCTTCAATGCGCTTGGGAGAGTACAATTGGCCTTAGGATGGGGCAAAATCAGCCAGGATCCAGAAATCAATATTAAGGCGGGGGAAAGAAACATTCATCACTTAATCAAGAACCAATCAATCTGAAAATAACCAACGTCTAATAGGGACAGGAACCTGCAACACCCAACGTAGCTTGGTGACACAGTAATAAAAATGTTCAGTAACCTGCACTGAATAAACAGCCACCATGTACCGATGGAAAAAGTTATAAATGGATGGAAACCCAGAATGTATCTCAAATATTCCAGAATCCATTGTAACAAATGCAGAATTTGACTTTTTCAGTCACTGTGAAGCAGTGACCCTTGGGAATCACACACCTCCGAGCAATGAGCTGAAAAACATCTTTGGCAGAGGATTGGGACGGGGCCATCTACACGGCCTGGCAGATTAGAGAAACGTATAACAAAAAAAAGTCATGATCTGTGTGATGTCCTTACATGGGAGGGGCAGCGAATACATCTAGTTTATTCTACCACTTATAAGCAAAACCTAATCAGGTCAATAATGTGGGCAGGTTTGCTGCAGTGAAGAATAATGTAGCTCATTGTCAATGATTGCCACAACCATTAACGGGATGCCATGTCAGAAAGAAATTCCAGAAGGCTTTGTTTCAGGCCTGATCAAATAAATATCACTCCACGTGGTGATAGGGCTGCGATCCACATCCCTAATTACACAGGTGATCAAAATAACTATTACATTACCGCCCAATGAGAAAGAACCAGGGGGTGTCCATCAAAGAAGGTGGCTTCCACTTTGAAAGAAGTGAGGAATAAATCTGAGCAGCAGCCCTGGGATGTTCACTTCACTCAGTTTAACTCCTGCCATTAGAGAGACCCCTGTGGGGACGGGCATGTTCAACATAAGATCAAACATCTCAGTTAAAGGATTCTGAAAGGGACTAAGAATTCAAACATCTTGTCATTTCAGTTTAGGAGCAATTTAAAATACTAGTGTATTAATAGAGGCAAAGAGTACAAAAGCAAGGAAGTTATGATAAACCTTTATAAAACACTGGTTAGGCCTCAGCTGGAGTATTGTGTTCAATTCTGGGCACCACACTTTAGGAAGGATGTCATGGCCTTAGAGAGGGTGTAGAAGAGATTTACTAGAATGATACCAGGGATGAGGGACTTCAGTTATGTGGAGAGACTGGAGAAGCTGGGGTTGATCTCCTTAGAACAGAGAAGGTTAAGGATAGAGGTGTTCAAAATCATGAATGGTTTTGACAGAGTAAATAAGGAGAAACTGTTTCCAGTGGCAGAAGGGTTGGTAACCAGAGGACACAGATTTAAGGTGATCGGCAAAAGAGCCAGAGGCTACATGAGGAAACATTTTTTTTTTTTTACACAGCAAGTTGTAATGATCTGGAATGCACTGCCTGAAAGGGTGGTGGAAGCAGATTCAATAGTAACTTTCAAAAGGGAATTGGATAAATACTTGAAGGGAAAAAATTTACAGGGCAATGGGAAAAGAGCAGGGGAATGGGACTAATTGGGTAGCTCTTTCAAAGAGCCGGAACAGGCATGATGGGCCAAATGGCCTCCACCTGTGTTGTACCTACTATGATACTATGATAAGTTAAGCACTCTTTTACTGCATTATCTGCTGGCTTACTTTGTGTCTGTGTAAATTTAATTCTTAGAATAAATCCAATTTGCAATTTTAATTGTGTAATCTGATAACATGTTGTTCTTCCATCTATTGATGAGAATGTATAAATGCAGAGATTAGACAAGCGTGTAACAAAGGCATAGTCGTCTTAATGGGGGACTTTAACCTTCACATAGATTGGGAAAAGCAGACTAGCAACTGTCAGAAAGGTAGTGAATTTCGAGTGTGTCCAGGATAGTTTTCTACAGCAGTATGTCCTAGAGGCAACAAGGGGGCAAGCCATACTAGATTTAGTAATGAATAACGAACCAGATTTAGTTAACATCTTAACTGTGCGTGAACATCTATCCAATAGCGATCATAACATGATCGAGTTCAATGTAGTGTTTGAAAGGGAAAAAAGTGAATCAGCTGCTAAGATTGGGTACAGCCGACTTCAATGGGATGAGACAGAGACTGTACACAGTAAACTGGGCAAATCTGTTAATGGGTAAAACGACTGATGATCAGTGGGAAATGTTTAAAGAAACATTTAACGTGATACAGAATTGGTTTATACCCCTGAGGGGCAAGAATTCTACTTGCCAAAAAAAACAGCCATGGACAACTAAAGAGGTAAGGGACAGTATAAGACATAAGGAAAGGGCACACAAAAAGGCAAAAAATGGCACAGATTCTGGCAAATGGGAAAGATACAAAGATCAACAAAGGGTCATAAAACAGACAGTAAGAGCTACAAAAAGAGTGTATGAAAAGAAACTTGCAAGGGATATCAAAACCAATACAAAGAACTTTCATAGTTATATTAGGAAAAAGAGGGTGGGTCAGGAGCAGTGTTGGCCCCTTAAAAACTGAAAGTGGGGATACTGTCATTGACAATGGGGAAATGGCGAACATGTTGAACAATTACTTTGCGTCAGTATTTACAGTAGAAAAAAAGGATAGCATGCTGGAAATCCCAAGAAAACTAATATTGAATCGGGGACAGGGACTCGATAAAATTAATATAAGTAAAGCAACAGTAATGAAGAAAATAATAGCACTAAAGAGTGACAAATCCCCAGGACCAGACGGTTTCCATCCCAGGGTTTTAAAGGAAGTAGGTGAGCACATTGCAGATGCCCTAACTATAATCTTTCAAAGTTCTCTAGATTCAGAAACTGTCCCTCTGGATTGGAAAATTGCACATGTCACTCCGCTTTTTAAGAAAGGGGAGAGAGGGAAACCAGGGAATTATAGACCAGTTAGCCTAACATCTGTTGTGGGGAAAATGCTGGAGTCTATAATTAAGGATAGGGTGACTGAACACCTCGAGAATTTTCAGTTAATCAGAGAAAGCCAGCATGGATTTATGAAAGGTAGGTTGTGCCTGACAAACCTGATAGAATTTTTTGAAGAGGTGACTAAAGTAGTGGACAGGGGAATGTCAATGGATGTTATTTATATGGACTTTCAGAAGGCATTTGATAAAGCCCCACATAACAGACTGTTAGCTAAGAAAGAAGCCCATGGAATCGAGGGAAAAGTACGGACTTGGTTAGGAAGTTGGCTAAGCGAAAGGTGACAGAGAGTAGGGATAATGGGTAGGTACTCACATTGGCAGGATGTGACTAGTGGAGACCTGCAGGGATCTGTCTTGGGGCCTCAAATATTCACAATATTAATTAACGACTTAGATGAAGGCATAGAAAGTCTCATCTCTAAGTTTGCCAATGACACAAAGATTGGTGGCATTGTAAGCAGTGTAGATGAAAACATAAAATTACAAAGGGATAATGATAGATTAGGTGAATGGACAAAACTGTGGTAATTGGAATTCAATGTAGACAAATGTGAGGTCATCCACTTTGGATCAAAAAAGGATAGAACAGGGTACTTTCTAAATGGCAAAAAAAGTTAAAAACAGTGGATGTCCAAAGGGACTTCGGGGTTCAGGTACATAGATCATTGAAGTGTCATGAACAGGTGCAGAAAATAATCAATAAGGCTAATGGAATGCTGGCCTTTATATCTAGAGGACTAGAGTACAAGGGGGCAGAAGTTATGCTGCAGCTATACAAAACCCTGGTTAGACCGCACCTGGAGTACTGTGAGCCGTTCTGGGCACCGCACCTTCGGAAGGACATACTGGCCTTGGAGAGAGTGCAGTGTAGGTTTACTAGAATGATACCCGGACTTCAAGGGTTAAGTTACGAGGAGAGATTACACAAATTGGGGTTCTCTAGAGTTTAGAAGGTTAAGGGGTGATCTGATCGAAGTTTACAAGATATTAAGGGGAACAGATAGGGTGGATAGAGAGAAACAACTTCCGCTGGTTGAGGATTCTAGGAGTAGGGGGCACAGTCTAAAAATTAGAGCCAGACCTTTCAGAAGTGAGATTAGAAAACATTTCTACACACAAAGGGTGGTAGAAGTTTGGAACTCTCTTCTGCAAACGGCAATTGATGCTAGCTCAATTGCTAAATTTAAATCTGAGATAGATAGCTTTTTGACAACCAAAGGTATTAAGGGATATGGGCCAAAGGCAGGTGTATGGAGTTAGATCACAGATCAGCCATGAACTTATCAAATGGTGGAGCAGGCTCGAGGGGCTGAATGGCCTACTCCTGTTCCTATATTCCTATGTTCCTATGAGCATTCAGTGTGACTTCTGGTGCATAACCTAGCCATACAAGGGTATAAATCTAACTGAGGCACACAATTACCATTCACTAAACACTTTAAATTACCAGTTTCAGCTCATACAGAGTTTCGGTTTATTTATGAAAAATGCAAATAAAGAGAGTTTGTGAGAGCCATTGTCACAACAGCCTGAATCTAACAGTTTACTGGATCAAATAAAAAGCTGACAGACTCAAAAAAAGTGAGTTTATTTCTTCTTGAAGTGGGTAGGACTTGCAGGGAAGTTTTGATAGGAAATCTGCATAGTTAGGTACCTCCGTTTACAATAATTGTACAAGCAAAGGATATTCCACTCACCAAATATGAGAGACTTTAAATTCCCTCACATTTGCAAAACACGGTTTTATACTTGAATTATTTTTTCCAAAGGGATTAAAGTGGAAAGATGCTACTGAAAGCCCATTTAATTCAGTGTCTAGATCTGGGATACTTTACAGCAGACATAATAGGTCTTCACTTTCATGTAAAATCCAATAATACAATTAGTGTCCACTCATCGTGCACGCTAGAAAAACAAACAGAATTGGATGGGTTGGGATGAAGAAAGTTTCTTGGCCCATTTGATCTCATCCTTCTAGAATACTTATTTCTACCATCTTCCCATCACAGCAGCTGGCATCCATCTAAGCAAATAGGGACCTCAGTTTAACAAAATCAAAAGCAAAATATTGCGGATGCTATAAATCTGAAATACCTCAATTTAACATCTGATCTGAAGCACTGCACCTCGACAGCGCAACACTCTGTCAGCACTGACTGGAGTATCAGCCTAGATTGTGTGTTCAAGTCTTGGTGTAACGTTCGAAACCACAGCATTCCGACTTGGAGGCAAGAGTGCTACCAATGGATCCAAACTCATCCTTTGGGACAAAGGGACAACAGTAGAGAAGGTCTAAGATTGAGTTTAAAATCCCAACAGACATGAACAAAGCCTTGAAAAGCTTGTGGTGCCCTGCAGCTGCACTGCTTTGTTGTGTGGGCTGGGGTGGGATGGGGTATCTTCTCTCCATCTCCTTGCAATCTTCCCATGTCATGCACCATATTTAGACAAGGGGCCAACAGGACAGTCTGCAACCAAACCGTCATGAACACTGTTGTAAATGGTGCACAAGTCAGTCAGGGAGGGGGAAATGAGGGCAGTGGGGAAGGAAGAGCAAGAAAGCCAGAGGCAGTAAAATTTAAGGTAGTGATTGGTCACCTTGATATGTTTGAAGATTCCAGCTGCATTCCTTAGGCTTCTGTGCACGTCTTTTGCTTCATCCACCGTTACACTAAAATATATCAATATTAATCCAGATTATTTCACCTCAGAAATAGTACAACACAAAAACGGTTGGTATTAAATTATATATTTACTTACTCCTCCTTTCCGGCTAGTCTGGAGGCGTATTTTGTATGCCACAAAGCGACGTTAAACTCCATGGAGGCTAGATCAAAGATGGCATCCTGCTGGGCGCTATGAGAGCAAAGTTGAAATATTTTTATTAATCTGTGTTTGATTGGGGGGTGTGGGAGGGGGGGGGGGCGGGTGGAGTGGAAGAAATCTGCATCAACTTACCTTGAAGTGTAACAAAGGTACAGAACAAAGAAGTGCCCTTTTCCTCTCAGTGTGGAATATGTGTGGAAATTGCACTAAAGTAGGCCAAACGTTACCAGTGGCACTTGAAAGCAAAATGGAGACTTTTTGTTTTAAGATAAGGCCGGTGGGGAAAACCAGTTTCCTGGGGCATCAGGTGTAAGGTGCTATATAAAACCTAATAAGATCTCAAATAAGACCTTAGTTAGAGTACTGTGAGCAGTTTTCGGCTCCACACTATAGGAAGGATATTGAGGCTTTAGACAGGGTGTAATGCAGATTCACTAGGGCACTTCTTAGTATGAGGAAATACAAATAGGATGAAAGAAATGAAAAAAATGGGTCTTTTTCATTAGAACAATGATTATAGTATGATAGAATAGAAGTGTTTTAAATTATGAAAGGATGGGCAGAGGATGGTCAGAAACAGACTTCATATGTCACTAAGGAGTAGCATGTAGTTCAGGAAGAGGAGGGGTGGTGCAAGGATAGATCCTTAGGGGATTCTGTAGGTAACGGTGCAATAGCAGGAAGCAAAGCCATTGCTGGAGATGCTCTGGCTATGACTGGCTAGGTAAGAATGGAACCAAGAAATGTCCCACGGTGCTACATAGAGGCACAAAAAGAAATGGATGCCAAGCCAAAGGAGGAAAGATTAGGAGGGATAACCAAAGAGATAGGATATAAGGAGGAGAGGGAGGTGGAAGGGTTTAGGGAAGGAACAATGAGGGATTATATGGTTATGACCTTCTGGTCACATTGTAAAACTAGATATTGGACAGTAAAGATCTACTCGTGATCATGGGGATGTGGGGTCCATCTACAGGAGTAACTAGTGATGCTGATCCTGAGAGAATAAGAGTGCAGACCTGAAATTTGTAACAGTAACCTTTTCAAAATAGTGTTCACACAAACACACTTTCTCCTCTCCTGCAGGTGCTAACTCCTTGATGGGCTTAGAGTTAAAACAGGCAAGTAAAACAGTACCTCACCAAAGTAACCATTCTTCACATGTAAGCCTAGACAGTGAGTGCTAGCAGATTATTCTACCGTGAAGTGCATCATATAGGAACATAGGAACAGGAGTAGGCCATTCAGCCCCTCATGCCTGCTCCGCCATTTGATAAGATCATGGCTGATCTGTGATCTAACTCCATATACCTGTCTTTGGCCCATATCCCTTAATACCTTTGGTTGCCAAAAAGCTATCTATCTCAGATTTAAATTTAGCAATTGAGCTAGTATCAATTGCTGTTTGCGGAAGAGAGTTCCAAACTTCTACCACCCTTTGTGTGTAGAAATGTTTTCTAATCTCGCTCCTGAAAGGTCTGGCTCTAATTTTTAGACTGTGCCCCCTACTCCTAAAATCCCCAACCAGCAGAAATAGTTTCTCTCTATCCACCCTATCTGTTCCCCTTAATATCTTATAAACTTCGATCAGATCACCCCTTAGCCTTCTAAACTCTAGAGAATACAACCCAATTTGTGTAATCTCTCCTCATAACTTAACCCTTGAAGTCCGGGTATCATTCTAGTAAACCTACGCTGCACTCCCTCCAAGGCCAATATGTCCTTCCGAAGGTTACAAGCAAATCCTATCATCACCCACTATCCATAAAACAGAAAACAGCTGGCTGATTTTTTTTTCTTTCCTTGGCACTGAGGCCAGTTGCAAAACACCTATCACCACTCCAGCTGAAATCACTTAATTCAGCAAATATTGAGCCTGGGAGATCCTGGTCTGTTTGGCTTAGTACAGCACTACCTGATGCACTTCATCAACTGATGTACCAGTGGAACTTGAAGCGTTATTTGCTGTGCTGAAATCACTCTCGGCCAGTCATAAGGTACACTGACTTCCAGTTGCTGACGGACCGGTCGTGTATTTCCAACATTTTCGGTTTTTATTCCCAATTGCCTGGCATTTGCAGTTTTTTTTTCTCTTTGCAAAAACTATGACCCAGGTGTCCTTATGAGATACAATGCAAAAATCTTCTCTTCCCAATTAGGTGTAGGGGGGCTGGGGCAGATCTACGTGCTACGGCAAAGCCCTCACTGAGGGTGGAGACTGCAACCATTCCAAACTCTTTCTTCCAACTCTTCTCTCCAGCCCTTCCAATTGGTTCATTTATTCCTTTCAGGGGCAGAAGGGCTAAGTTTCAGTACCACTCCAGTGATTTTCAAACAATTTTGAATGGGGAAGGAAAAGACCAAATATTAATAACACTTTAAGGAACCCCCCCGCCCCACCACCAGCTTCTGAAAGACAACATCAACTACCCAAAGTAAAACAGCATTACCACTGTGGAAAATGGCTTTTTGTTAACATATGCAAGAGAAATAACATGCTAGTGAATGAACACGCACAAAAACAAACTATAATCCGGTATTTTTGAGACATTGTCCTTGTAGTGTATGGCCTCGGATGGACAGAAATCTGATAATCTGAAAATCCCCTGGGAAATCTGTACAGTTCAGAGAGCCCATTTAAAAAACATAGGGGGCTAAATTGGGCCCCGTAGCACCCGTTTTGTAGGCGCTACGTGGACACCTAAGACCCGAAAATGGTGTCTGAGGTGCGCGTGCACACTTCCAGCGTGATGTGCACAGGACGCCACCTTGATAAAGGTGGTTGCACCTCACGAACGCCGACAACATGTAGAGTAGGGAGATTATGATGTAAATCAGTGTGATTTAAAGGGACAGATGCGATTTTGGAACTCCCCGCTCCAGTCTTAACCTCGCACAGCTAAACAGGTCTTAAATAGCATGGAGGACCCCCCACCAACACTATTTAAAGGGATCATTGTAAACAATTTTACAACACCAAGTTATAGTCCAACAAATTTATTTTAAATTAAATTCCACAAGCTTTCGGAGGCTTCCTCCTTCGTCGGGCGGATGGTGGCCGAAGGAGGAAGCCTCCGAAAGCTTGTGGAATTTAATTTAAAATAAATTTGTTGGACTATAACTTGGTGTTGTAAAATTGTTTACAATTGTCAACCCCAGTCCATCACCGGCATCTCCACATAAAGGGATCATGCAGGAGTTACAGATTAGTTGCTGGATTATGTCTTCTGGCTGCTCATACATTTGTACCTGTTTTTGGAGGTTTTCAATACTAGGACGTGGGGACATAGCCTAAAAATTAGAGCCAGGACTTTCAGGAGTGAAGTTAGGAAACACTTCTACATGCAAAAGGTGGTAGAAGTTTGGAACTCTCTTCTGCAAACAGCAGTTGATGCTAACTCAATTGTTAATTTTAAATCTAAGATTGATAGATTTTTGTTAACCAAAAGGTATTAAGGGATATGGGGCTAAGGCGGATACATGGAGTTAGGACACAGATCAGTCATAATCTCAAAGAATGGCGGAACAGGCTTGAGGGGCTAAATGGCCTACTCCTATTCCTATGTTCCTATAATAAAATTTCAATACTCTACAGGAAGTGGGCTGGCTAGCTGACAGGCAATAGCAAGGGCACTGGCAGAGTGACAGGGGTGGGAAAGGAATGCTGTCATCCTGAGAGAGGACAGCAGGTTCAAGGAGTCACTGCCACTTGCTGCCTTCTGTTATCATAGTAGGTACAGCACAGGAGGAGGCCATTCGGCCTATCATGCCTGTTCCGGCTTTCTGAAAGAGCCATCCAATTAGTCCCATTCCCCTGCTCTTTTCCCATTGCCCTGTAAATTTTTTCCCTTCAAGTATTTATCCAATTCCCTTTTGGAAGTTACTATTGAATCTGCTTCCATCACCCTTTCATGCAGTGCATTCCAGATCATTACAACTCGCTGCATAAAAAAATGTTTCCTCATGGTGACGATCCGGATTCTTTCCCCTCAGTCTGGTTCAGTAAAAACTGAAGTCGAATACATTTTAAAGTTCAACACATCTTTAATAGCAGGGTTCTTAGTCTGCAGCATTGATTTGGACTCCTGATAGAGTCCCTCTATGCTGGCAGAGCAAGAACAAAAACATACAGAAATCCACACGTTTTTATACAAATCAATAGGGTTGGAACATACTTAACGAGGGTCAACACCAATCATAAGCTGGGCATAGGTTGCCATGCGAGGTTACATTATTTCCGGCCAATCATAAATCGTCCATGTGCTGATCATGCTGCTGTTAGACATCAAAGGGGATACTTCCTCACCTTCCAACTTGGAATGTTCTTCCCTGTCCCTTCTGTTCCTTATCTCCCAACCTGGAATGTCTTTCAACTTTGGCTAAGCTCGTTACCTATATTGATCTGCCATAAACATGGAGACATTCAGACCAGTCCTTGAATCACATCAAAGACTCTACATTGATAAGACCATGCAAACCTGCTGACTACGCAAACATATGGCCCAGCAGGAGGCCAGGCCACCTGTACCAATCTCAGTTACTAACTAATTATGATGTGGAGATGCCGGTGATGGACTGGGGTTGACAATTGTAAACAATTTTACAACACCAAGTTATAGTCCAGCAATTTTATTTTAAATTCACAAGCTTTCGGAGATTTTCTCCTTCCTCAGGCAAATGTTTCAAGATCTCCTTGAAGCCTACGCATTTATACATATTGAACAATACATGGTGTTTACAGACTGCCCCTGCAACTGCCCGTTGCCAAGGCAATCACCGTGTTCAGACAGAGAGGTGTTACCTGCAGAACCCCCGAATACACATTCAACAAAAAAACAAACAGGGAAAAAAAACAGAGAAAAAAAAAACAGAGAGAGGCAGAAACATCCGGAAGGCAGAGAGAGCCAGCAAATGACCCATTATATTAAAAACAGATAACATTTGTTCGCTGGTGGGGTAACGTGTAGCGTGACATGAACCCAAGATCCCGGTTGAGGCCGTCCTCATGGGTGCGGAACTTGGCTATCAATTTCTGCTCGACGATTTTGCGTTGTCGTGTGTCTCGAAGGCCGCCTTGGAGTACGCTTACCCGAAGGTCGGTGGATGAATGTCCATGACTGCTGAAGTGTTCCCCGACTGGGAGGGAACCCTCCTGTTTGGCGATTGTTGCGCGGTGTCCGTTCATCCGTTGTCGCAGCGTCTGCATGGTCTCGCCAATGTACCATGCTCTGGGGCATCCTTTCCTGCAACGTATGAGGTAGACAACGTTGGCTGAGTCACAGGAGTATGAACCATGCACCTGGTGGGTGGTGTCATCTCGTGTGATGGTGGTATCTGTGTCGATGATCTGGCATGTCTTGCAGAGGTTACCGTGGCAGGGTTGTGTGGCGTCGTGGACGCTGTTCTCTTGAAAGCTAGGTAGTTTGCTGCGAACGATGGTCTGTTTGAGGTTGGGTGGCTGTTTAAAGGCGAGTAGTGGAGGTGTGGGGATGGCCATAGCGAGGTGTTTGTCCTCATTGATGACATGTTGAAGGCTGCGGAGAACATGGCGTAGTTTCTCCGCTCCGGGGAAGTACTGGACGACAAAGGGTACTCTGTTGGTTGCGTCCCGTGTTAGTCTCCTGAGGAGGTCTATGCGATTTTTTGCTGTGGCCCGTCGGAACTGTCGATCGATGAGTCGAGCGTCATATCCCGTTCTTACTAGGGCGTCTTTCAGCGTCTGTAGGTGTCCATCGCGTTCCTCCTCGTCTGAGCAGACCCTGTGTATTCGCAGGGCCTGTCCATAGGGGATGGCCTCTTTGATGTGGTTAGGGTGGAAGCTGGAAAAGTGGAGCATCGTGAGGTTGTCCGTGGGCTTGCGGTAGAGTGAGGTGCTGAGGTGCCCGTCTTTGATGGAGATTCGTGTGTCCAAGAAAGAAACTGATTCTGAGGAGTAGTCCATGGTGAGCTTGATGGTGGGATGGAACTTGTTGATGTTATCGTGTAGTCTCTTTAGTGATTCCTTGCCGTGGGTCCATAGAAAGAAAATGTCGTCGATGTATCTGGTGTATAGTGTTGGTTGGAGGTCTTGTGCAGTGAAGAAGTCCTGCTCGAACTTGTGCATGAAAATGTTGGCGTATTGGGGTGCGAATTTGGTCCCCATGGCTGTTCCGTGTGTTTGGGTAAAGAACTGGTTATCGAAGGTGAAGACATTGTGATCCAGGATGAAGCGGATGAGTTGTAGGATGGCTTCCGGAGATTGGCTGTTGTTGGTGTTGAGTATTGATGCTGTCGCAGCGATGCCGTCATCGTGGGGGATACTGGTGTATAGTGCCGAGACGTCCATCGTGGTGAGAAGTGTTCCTGGTTCAACTGGTCCGTGGGTACTGAGTTTTTGTAGGCTAATTAACCCTTTCTAACCATTTTACATTCTGCTTCTTTGCCACGTAGGCATCTTAATATTTTACTGAAAACTGACCACGTAGGGATTCTCATTGGCGCCTCTGGCTCTTTTGCCGATCACCTTAAATCTGTGTCCTCTGGTTACCGACACTTCTGTCACTGGAAACAGTTTCTCCTTATTTACTCTGTCAAAACCGTTCATGATTTTGAACAGGTCTATCAAATCTCCCCTTAACCTTCTCTGTTCTAAGGAGAACAACCCCAGCTTCTCCAGTCCCTCCACATAACTGAAGTCCCTCATCCCTGGCACCATTCTAGTAAATCTCCTCTGTACCCTCTCTAAGGCCTTGACATCCTTCCTAAAGTGCGGTGCCCAGAATTGAACACAATACTCCAGCTGAGCCATAACCAGTGTTTTATAAAGGTTTCTTACAACACCAGGTTATAGTCCAACAGCTTTATTTGAAATCACAAGCTTTCAGAGCTTTCCTCCTTTAAAGGAAGAAAGCTCCAAAAGCTTGTGATTTCAAATAAAGCTTGTGATTTCACCCCAGTCCATCCAATTATAAAGGTTTAGCATAACCTCCTTGCTTTTATACTCTATCCTTCTATTAATAAAGCCCAGCATCCCATATACTTTTTTTTTAAAAAACAGCCTTCTCAATTTGACCTGCCACCTTCAAAGATTTGTGTATGTGCACTCCCAGGTCTCTCTGTTCCTGCACCCTCTTTAAAACTGTACCATTTAGTTTATATTGCCTCTCCTCATTCTTCCTACCAAAATGCATCACTTCACACTTCTCTGCATTAAATTTCATCTGCCATGTGTCTGCCCATTTCACCAGTCTATCTATGTCCTCCTGAAGTCTGTTACCATCCTTCACATTGTTTACTACCTTCATTTCCAAGTGTCATCTGCAAACTTTGAAATTATACCTCTATACCCAAGCCCAGGTCATTAATATATATCAAAAAGAGCTGTGGTCCTAATACTGACCCCTGGGGAACACCACTGTACACTTCCCTCCAGTCTGAAAAACAACCGTTCACCAGTACTCTCTGCTTTCTGTCCCATGGCCAATTTTGTTTCCACACTGCCATGGGCTTTAATCTTGCTAACAAGTCTATTATGTGGTACTTTATCAAATACCTTTTGAAACTCCATATACACAACATCAGCCGCACTACCCTCATCAACCCTCTCTATTACTTCATCAAAGAACTCAAGTTAGTCAAATACAATTTCCCTTCAACAAATCAAGCTGACTTTCATTTATTAGCCCAAGTGCCAATTTACATTGTCCCGGCTTATTGTTCCCACCACCGATGTCAGGCTAACTGGCCTGTAATTGCTGGGTTTATCTCTCCCCTTTTTTGAACAGGGATGTAACATTCGCAATTCTCCAGTCCTCCAGCACCTTCCCCATATCTAAGGAGAATTGGAAGATTGTGGCCAGAGCCTTTGCAATTTCTACCTTTACTTCCCTCAGTAACCTAAGATGTATCCCATCTGGACCACGTGCCTTTTCTACTTTGAGCACTGCCAATCTCTTGACTACCTCCTCTTTATCTATTTTCATCCAATCCAATATCGCTACTACCTAATGCACCACCTTCTCCTACAAAAAAGTGGAAAGTATGTCGGTGAATGTCCTGCAAGGTGTTTGGGTGATGTGGTTGTCATGGTTGAATAGCTGTCAATGTTTGTGACCTGTGAATTGTGGGTGTGCGGCTTGCAACAGTGGTAATGTATGAGGGTGAGATAAAGCGTCTGATTGGAAGCGTTGAGTACTGATTGAAAGAGTTTGTTGGTAGGTGGGTGTTGGGGGGTGTAGTGCGTGGAGCAGTGGACGAGGCTAGTGGTGCATTCAGTAGGATAGGCCACTTGACAGTTGAACTCTCACTTTTTAAAATTCATTCATGGGATGTGGGCATTGCTGGCAAGGCCAGCATTTATTGCCCTTGAGAAGGTGGTGGTGAACCGCCTTCTTGAACCGCTGCAGTCCGTGTGGTGAAGGTTCTCCCACAGTGCTGTTAGGAAGGGAGTTCCAGGATTTTGACCCAACGACGATGAAGGAACGGCGATATATTTCCAAGTCGGGATGGTGTGACTTGGAGGGGAACTTCTAGGTGGTAGAGGTTGTGGGTTTGGGAAGTGCTGTCGAAGAAGCCTTGGCGAGTTGCTGCAGTGCATCCTGTAGATGGTACACACTGCAGCCACGGTGCGCCGGTGGTGAAGGGAGTGAATGTTTAGGGTGGTGGATGGGGTGCTAATCAAGTGAGCTGTTTTGTCCTGGATGTTGTTGAGCTTCTTGAGAGTTGTTGGAGCTGCACTCATCCAGGCAAGTGGAGAGTATTCCATCACACTCCTGACTTGTGCCTTGCAGATGGTGGAAAGGCTTTGGGGAGTCAGGAGGTGAGTCACTCACCGCAGAATACCCAGCCTCTGACCTGCTCTTGTAGCTACAGTATTTATGTGGCTGCTCCAGTTAAGTTTCTGGTCAATGGTAACCCCCAGGATGTTGATAGTGAGGGATTCGGCGATGGTAATGCCGTTGAATGTCAAGGCAGGGGGGGCGGGGGGTGGTTAGACTCTCTCTTGTTGGAGATGGTCATTGCCTGGCACTTGTCTGGCACGAATATTAGTTGCCACTTCTTAGCCCAAGCCTGGATGTTGTCCAGGTCTTGCTGTATGCGGGCTCAGACTGCTTCATTATTTGAGGGGTTGCGAATGGAACTGAACACTGTGCAATCATCAGGGAACATCCCCATTTCTGACCTTATGATGGAGGGAAGGTCATTGATGAAGCAGCTGAAGATGGTTGGGCCTAGGACACTGCCCTGAGAAACTCCTGCAGCCATGCCCTGGGGCTGAGATGATTGGCCGCCAACAACCACTACCATCTTCCTTTGTGCTTGGTATCACTCCAGTCACTGGAGAGTTTTCCCCCTCATTCCCATTGACTTCAATTTTACTAGGGCTCATTGGTGCCACACTCGGTCAAATGCTGCCTTGATGTAAGGGCAGTCACTCTCACCTCACCTCTGGAATTCAGCTCTTTTGTCCATGTTTGGACCAAAGCCGTAACGAGGGCTAGAGCTGAGTGGTCCTGGCGAACCCAAACTGAGCATCGGAGAGCAGGTTATTGGAGAGCAATGGATGACCACCCATGTCAAATCATTGCACTTCTTCCTGCACTGCATCCATGCTCCCCCCCCGCAGATATAGGATGCCCTCCTTCTATTCAGCTCTTGCACCAAGGCCTCTAGTACATCAGAGAACCTTGGTGTACGCTGTCTCCCAGGCCAGGTACAAACTCAGATCGGTAGATTGGTGGGGTCTGACATGCAGATTGGAGGGTGTGGGATGTAGTTTTGGGCAATCTTTATTGAATATTTTAAAATTAAACAGCAATTTTTAAACATAAGGACAAGACCTGCATCTGTGCTTTACGCGTGCGATGTCTGACCTCTGTTCAGACTCCGATTAGACCTGTACCTTATATTTTGAAAACATAAGAGTCCCGCAAACCTTGTGCAGCCAAGTGGTTGCTCCTTAAAAATTCCAGCGCTCCCATCATCACCATGCTTCACTATATTGTAGCACAGATTCACTTCACAATTGACTTCCACCACTACCTGCAGCCACAGTACACCTCCCCTTCAAGAGGTGCAGGCTGCCTTTGAGTGGTGCTGGTCACTCACGATATCAGGGCCCCCTGCTGGTGTGTGCAGCCACTCAACAGCACAGGTAGCACTGGCTGCTCGCAGCAATCATTGAAATCACCAGGCAGCACGAATATTACATGCTGCCTGCATTGCAACAACTGAGCGATACCACCACCCATTTTCGGGGGTTAACCAATTTAATCCCCGTAGTCTACAGATGGTTGTACAGTGATTGGATTCTCACACAGAGCTTTAACCTTTAACTTCCACTACAGACCAGGCAAATGCTGTATCGTAGAACTTTTGCTGCATGCTGAGTAAACTAGTGACAGGATTCAGATTTTGCATCAATTCTTTCATCAAAGTGGTTAAATATTCTAGGTAGATCCTTTAAGATCAAATTCTTGGAACAAATAAGGTTCTTCCTTTATCAAATAAAAACTGATCTCCAGATCAGTTAAAAATCCAATTTTTAAAAATATTTTATCTTCTATATATCCTTTACATTATCATGAAGTTCAAGATAGTTGAATAGGAGTTCTCTAAAAATCATATTTATTAATTTTTATTTCAGTTGTCTGTACCTCTTACAGCACAACATTTCAGCTGTGTTACTTATCAAAGTTAAAATAAGATACAGACTCACTATTGGGCCTATGTAGTTTAAAAAGATCACTTAATCGTTAGCTGCCTTGGGCATATCTTCACTCAAATCAAAATGTGTTCCAATCTCCTCATCAACATACAAAGAAAGAAAACCATTATGGCAAAATGGATTTTTGCCTCTTGAATTTTTCAACTTGCATTCTCTTATTGCTAGAATGCACTTGCATGGGGGTTAATTCACAAGGCCACATAACACATTTTGACTGCAGAAGCTATCAATTCAGAACAGATTGCTGTCTAGGACAAAAGTAACTTGTTTTGCCCTACAATAGTGTTTCTAAGTGTTAGTTAATCAATTATCCCAGGGGGTGGTTATCGACAATCCCAAACATCTCAGGTTATTGTTAAGAGATGAGCCCATTGCCCCACAGAAGTACGATTGCAATACTTTGCTTTTGGAGGTGGTGTTCTATTCAACTTGCAGTGTGTGGCACATAGCCACGCAGACTTCTGAAAGCTCCTAGTCACACATCATAGAATAGGCTCTCAACCTAGAGGAAGTAACTTTGATTGTCAGCTTTTTGAGTCCATTGAAAAGATTCATTCCACTGTTTGATATGATCAGTTTTCAGTAAAAGACAAAGCAATCAGAACATGTGTGAACTTTGCAGCCAGCAGACAAAAGGCTATCTTTGTTTTAAATACCTGAAACAACTTAGCCAGGAAGAGTTAAACTAGTAAGTGGTCTTTTTTAAAAATTCGTTCATGGGATGTGGGCGTCGCTGGCGAGGCCAGCATTTATTGCCCATCCCTAATTGCCCTTGAGAAGGTGGTGGTGAGCCGCTTTCTTGAACCGCTGCAGTCCATGTGGTGAAGATTCTCCCACAGTGCCGTTAGGAAGGGAGTTCCAGGATTTTGACCCAGCGACGATGAAGGAACGGCGATATATTTCCAAGTCGGGATGGTGTGTGACTTAGAGGGGAATGTGCAGGTGGTGTTGTTCCCATGTGCCTACTGTTCTTGTCCTTCTAGTTGTTAGAGGTCACGGGTTTGGGAGGTGCTGTCGAAGAAACTTTGGCGAGTTGCAGCAGTGCATCCTGTGGATGGTACACACTGCTGCCACTGTGCGCCGGTGGTGAAGGGAGTGAATGTTTAGGGTGGTGGATGGGGTACCAATCAAGTGGGCTGCTTTGTCCTAGATGGTGTCGAGCTTCGAGTGTTGTTGGAGCTGCACTCATCCAGGCAAGTGGAGAGTAGTCCATCACACTCCTGACTTGTGCCTTGTAGATGGTGGAAAGGCTTTGGGGAGTCAGGTGGTGAGTCACTCGCCACAGAATACCCAGCCTCTGACCTGATCTTGTAGCCACAGTATTTATATGGCTGGTCCAGTTAAATTTCTGGTGAATGTTGATGGTGGGGGATTTGGCGACGGTAATGCCGTTGAATGTCAAGGGGAGGTGGTGAGACTCTCTTGTTGGAGATGGTAATTGCCTGGCACTTGTCTGGCGCGAATGTTACTTGCCACTTATGATCCCAAGCTTGGATGTTGTCCAGGTCTTGCTGCATGCGGGCTCCAACTGCTTCATTATTTGAGGGGTTGCGAATGGAACTGAACACTGTGCAATCATCAGGGAACATCCCCATTTCTGACCTTATGATGGAGGGAAGGTCATTGATGAAGCAGCTGAAGATGGTTGGGCCTAGGACACTGCCCTGAGAAACTCCTGCAGCCATGCCCTGGGGCTGAGATGATTGGCCTCCAACAACCATTACCATCTTCCTTTGTGCTTAGTATCACTCCAGTCACTGGAGAATTTTCCCCCTTATTCCCATTGATTTCAATTTTACTAGGGCTCCTTGGTGCCACACTCGGTCAAATGCTGCCTTGATGTCAAGGGCAGTCACTCTCACCCCACCTCTGGAATTCAGCTCTTTTGTCCATGTTTGGAACAAGGCTGTCGAGGTCTGGAGCCAAGTGGTCCTGGCAGAACCCAAACTGAGCATTGGTGAGCAGGTTATTGGTGAGTAAGTGCTGCTTGATAGCACTGTCGACGACACCTTCCATCACTTTGCTGATAATTGAGAGTGGACTGATGGGGCGGTAATTGGCCGGATTGGATTTGTCCTGCTTTTCGTGGACAGGACATACCTGGGCAATTTTCCACATTGTCGGGTAGATGCCAGTGTTGTAGCTGTACTGGAACAGCTTGGCTAGAGGCACAGCTGGTCCTGGAGCACAAGTCTTCAGTAGTACAGCCGGGATGTTGTCGGGGCCCATAGCCTTTGCTGTATCCAGTGCACTCAGCCGTTTCTTGGTATCACGTGGGGTGAATCGAATTGGCTGAAGACTGGCTTCTGTGATGGTGGGGATATCGGGAGGAGATTTAGGGCCCATGTTTAAGAGAGATAGCGAGTTGCATCTTCATTGTTTTATATATCAATGACTGTAGGGAGAATATAGCTCACTTTTTGAAACTGTGTACTGTTCATTAATCGTTTTTACGTAAATAAAAACTAGTTATTGGTTCAATCCTGTGTTTCAATTCTGTATGAGTACCTATCCAGTCCGCTGTCCGTTGAGAGGAGAGTTCATGAGCAGCTCTTGATACATTCCAGTAACTGGTGTATGGAGTAAAGGGTCTCTGTTAAGATCTCTAGATTATGCTATCATTTGGCTAGATATTGGGTCGAAAGAAGTGCACTCTGGAATGAAGGGGACATGAGAACCACTCACAGGAGTGACCAGTGACGATGAACCTGAGAAAATACCTAGCGCAAAACCCAAAAACAATGACTACCATAAACACGTGTGCACAACATCCTTAAGAACAGTAGGGTATGAGTTGGAGGATGTTATGCTTAAACTGATCAGACCACTCTTTAATACTGTGAACATTTCTCATCACTGGGAAGCAAGGGAGAAAGTCCAGCCCCGGAGACAGTGCAGAGAAGAGCAGTGAGGCTGATCCCTAATGCCAGAGTTATGGAAGACTGGAGAACTTTGGGGTCTTCAGCCTAAGAAGGAGATGATTCAGAGGGGATCTCAAATATATTAGACATTAAACAGTGGGTAAATCTGAAACATTACTTCAAATTAAAACATTACAGTAATACAAGAGGATACCATTTTAAACTGGTGAAAAGCAGGCTGAAGACTGGTATCAGGATGTTCTTTGTAAAGAAAATGATCAGCACATGGGATGGACTTCCAGGTAGGGTAGTGGAGACAAAAAAACACCCCGGTATCATTTCAGAAACAATTAGATGCTGCAGTGGGAGGATTGTGGGTTCCTACTGAGTGGAGGAGCGAGGAGAGGAAAAATGGCCTTCCTAATCCATATCTATCTTGTGAGTTTGTGAAAAGATTTTTAAAACAGACATAGAAAGATGGTTTGAGATTGAATCCTGTGAAGTACTGAGATGAAAGTTAAGGGCTTTTTATGTTTATACAAACTGACAATCTGCAGAACAGACCAAGTCTAGTAGCACAATTAGCCATAGAAATTCACAGCACTCTTCAACAAGCTGGGCGTGTCTAGCAAGTTAATGGTTTTCAAAATTATCAATGGTTAAAAGAAACATGAGCACACAGTAAAGTAACTTGAAGGTCCTCATTGAAAGAATAAAACTAACCTACATTTATATAAAATCTTTCACATCTTCAAGACATTGCAAAGCACTTCACAACCAATGAATTATTTTTCAGGTATAGTCACAGTTGTTTTGTAGGCAAATGTAGCAACCCAATATGTGCACAGCAAGGTCCTGCACACAGCAATTAGATAAACGACTAGTTAATCTGTTTTTGGTGACGTTGATTGATGGAGGAATATTGGCCAGGACACCAGGAGAACTCTCTGCTCTTCCTTCAAATTTTTACATCCACAGGAATCATCAAATGGGATCTTAGTTTGATGTCTCATCGCTAAGACACAATTGACAATGCAGCACTCCCTCAGTATTGCACTGAAGCGTCAGCCTAGACTTTGTCCTTAAACCCAGAGGAGAGAATGCTACAAAGAATTACTTAAACTAACCCTTTTGTCTCATTGGGAATTCTTGTCCCTCCCACCTCACTTCAAAAAGGGATTTTTTTTTATTGGTGAGGGTAAGTGAAGGTGGGTGGTCAAGGGTACATTGAATACTTGATCATGAGAACTATTTCATAGAATCATAGAATGATACAGCACAGAAGGAGGCCATTCCGCCAATTATGCGTGCGCCAGCTCTTTGAAAGAGCTATCCAATTAGTTCCATTCCCCTGCCCTTTCCCCGTAGCCCCATTTACAGGGGCTTTTCCACTTTAGCCCAAAGTTCCTCTGTCAGCTGTGGTTTGGGGTAGGCAATGAAAGTATAGGCATTCTTGAGTTAAGGTCACCGGTTATGGGGAAGGAAATGAGAAGGAACCTGGTCTCACGTTTGCACTTTTAATCTCCAGACTGCAGAAAGGAGCTCAGTGCACCTAAAGAGATCAGTTCTGACTCACAATGTGAGAGAGAGAGAGAGAGAGAGAGAGAGAGAGTGGTCCAGGATCCTAGAAAACGATGTTGAAATGCAAAAGTAAAAGTGCTTTAATTAAACCGTTAAATCTCTTGTTTGATCAGTAATCTTATGGCTCATGAATCAAGATGCTCATTTATATGCAGTTATTATTCTGTGTGGCTTCATTCCCATGGAATGTTACTCTGCTGACAATTTGCATTGTAAAAGGCTCGGACTGCAACAGCCACTATTACAGCATTCGTTTTTTTAAAAAATACACACACACATATTTACCCATTGTTTAAGGCAGAGCAGACTTTCCAAGTCCTGCTCAGGTCCTCAATACTGTTTGTGTTGAAGTGACTATACGGAGTTTAAACTCTGGCTGCAGTTGTTCTTCTAATTGAAACACTGACTCGCCTTTTCATGAATAGGACCATTATTAAAGCTCCTGAGGTCACAGAGAGTATGCTGCATGGGGTGGGTTAGGCCAGGCCATTGTAACCCATCTGAGTACCAAATTTCCCCTGTACCTTTCAGAATAAAATTCTATTTTTTCCCCTTGGTCCCTCCTCCTTTGACTCCCTTCTCGCCAATGGGACAATTTCCTCTCCTCTCAAAAGGCATCTGGACGATTTCCTGGCTGAGCTGTTATCACTGCATACAAAAGGTAGCTGGAATGTTGGGTGATGTGCTTTATGGTCTCAGCGGTCTTCTGGAATTCGTTTTAGGAACAGAGGGACATATGAAAATAGAATCAGGAGTAGGCCATTCAGCCCCTCGAGCCTGTTCCACCATTCAATGAGATCATGGCTGATCTGTATCCTAATTCCATTTACCTGCCTTGGCTCCATATCCCTTAATACTCTTGGCTAGCAAAAATCTATCGATCTCAGATTTAAAATTATTAACTGTGCTAGCATCTACTGTTTTTTGTGGGAGAGTTTGCCACACTTCTACCACCCTTTGCATGAAGAAGTGTTTCCTAACTTCTCTCCTGAATGGCCTGGCTCTGATTTTAAGGTTATGTCCCCTTGTCTTAGACACCCCCACCAGCGGAAAATGTTTCTCTATCTACCCTATCAATTCTCTTCAAAATTCTTAAAACATCAATCAAATCACCCCATAACCTTCTATATTCCAGGGAAGACAAGCCTAGTTTATGTAATCTCTCCGCATAATTTAATCCTTGGAGCCCTGGTAACATTCTGGTGAATCTGCAATGCACCCCTTCCAAGGCCAATATATCCTTTCTAAGGTGTGATGCTCAGAAATGAACACAGTATTCCAGATGTGGTGTAACCAGGGCTTTGTATAGCTGTAGCAAAATTTTCCTTCCCTTTATATTCTAGCCCTCTAGTTATAAAGACTAACATTCCATTAGCCTTTTTGATTATTGTTTGTACCTGACCACTGCATTTTAGTGATCTGTGTACATGGACCCCTAAATCTCTTTGGACCTCCACTATTCCCAGCTTTTCACCATTTAAAAAATACTCGCATTTTTCCTTTTTTGGTCCAAAATGGATGACCTCACACATAGCTGCATTGAAATCCATCTGCCACAGTTTTGTTCACTCACTTAATCTATCAATGCCTCGTTGTAATTTTATGCTCCCATCTACACTACTTACTATGCCACTAATCTTTGTATCATCAGCAAACTTGGATATATGGCTCTCTATTGTGTTGTCTAAGTTGTTAATAAATATAGTGAATAGTTGAGGACCCAGCACAGATCCTTATGGGACACCACTAGTCACTTCCTTCCAATTCAAGTATGTACCCATTATTCCTACTCTCTTTCCTCTACTGCCTAATCAAGTCAATAATTTGCCTTCAATTCCATGAGCTTTAATTTTAGCTAACCGTCTCTTATGTGGAACCTTATCGAATGTCCTCTAGAAGTCCATAAAAACTACATCCGTAGACATTCCCGTCTACTTTAGTTACTTCCTCAAAAAATTCAAATAGGTTCATTAGACATGACCTACCCTTTACAAATCCATGTTGGCTCTCTCTAATCAGCTCAAATTTCTCTAAGTGCTCAGTCACTTTGTCCTTAATTATAGATTCCAATAACTTCCCCACAACTGATGTTAGACCAACAGGTCTGTAATTTCCTGGTTTCTCTCTCTCTCACCTTTCTTAAATAACGTGCCTCATTTCCAAGTGTCACCTTGGCTCAGTTGATAGCTTTCTAGTCTCTGAGTCAGAAAGATGTGGGTTCAGGCCCCACTCTAGGACTTCAACACTTCAGTGTGGTACTGAGGGAATGCTACATTGTCAGAGGTGTTGTCTTACCGACGAGATGTTAAACTGATACCAAGTCTGCGTATTCAGATAGACATAAGAGATCTCATGACACTATTCAAAGAAGAGCAGGAAGGTCTCCAAGTGTCCTAGCAACATTTCTTCTTCAACAAATAGATTAACTGGTCATTTATTTATTTGATATTTACGGGACCTTGCTGTGCTTAAAGTAGCTGCCGTGTTTACCTGCTACACTTCCGAAGTGTTTCATGGAGTGTATTTTTGTTAGATTTAAGCAATTTGATACCTTCTGCTACTCTTTCAGCAGGGGAATAACAGTATAGTAATCAGTAAAGAAGGTGGCTGTCAACTCTACTTCAACCTAATCTTTGCTCTTTCAATCACACCTTCAGTCCTAGCTCCCATTGCTCATTCGCTCTGGGCCGCAGTCATCCCTCCCTCCTGCTTGTATACCCAGATCTCACTTTCATCTTCTGCCTGCCTCCCTCGATCCCTCACTCTCTGTCTATCTCTATTAGCTGCAGTCCTGGCTCCTATTGCTCTCTCCCTCCTAGGTAGTCCCAGTTCCCGCTGCTCCCTCCCTCCCAACTCTAATCCCACTCTTGCTCCTTTTCTCCCTGCTTCCGAATTTAGTGCTAATAAGTTCCTGATTAGTTGAATTTTCCAGCAACATTATTCTTGTTCTTAAAAAGTGACTGAACATAGATGAGGAGTTCAGCCTGAGAGACTCTATTGCAAACAGGTAACCGGTTCTTTACAAGTGTGTGTTATTTACAGAGTAACAGTGCATATAATTAAATCTGCCCATTATAGGTGAGGATTAGTTAAAAACAGGTCTAAGATCCCAAACAGTTCAGCAAGTTTATCCAGTAGCTGAGCCACACTGACCCAGAAAAGTCCCAGGTTTGGTCCCTGGTCTGTGCCGAGCTAGTTGATTTCAGGGGTTATAAAACTGACCTTGGGTTAGTGAGGGAAAATCTCACTAGGGTTCTGGACCTCCATGCTTGGGGTGCTCATGCAAGGACCGAATCAGGCTTAGCTGATCCGTGGCGTCAGCCGTGGCTCAATGGCAGGTAGCACTCTCACTTCTAAGTCGAAAGGTCGTGGGTTCAAATCCCACTCCAGAGACTTGAGCACATAATCTGGGCTGGCACTTCAGTGCAGTACGGAGGGAGTGCTGCACTCTTGGATGAGATGTTAAACTGAGCCCCATCTGCCCTCAGGTGATCGTAAAAGATCCCACGGCACTATTTCAAAGAGCAGGGGAGTTTTCCCCGGTGTCCAGGACAATATTTAACCCTCAACCAACACTACTAAAACTGATTATCTGGTCCTTATCTCATTGCTGTTTGCACAAATTGGCTGCCGCTTTTCCTACATAACATTTCAAAAGTACTTAATTGGCTGTAAAGTGCTTTGGGACGTCCTGAGGTCATAAAGGCATGGTATAAATACAATTCTCTCTTTCTTTAGCTGTAACGATTCCCCCATTACAGCCTGCCAGCACTCAATGTCAAGGCTCACATTTGAATAATAGTCACTTGAGTACTGAAGGTCAGACATAACAATATAAGAAATAGAGCAAGAGTAGGCCATACGGCCTCTCGAGCCTGCTCCACCATTCAATAAGATCATGGCTGATCTGCTACCTCAACTCCACTTTCCCGCCCTATCCCCATATCCCTCGATTCCCTTAGTGTCCAAAAATCTATCGATCTCTGTCTTGATAAAACTCAATGACTGAGCATCCACAGCCCCCTGGGGTAGAGAATTCCAAAGATTCACAACCCTCAGTGAAGAAATTTCTCCTCATCTCTTTTTTTAAAAATTCGTTCATGGGATGTGGACGTCGCTGGCAAGACCAGCATTTATTGCCCATCCCTAATTGCCCTTGAGAAGGTGGTGGTGAGCTGCCTTCTGGAACCTCTGCAGCCCATGTGGTGAAGGTTCTCCCACAGTGCTGTTAGGTAGGGAGTTCCAGGATTTTGATCCAGCGACGATGAAGGAATGGCGATATATTTCCAAGTTGGGATATATTTCCAAGTGAGACTTGGAGGGGAACGTACAGATGATGTTGTTCCCATGTGCCTGCTGCCCTTGTCCTTCTAGTGGTAGAGGTCACGGGTTTGGGAGGTGCTGTCGAAGCTGCCTTGGCAAGTTGCTGCAGTGCATCCTGTGGATGGTACACACTGCAGCCACAGTGCGCCGGTGGTGAAGGGAGTGAATGTTTAGGGTGGTGGATGGGGTGCCAATCAAGCGGGCTGCTTTGTCCTGGATGGTGTCGAGCTTCTTGAATGTTGTTGGAGCTGCACTCATCCACGCATGTGCCTTGTAGATGGTGGAAAGGTTTTGGGGAGTCAGGAGGTGAGTCACTCGCCACAGAATACCCAGCCTCTGACCTGCTCTTGTAGCCACAGTATTTATGTGGCTGGTCCAGTTAATTTTCTGGTAAATGGTGACCCCCAGGATGTTGATGGTGGGGGATTCGGCGATGGTAATGCCGTTGAATGTCAAGGGGAGGTGGTTATACTCTTTCGTGTTGGAGATGGTCATTGTCTGGCATGAATGTTACTTGCCACTTATGAGCCCAAGCCTGGATGTTATCCAGGTCTTGCTGCACACGGGTACAGACTGCTTCATCATCTGAGGGGTTGCGAATGGAACTGAACATCTCAGTCTTAAATGATCGATTCCTTACCCTGAGACTATGACCCCTAGTTCTAGACTCTCCAGCCAGGGGAAACAGCCACTCAGCATCTACCCTGTCAAGCCCTCTAAGAATTCTATATGTTTCAATGAGATCACCTCTCATTCTTCTAATCTCCAGAGAATATAAGCTTATTCTACTCAATCACTCCTCATAGGACAACCCTCTCAATCCAGGAATCAATCTAGTGAACCTTTGTTGCACCCCCTCTAAAGCATATCCTTCCTTAGATAAGAGACCGAAACTGTACACAATACTCCAGGTGTGATCTCACCAAAGCCCTACATAATTGTAGCAAGACTTCCTTACTTTTATACTCCAACACCCTTGCAATAAAAGCTAACATACCATTTACTTTCCTAGTTGCTCACTGTATCTGCATGTTACCTTTCTGTGACTTGTGCACAAGGAAACCCAAATCCCTCTGAATACCATTATACTCCATCTGCCACCTTCTCGCCCACTCACTTAATCTGTCTATATCCCTTTGCAGACTCTGTGTCCTCCTCATTGCTTACTTTCCCACCTAGCTTTGTATCGTCAGCAAACTTGGATACATTACATTCGGTCCCTACATTTAAGTCATTAATATAGATTGTAAATAACTGAGGTCCAAGCACTGATCCTTGCGGTACCCCACTAGTTACGACCTGCCAACCCGAAAATGACCAGTTTATTCCTACTCTCTGTTTTCTGTCCGTCAACCAATCCTCAATCCATACTAATGTATTACCCTCACTCCCATGAGCCCTGACGCCACACATGGAGCTGCATTTTAGCAAGGAGTCAACACTTTCAGGAGAGATGATGCAGAGAGGGAGAAAATTGCCAATAAGGAAACACAGGTAATCACTATGCCTATACAACTCAGTCACAATCAGAAAAGGCAAATCATTCACATCTAAAGCAACACTAAACACATTTGTAAAAGAGACCCACCTTGCAATGTTTCCCTGTAAAGTGTCAGTCCATTTGAAGTTTTGAATGAAACGCAGTTTGTTTTCTTGTGTTGTGCCATCCAGGGAGGTTATAAAACCTTGGAAAGGTGGAAGGGTAGAAAGAGAGAAATGTGACCAAACCATAATATCAGCATCTCTTTTTCCACTTTATCTTGTTATTGAATTGTATAAGAGTGTTTTACATGCTTTCTCAAGTCAGAGCAATAGAGTACATGGTGCTTTGTAGGTTACACAGTGTTTGCGGATATTATATATTGAGGGTCCTATGGAGCTCTACAGTTTTTTAAAAAATAGTTATTAATTGACAGGGTTGGGGTTTGTTCCTGGTCAGAAGGCTCATGTGGCAGGTGGTTTTATTGAACACAGAAACTTAAAGTACACAAGGAGGCCATCCGGCCCATCGTGCCTGTGCCGGCTCTTTGAAAGATCTATCCAATTAGTCACACTCCCCTGCTCTTTCCCCATAACCCTGCAATTTTCTCCCCTTCAAGTATTTATCCAATTCCCTTTTGAAAGCTACTGTTGAATCTGCTTCCACCACCCTTCCAGGAAGTGCATTTCAGATCATAACAACTCACCACATTAAAAAAAAATTTCCTCATCTCACTGGCTCTATTGCCAATTAAACCCGTGTCCTCTGGTTACCCACCCTTCAGCCAGTGGAAACAGTTTCTCCTTATTTACTCTATCAAAACCCTTAGTTGCTCCTCTTTACTCTTGCCCATCTCTTCACAGCCAGCTCAAAGTATTCTTCAGACTAAGCCTTGGAAGTGTGCATGACAACAAGGTACCTACAACAGCAAACTTACAGAAATGGAGAGGAGGGGGAGGAAGAACTGACATGGGAAAAATTATGACTCTGCTACATGTCACACAGTTGTTGGCCATAGTCAGAGGAACAGGACATACAGACCCACCTACCTACCACCCTCCCTGATTACTGCAAATACAGCCTTCTCCCATTTGCCTTTTGTGATTCTTACTAAAAAGACTGCAGTATGCAATCAGAGTACAGTCTAGTCTCACCTAGCCTGTCTGAGGGTTGCATGCAGTCCAGTGGTGTAACACACCACTGCCTCAGCCCGATAACACTTTCGACTGAGCCCTGCCCAATGCTGCAGCACTAGGTGTCCTTCAGACAGACTGAAATGTTGAGATTTTTCACCCACTGGCATACGTCTTCTACCTCTGAGCACGGAAGATGTACCTCAGAACAACTATCGGACTTAAAGTCTAGAAGCAGATTGGCAAAAATTCATAGATAAACAAAACAGCTGAAAATAGCAGACAATGGAGAATACATGTTACACATAGTATGATTTCCAACAACGTAAAACGAAGTTGATAGGTATCAGTAAAATTATACTTTCTCTGAAGCAGGAGAAATACTAATTTCTAAAGAGTTAATTACCAAGCCATTGAGTTGTGAACATCCATTATCCTTGTTCTTGCCCAGTAATTCGACCAGATCATTGTTTCCAAATCCATCAATGACTTTGCCCCACCCAAATTAAGGAACCTTTTGCACCCAGATATCACAACTCAAATTCTCCATTCCTCCGGTACCCGCACACTCTGTAGCCAATCTTGTCAGGCACCATGCCCTGCTCTCTGGAAATCTTTATCCTAAACCCTTTTACTTTGTCACCTCCTTCATTGCCTTCAATAGCCTCCTAAAAGAATGCACCTGCATTCATTTAGCGTGTCCCAAAGTTCTTCATTTAGAACCCTTATGGGTGAGCGGGGAGGAACATACAACCCAACAGTCTGGCCTGGTTCAAATCCAGATCCCAGAGGTGAAAGTATATTAACATACTGTGTCGTACAATCTCTAGATTTTTTTAAAAATCCAAAATACATCAGAAAGAACGAACTTGCATTTGTATAGTGCCTTTTACATCCTCAGGGCATCCCTAAATACTTCACAGCCAATGGAGTACTTTTGAAGTGTAGTCACTGTTGTAATGTAGGGAAATGTGGCAGCCAATTTGCGCACAGCAAGCTCCCACAAATGGCAAAGAGATTGACGACCAGGTAATCTGTATTGGTGGTGTTGGTTGAGGGATAAATATTGGCCAGGACACTGGGAAGAACTCCTCTACTCTTCTTCGAATAGTGCTATGGGATCTTTTACATCCAGCTGAACAGGTAAAAGAAGCCTCCGTTTAATGTCTCATTCAAAAGATGGCACCTCCAACATAGCAGCACTCCCTCAGTACTACACTGATTATCAGCCTGGATTGTGCTCATGTCCCTGGAGTGAGGCTTGAACCCGTAACCTTCTCATTCAGAGGCAAGACTGTACCACTGAGCCAAGGCTGCCTCAGTGATTGATTAAATCAGCATCCCTCCCCCAGCCCATGGACAAAAATTTGCAAATACTGTTGGCATCAGATCTTTGACCTGTACCTTTAATTACATTTCTACCTTGTAAGAGAGAAAAATAAGCATCCACTGCATTTTTCATCATGTCCATGTTACAGTTCACATCTGTAAATAACTCCAGAAGTCTCAGCCTTGTGCTTCTCAAGTCACTGAAAGACAAAAAAAATAATTACTAACAGACCATTTGTACAATCACCGACCTGGTATAAATCTGAAACATTACTGTACAATACACTTCTATAATCCATGTTTAACTTTCATCTATTCTTTTAGATCCTATCACATTGCACACATTTTTTTCTCAGTAAGGGCCCATGCAGTTGACTTGTCCTCATTTCACTGTCACTCTTAAGTTATTGTAAACAATTTTACAACACCAAGTTATAGTCCAGCAATTTTATTTTAAATTCACAAGCTTTCGGAGGCTTCCTCCTTCCTCAGGTAAATGTTCAGGAGCTCCTCGAAGCCTACGCATTTATACATATAGAACAATACATGGTGTTTACAGAATGCCCCTGCAACTGCCCGTTGCCAAGGCAATCACCATGTTCAGACAGAGAGGTGTCACCTGCAGAACCCCCGAATACACATTCAACAAAAAAACAAACAGGAAAAAAAACAGAGAGAGGCAGAAACATCCGGAAGGCAGAGAAAGCCAGCAAATGACCCATTATATTAAAAACAGATAACATTTGTTCGCTGGTGGGGTAACGTGTAGCGTGACATGAACCCAAGATCCCGGTTGAGGCCGTCCTCATGGGTGCGGAACTTGGCTATCAATTTCTGCTCGACGATTTTGCGTTGTCGTGTGTCTCGAAGGCCGCCTTGGAGTACGCTTACCCGAAGGTCGGTGGATGAATGTCCATGACTGCTGAAGTGTTCCCCGACTGGGAGGGAACCCTCCTGTTTGGCGATTGTTGCGCGGTGTCCGTTCATCCGTTGTCGCAGCGTCTGCATGGTCTCGCCAATGTACCATGCTCTGGGGCATCCTTTCCTGCAACGTATGAGGTAGACAACGTTGGCCGAGTCACAGGAGTATGAACCATGCACCTGGTGGGTGGTGTCCTCTCGTGTGATGGTGGTATCTGTGTCGATGATCTGGCATGTCTTGCAGAGGTTACTGTGGCAGGGTTGTGTGGTGTCGTGGACGCTGTTCTCTTGAAAGCTAGGTAATTTGCTGCGAACGATGGTCTGTTTGAGGTTGGGTGGCTGTTTAAAGGCGAGTAGTGGAGGTGTGGGGATGGCCATAGCGAGGTGTTTGTCCTCATTGATGACATGTTGAAGGCTGCGGAGAACATGGCGTAGTTTCTCCGCTCCGGGAAAGTACTGGACGACAAAGGGTACTCTGTTGGTTGCGTCCCGTGTTAGTCTCCTGAGGAGGTCTATGCGATTTTTTGCTGTGGCCCGTCGGAACTGTCGATCGATGAGTCCCACCATCAAGCTCACCATGGACTACTCCTCAGAATCAGTTTCTTTCTTGGACACACGAATCTCCATCAAAGACGGGCACCTCAGCACCTCACTCTACCGCAAGCCCACGGACAACCTCACGATGCTCCACTTTTCCAGCTTCCACCCTAACCACGTCAAAGAGGCCATCCCCTATGGACAGGCCCTGCGAATACACAGGGTCTGCTCAGACGAGGAGGAACGCGATGGACACCTAGACGCTGAAAGACGCCCTCGTAAGAACGGGATATGACGCTCGACTCATCGATCGACAGTTCCGACGGGCCACAGCAAAAAATCGCATAGACCTCCTCAGGAGACTAACACGGGACGCAACCAACAGAGTACCCTTTGTCGTCCAGTACTTCCCCGGAGCGGAGAAACTACGCCATGTTCTCCGCAGCCTTCAACATGTCATCAATGAGGACAAACACCTCGCTATGGCCATCCCCACACCTCCACTACTCGCCTTTAAACAGCCACCCAACCTCAAACAGACCATCGTTCGCAGCAAATTACCTAGCTTTCAAGAGAACAGCGTCCACGACACCACACAACCCTGCCACAGTAACCTCTGCAAGACATGCCAGATCATCGACACAGATACCACCATCACACGAGAGGACACCACCCACCAGGTGCATGGTTCATACTCCTGTGACTCGGCCAACGTTGTCTACCTCATACGTTGCAGGAAAGGATGCCCCAGAGCATGGTACATTGGCGAGACCATGCAGACGCTGCGACAACGGATGAACGGACACCGCGCAACAATCGCCAAACAGGAGGGTTCCCTCCCAGTCGGGGAACACTTCAGCAGTCATGGACATTCATCCACCGACCTTCGGGTAAGCGTACTCCAAGGCGGCCTTCGAGACACACGACAACGCAAAATCGTCGAGCAGAAATTGATAGCCAAGTTCCGCACCCATGAGGACGGCCTCAACCGGGATCTTGGGTTCATGTCACGCTACACGTTACCCCACCAGCGAACAAATGTTATCTGTTTTTAATATAATGGGTCATTTGCTGGCTTTCTCTGCCTTCCGGATGTTTCTGCCTCTCTCTGTTTTTTTTCCTGTTTGTTTTTTTGTTGAATGTGTATTCGGGGGTTCTGCAGGTGACACCTCTCTGTCTGAACACGGTGATTGCCTTGGCAATGGGCAGTTGCAGGGGCATTCTGTAAACACCATGTATTGTTCTATATGTATAAATGCGTAGGCTTCGAGGAGCTCCTGAACATTTACCTGAGGAAGGAGGAAGCCTCCGAAAGTTTGTGAATTTAAAATAAAATTGCTGGACTATAACTTGGTGTTGTAAAATTGTTTACAATTGTCAACCCCAGTCCATCACCGGCATCTCCACATCACTCTTAAGTTAGCTACTGACAGGTGCTATGAATGCATTGCAGGCAATCATCGTTCTCGGATTTTCTCTCAGGAAGAATCTCCTCCCCTACATGGACTGGCAGAAATTGCAAATTCATGTTCTGGGGAAGAAGGGAGCACATGATCAGGTTAACACACTGACAGCCTGCAACCAACCAATTACAATTAACAAGATTGGCCCATACTTAAACTTCACAAGGCTCTACATTAAAGTCTCAGCACTACAAGCTGTGTAAATGTAAGTCTCGTTCAACAATAAAGGCATAGCCAGAGCCAACTAGAGCAAGAACTTAAACTTGTGGCTACTGTGAGCACAGAAAGGCTTAGGAAAAAGTGATACGATGGTACCAAAGGCCACGTCAGATTTCCCATAGTCTAATGTACTATTGGACAACCTGCCATTGGAAGCAGTTACTAAAAACTCTCAACAGTGAAAGCTAAAAACCATAGATTTATCTAACACACATAGATTTATCTAACCAGCAGGCAAATCCACTCCAGCCAAGGACAACAGACCCATTGACAGTGAACAAAGAATCATCAACTTATTTGCGGTCACATAATTCAAATGGGAACACAATGTATCTATGAGTCAAGTTAGGTTTGTAGATGTGTCATACACCGGAGATGGATAGACATACACAGGATGCAGTCCCCTCCATGGAAAGCCTATCACTATAGGACCCATCTCTTAGGATTTTGTAGCAAGGTCAATTTCAGGAATGAGTTGTTGATCTCTTTTCATTCCCCCTCAGTTTAGAACAGTGGATACTGATGATTCAATAAGAGAATGCCAGCATGGACGTGCTTCAGCAATCAGGTCATTACAACTCTGCGCACTAATTCAGTGCCCTCACACAATTAGTCTCTACATCCTCTCCACATCACACCCAAAAATGTATTCCTGCTAATTTTGGGAAAAATCAAAGAATTGATTTTTAAGTGGGATAAATAAGGGTGATACATACTCAATACAATATCAGGACAAAGTTATAACAAATGAATTGAAATGCCATGTGCTCCTTTTAAAAAATGTAATATTTATTCTAATCCCCAAATGTTTATGTCTAAATGTAAATCACAAGTTGTAGTACTGAGCAATATAAACAAGGAAGATTACAGGTTCGATCCCTGGTCTGTGCGGAATTAGCTACTCTCAGATGGGTTAGTGATGAGGATATTACAATTAGCTCCAGTGCTCCTAAGTTACTCAGAGAGGCAAGGCCAGACTCCAGCACCAGTCACTGCTTGTTTCTGATCATTATTCAGTGGTCTCTACCAGGGAACGTGTACTAAGGATGAGAACATAATCTGACTCTGCTGTGGTGCCTTACACAGTTGAAAACTCTGCCGATACTAACTGTCTAGATTCACGTGTAAAGAATAGCACTGGTGCAAGGTGGAACCAGAGGTGGATTTAAGGAACTTGTGAACCATGCAGCCTTGAAAGGATCTCCACCCTAACAGATCCTTCATCAAGCAATGACCTGGCTTCCCATAGTCACCTGTAGGCAGAAACAACATTGTGGAACATGGTGGAGCAGTTCTCAGCAGCACTACTTACATCAACAATGTGATGGAATACTCAGCTGAATGGGCGTAATCGCAACAACACTTAAGAAGCTGGGCATCACTTAGGACAAAGCGGTCCTCTTCATCAGTGTCCCTGGACTCAATATTCAGCCCCTCCCACAAACACACTGTAGTTGCACTATATACTGTTTACAGGATGCACTGTATCAACTCACCAAACTTTCTTTGACAGCACATTTCCAGCCCTATGACCTCTAACACAAAGGAAGACAAGTGCAGCAATGTCTTGTGAACTCCTTCACCTCCAAGTCACACATGATCCCGACTTGGACATATATCAACATTCCTTCATCATCGTTGGCTCAAAACCTGGAATTCGCTACCTAACACCATCACCACTGAGCTGCAGTGGCTCAAGGAGGCAGCCAACTACCACCTTCTCAGGCCAATTAGGGATAGACAATAAATGTTGTCTTGCCAGCACTGCCCATATTCCATGAACAAATATATTTTTTTAAAAACCCTGTTCAGCTGATCCTGCGTTTCTGGGATTTGCCCCATCAGAATGAGGGAAAAACAGCATTGAGGAAAACACAAATGGAATTCAATCCAGAGAAGTGTAAGGTAATGCATTTGGGGAGGGCAAACAAAGCAAGGGAGTACACAATAAACGGGAGGATACGGAGAGGTGTAGAGGAAGTGAGAGACCTTGGAGTGCATGTCCACAGATCCCTGAAGGTAGCAGGACAGGTTGATAAGAAGGCATATGAAATACTTTCCTTTATTAGTCGAGGCATAGAATATAAGAACAGGGTACTGAGAACTGTATAAATCACTGGTTAGGCCACAGCATGAGCACTGTGTACAGTTCTGGTCACCACATTATAGGTAGGATGTAATTGCACTAGAGAGGGTACAGAGGAGATTTACAAAGATGTTGCCAGGACTGGAGAAATTTAGCTATGAGGAAAGATTGGATAGGCTGGGGTTGTTCTCTTTGGAACAGAGGGGAGATTTAATTGAGGTGTATAAAATTATGAGGGGCCTAGATAGAGTGGATAAGAAAGACTTCGCTTAGCAGAGAGGTCAATAACCAGGGGGCATAGATTTAAAGTAATTGGTAGAAGGATTAGAGGGGAGCTGAGGAAAAAAGCTTTCACCCAAAGGGTGGTGGGGGTCTGGAACTCACTGCCTGAAAGGGTGGTAGAGGCAGAAACCCTCAACTCATTTAAAAAGTACCTGGATGGTGCACCTGAAGTGCAGTGACCTACAAGGCTATGGACCAAGTGCTGGAAAGTGGGATTAGGCTGGGTGGCTCATTTTCGGCCAGTGCGGACACGGTGAGCCAAATGGCCTCCTTCTGCACTGTAAATTTTCCATGATTCTGCACATAAGCTTACAATATGACTGGAGGCAACAGTTTAGCTAGAATACTATCCTGAGATTTTTTTTTCATTCTTGAGATGTGGGCAAAGATGGCAAGGCTGGCATTTATTGCCTATTCCTTGAGAAGGTGGTGGTGGGCCTTCTTGCTACGACTTAATGGCTTGTTTCAGAGAGCAGTTAAGTCCCACGTTAGTGTGGGACTGGAGTCACTATAGGCCAGAGTGGATAAGAACAGGTTCCCTTCCCTAGAAAGCATTAGTGAGCCAATTAGGTTTTCACAACAATCTGATTTTTTTTTAATTACCAGTTTTTAAAAAACTGAATCCAAATTCTCAAACTGCCATGGTAGGATTTAAACTCACTTTTGCTGGATTATTAATCCAGTAACATAATCACTACACAATTGTACTCATATTCTGGGCATCAGACAGTTAGTTTCTATTTGGGATTGGATGAGATTATTTGCTGCTTGTACTTTCTCGAAAATGAATCAGATAGTAATGCAAAAGTGGGGCACATTAAAGTGATCCTTGGTAGGGGCCATAAAAACACTAACACCATCCAGAGTGAAACCATACCCCAAGCACCAGTTACTGACTTCAAAAGGCTTCTCGTCCCAAAATGCCTTTTCCTGTTCCTAAAAATTCTTACTTTCAGAAGAGGTGAGAAAGTTGAAAAAATAATGAACAAATACAAGGCAAAAAAAAAATCACAAATGTATTTTGTCCCCATTTCTACATAAAGTTCCACACTTACAGATAAACTCAGTCAGATGCAAGTGTTTACATTAAAAAAAACTTTACCTGCGATTTTAAAGAATTTGAACTTTCATGAAATTGGAATATTTGTGACCACAAAATGAACGTGCAAGAAAACCAAATGTAGCTTGATAGGTGACTACGACCGAGATTCAGTCCATTTAAGCCATCAGTAGCCCTCCCTTTCCAATAAATTTTCCTTTCTGAATTCATGCAAAAAAATGAACATCAAAAATTTCAATCACTGAGTCAGGCCCATATGGTAAACACTGGATTCTATATCGCAAAATTATTGCGGGCCTGTTGTCACAAATTCGTCAGTAAACAAATGAATCGATGAAGGCAGTTGAGGTGATTGGGATTTGCTTTTTTCAAGAGGCATATTTTTCCATTTATTGTGAGTGCTTTGTAACTGAATTGCTACTAGCTGGTCCCCTCAAGGGGGGAGGGGGGCGTGCGGCGGTGAGGCACGTCAACAAGAGGCAGGCCATACATTACAATGGGGAGGGGGAATAGTTGTCGATTTAAAGGGCCTAGCTGAGCCCAAAGAACCAACGCTTGATTTTTGAACCTTACTTGCAGATCTTCGCCGCGGCGTTGTTAGTGGCAACTCCGTAGAGATTGAAAGAAACTGGGGCCGTCGCCTTTAGCGGGTTTCGATGAAACCAGTGAGTCATTGTTGTTTGACACCTTTAATAGACCGCCGACAGGCTAAAACCAACCGTCCGCCAGCACCGTCCCCACGACACTTGACAGATGAGGAAGTCACAAACAACTCCGTCGCTCGCTACGCCGTGACGTCATCAGTCCACGCAACACTCCCGAACGTCACGTCCCATTGGTTGACGGCCGATTTGTCCCGTGCACGCCAGATTTTATTATGTTTACTTTTGGCTATCTTGTTATTTTTTTTAATTCTCCCAAGCCGTTCAGTTACTATTGTGCGTTCGACGTTCCTTTTATTTTCTAAAAAAGAAAAAAGAAATGCGTAAACACGATGCGCCATGCCATATCTTGTCGGCTCCACGCCCTCTTTCATCTTTAGAAGACGTCATTTCAGAATTCAGCATTCTTATTGGTCTGATGGTCGACCCGCGCGCTAGCGCGCGACCTCGCGGGCTCTGCTTCAGTTGTTTACGGTTACCTCACCTCAACTGTCGCGTCACGCGCCGGCTCAACCTAGCTTTAAATGTATGGATCGGAACGCCGACAGTTTAGTTTTGGGGGGGGGATAAATCAGGTGATTGATCACTAATTGAGCCAATCAAGTTTTTCGACAAACATGCCCTGCGGATTGAGAACCCAATCCGAATCGGATAAAGCGAGGAGGGCGGGGAAAGAGGCGGGATTTGCTGCTATCAGGTTAGGTTTAGGGGGTCTTTTGCCGCCGCCGCCGCCACCTCCTCCTCTCGATTGGATTCCACACAGCGCCCAGATGGGCTTGGTCAGTAGCTGGATTTGGTACTTGTTGGAAGCTGTGACTTGAGTCAGAATGTTCCGTGAGGAATAGTTTGTAAACCGAGCCCAAATGTTAACCTAAAACCATTTGGAACGATAATTTTTTTTTTAAAAGATGACTGATATTAATAAAACAATACAAAAATGGCAC